>NW_024039344.1:0-431969 GCF_016077235.1 Cyprinodon tularosa | reverse complement strand
ATCATGATTAGCTAGCCTGAGACATAAAAGCGACATAAAAAGATTTGCTGATAGCTTTATTACCATATGCTGAGATGTAACTCTCATTGTTTGAACAATGTAACCATCAGCTGAACCCTCTTTTTTTCCTACCCCCTCCCAGCCTTATTACAGACACACACATTTGCTTTGTCTAGTCGACTCTCATCAGGGTATTTTAGAGGAAGAAACACTGTGGCTGTCCCCCACCTCCCCCCAGTCTTATTACTTTTCACAGCCCACCATCCTCCATCTACAGTAATTGCCCTGCTTAGGTTTATTGCTGCATCTGTGAATGTGACAGCTCAATCAGCCGATTGGCCTTTCATGCACCCAAACAGTGCTTTGTGTCCGTCTGTCCTTGTTACCATTTTATAGTAGGCACCTGTGGGCAATTTCCACCTCAAACTGCCTCCAAGGGTGTTTAAAAAAAATAAAGTATTTCTATTGTGGGGAAGCAAAAAAGTGTTGCTGCTTCAATAAAAGCATAAGTGAATAAAAGCACAATGGCCTTCAAGCAAATTAAACAGGAGACAGACGTGGCTTTTTGTCAGAGACTGGAATTTAAACTAAGAAGATACAATATAGACTTGCTTTCTAACACATCTGTGGCTGTTAAGCTTTGCAAGCAGATGCATCATTAAAACCAGTGTATATTAAGGGTAGTAAATAACTTGGATGATTTTTAGTTATGGCTGACTATGTTTAAGAACAACCTTCAGAATATTGTGGGTTATTTTCTGTTGGAGGTGCTACTGAAAATCTAGCTTGGAAATTCATGAGGGGTGAACTTCCCACTGTCACACAGTTTATTGAAAAGATGCTTTGACATGCAGCTGTAAGGTTTCTTTTTTTTTAAGCTTTGAGGCTGTATATGACATGCATCATCCTGACTGACTCCAGGAACATTTACTCAGCGTGTTTGACTGAATACGTGCAAAATGTTTTAATAAAGCTGGTTTCTTTGTAAGATATAATTTGGTACTTTTGAATGTGGAGTTTCATAAAGAACTCTGAAATGAATATGACTTTAAAATAATACAACACTAGAGTTGTCTGACATCTCCCTGTTCATTCTTAACCTTGAGAGTTATACAAAAAGGTTTAGGTTATATGATAAAATTGTTGAAAATTGTTTAAAGTTGAAATCCTTTTCACATCCAGAGTTCCAAAGGAATTAATATTTCTTTGTTTGCCTGAGTGCTACAAGCAGCAACCATTCATTAAAACCTACTTCCAAAGGTTCATGGCTTTAAAACATGCAGAAGCAACCAGTGATGCTTGAAAAAACAAGAGGCCACTGCCATGCAAAACATAAACACTTAATCAATCCATCCATCCATCCATCCATCCATCCATCCATCCATCCATCCATCCATCCATCCATCCATCCATCCTTTTAGAAGATTCCCATGATGTCCTGGTGCCTATCTGCAGCCGTCTGAACCTTCAACAGGCTGTCAGTCCATCATAGTAAATCATTTAATTTATTCGGTTGTGATAGACTACCACAAAACACTCTATTGTTAAAATAAGGTGAAGAAAACAAAAACAGATCAAAAAACAAACCAAATAGTAACAAGGAGACCCTGGAGAGCATTAGTAACAGGTATATATTAGTTTTCATCTCCTTTCATTCTGAAATTCTGAAACAAAATCTAGGAGAAGCTTTTAACCCAGAAGTCATTCCATCACTATAAAGTTTGTCTGTGTGAATTAACCTTTGTATTAATACAGCTGTTATGCAACGGCCTTAGAGGTTGCTTGTAAGGAAACTATGTCATTACAACTAGGGAAACACCAGGCAGGTTAAGAAGTAATATCCAAAACTTTTGAAATTTCATTAAATTTGTTATTGAATAAAGCAGGAAGAGTATGGCACGTCTGCAAGCAAACATTGACGTGGCTGTCCATCAAAACAGACAGGCTATCAAGGGAAGCATTAGTTATGGAGGCAGGAAAAAGTCTAATGGTAACTCCTGAGGAGCTGCAGAGATGCAGAAACTGCTGAGGTAAAAACTATTAGGTATACATACTGTGGTCAGAAAATTTAGATTTCTCTTATTTAATAAATCGATTTAAGCTATTTACTCACTGTAATAGTTTTCAATCAGTCAGTTTCACCTTCAAGGCCACACAATGCCTCAGTGAGGGTGTTTGTAGACAAGACATATTTTCTTCCCACAACAAACCAGATTCTTTCTCAAGGTTAATTAATAGCATGTTAGTTTTTTTTATATTTATTTAGTTTTTTTTTAATCAAAGTCTCTGTAATTTGTTTTGACTCTGACAACTTTCCATCGTTGTAGCCTAAGTAAGGGGGCTCGAACACTGCTTAGGCAGAACAGGGCCGATTACTGTGCAGTAAAGGCCGTATGATGAACTGTTCTCTCTATGCAAAGATAAAAATAAAGTGCTGACTGAGTGACAATCATCGATCTCTGTTCATTTAGTAAATAGTTGAATGCTTTATTCCCACTACACATACCAATAAATTTCAGGGGAAACAGGATTAGGACAAACATGCAGGAAGGGATTCTGGTCAGATTTTATTGAGACTACACAACTGATCAAATCATCACCAGAATGAGACATGGGGCCGGATTAATCAAGATCCAATTTTGCGTGCAGTAATTTGCGCTCGCAAACTGGAATTTTGCGCGAGGGGCTGGACCATGGTTTGCTCGTGATTTTGCAAGAGCGATTGCGTAACTGGTGGCAGGTGCAAAACTGTTGGAGACGCCCTATTTAAATGATGGTTTTGCGCGTTTTGTGGTTTGCGGCAAAGCAGTTTGTAGTTTCTACAAACTAGTGCATTAAGAAATTTAAATCTTACAGTGATATATAAAGAAAAAACTTTGGCAACCTTTATTCCCTAAGGTGGTATGTGGCTGAATTTCTACTTCACTGCAGTAAAAAAAAAACAACAACAAAAAAACAGGTGTTTTGTATTGGCCTGTAGAAAAATGCACATACCAAATGGCTCACAAGAAGTGACTGTGGATGAGATTACGCATCCCCGCAGCATTGGCATGTTGCTCCACAGGCGCAGGGGGAGAACCCCGACCCCGTCAGACAGCACTTCTGAAAAACGAGATTGGGAGATCCCAGCTCTCGCTGCAACCGTACGCTGGAATGACCCAGATGCAAAAAAGTGCAACGTTGCAAGGAGTTTTGTGATATCTGGTATTGCATGGGTCCTCCTTGTGGCTGGCTCCAAATCCATTCGGAGTTCCCCCAACAGCTCCAAAATGGCAATGCTGGATAAACGATATGTTTTGATGATTGTTTCCTCGTTCAATCCATATATATTCACACGGAGTGAAAAACTGCGTTCTCTGCGTCTCCTTGCTTCATTTCGATGTCTCCTTCTTGCGACAATAACCGCTGCCATGTGTGCGCAATTACGCATACAGACCATTTGCACCTTCTTTTGAAACGTGTTAAATATAGAGTCAGATACCGTTTGCAAAATTGTTTTTAGGTTTGATAAATCACTTTGCGAGTGCTAAATTAATATATTTACATGTTCTCCTCCCACAAGACGCACTTTTGCGTGTAAACGCCCCATATTGCATATTCATTGCAGAAAAGGTACTAAATGGATAAGAGGCGCTATTTAGCACGTTTTAAAGACCAAATCCATTTAGCACGCTGTTGATAGTTCAGTTTGTACATTTTTTAGCGTGCGCAGTGAAATAGCTCACGTTTTTATACACGCAAACCTTTGATAGATCCGGCCCATGATAGGGCCAGCATCATGATGGTGGGAGTGCTGGCCTGGTGGTTAGAGCAGTGCCCTTGTGCTCTGAGAAGGTTGCAAGGACCTGGTTTAATCCCCACAGCCTTCACTTTGGGTCCCTGAGCAAGCCCCTTTACTCCTGATTGCTCCCCAGTACCCGAACAGTGGCAGCTCACTGCTCCCCATGGAGATGGGTCAAATACAGAGGTGAATTTCTCCATTGTTAGATCAATAACGTTCAATTCTTATTATTTATGGGGATGCTTTTCAGGACTAAAAAGCTTGTCTCAGTTATCTTATAATGGACCTAGAAACCATAATTTAAAAAGAAAAAGACTAACCTGCAAGGCAATGACTGCTGCAACTGCATAGTTTTAGTCAAATCACATTTCTGCTGCAGAAGGGTTCAGTAAAAGGCCTGGACTAAATCCGATTGGGAATTTTTGCTCAAAATTAAAAAAAATGGATCTTAAAGCACTATGTGAAAACTAAAGATCTGATCTTTGTCCAATCTGACTGAACAACAGTTTTTTTTACACCAGAGAATGGGTAGATATACAAAGCTGGTAGATACACGAGCTCAAAGGTTTTTTAGATGAAAGAAAAAGGTGGTGGTACATTGAACTCAATGTATGTCACACCTTGGTTTTTAAAACCTTACAAATTTTTTCCTTTTAATTTACCTTGTTTCACTATCTACTGGTCTGATCACATCAAATTCCTACAGGACACATAAATTCATGAGGAAAGATATGGTATTACTAATTTTGTAAAGCCCTTTTGGTCAAAATAAAAATAAAAATAGAAAAAAACTTCCTGACTTTAGCTGCCTAGAGAGTTATTTGTTTTTAATGTGTTTTTTTGTGTGTCAGTTCTAGGCTGATAGACGCATAGTTTTTCTAAAGGCCACTTGTGGACAAAGAAACTGCATAACAAAGAGGCCTTCCTTATGAAGGAAAACTGAAGCTTTGAAAAAGGGACAATTTCCCCCAATTACTCCTGTGGCACCTGGGATTTTTAGATAATGAGCAAGGGTTCTGCACTCTGTCATTACTGCCAATATATCAGGCTGCTGGAAATAATCAGCGCCAGGCCTGTTGAAATTTGGAGGAAGCTTGTCTAATCAAGCCTCCACAGACATGCTAAACAATGCAGATACTCTTCGACGGAGATGAAATCCTCAAACGTCAGAAAGCAGGAGGAAAGGATTGAGTTTGCATAATGGCTTCCGCATGCTTTTGTCTCTCTGAAAAAAGGTGACTCACGTGACATGAGGTCTGTTACCTGAGATTGCTTTCTGCTAGGTATGACTGAATGGAATATGAAATGCGCTTGGGTTAGATACAAGGCTGTTTTGTACCCTCTTTGCCCATTCATTGCTTTCAAGCTGTGCCTTTTATTATTTCTGCCTCTTTTTCAGCACTGGCTTTGTCCATAAAGCCTCTTTGATGCATTTTATCCGAAGCACTTTAACCCTGCATGGAGTTTATCTGGCAGAGAATGAGGCTGCAGCAGAACGAAGGGCAAAAAAAATGCACTTCAAAGTCTGAAATACCATTATTTTAGTGTTGCTTCAACTTGAGTCAACCTGATAATGAAATTACTGTGACAATGTCTAAAATTTCTAGAGCTTTTTTTTGTATTTCTGCTTTCATTTGGGTCAGAACTGAGCGTTTCTTTTGCTTCAACTTAAAAAAAGAAATTAAAGATTCAGTGTCTCACAAAGTGATATTAATTAAACCATTCTGGGGTTATAATAAAGGCAACTTTGAGGTTTGTGCCAACAATCACACGACTCGAGATGCTTTCATCAGCCCCCTGCGTCTGCTCCCTCCGCATGTCAGCCAGCTGCTCTCTGGCAAAAAACGTGTTGGTGAAACTGCTCCACCGTCAGAATGCAGAGGTTCCAAAAGCAATCATGGAGAAGGAGGAAGGGGATTTAACCGTTTAAGCTGGCTTCATCTCTAATGTCGCGAAACTGCCAGCCTTTAGGTGAACAGTAAGCAAAGAAGTTTCATTCTGCTGCTGCATCAGTAAAAGAAACATGTTTAGATGTTCTATTTGAATGCAGAAGTATAACTTAATGCCTTATTAAATCTGCTGCACCTGGTGTAAATGTAATGCTTAGAATAAAATGTGGACACGATTTAAGTTTCAAGGCTTTCAAATATTAAGTGTACTTATTGTAAATGAACTGTCACTGTTAAAACAGTTAAGGTAGAAACTAGCAGTGTGATAGGCTTTTTGCAATAAGAATGACAAGAAAACATATTACAGTCAGAATACCATAAGGGTAAATAAGAAGACAAAGCAATTCAAATAAGGTTTAAACTTGTTTCTAAACATGGAAGGTTGCACTGTTACATCTGGAAACAATTAACAATTAAATGATTACTCTGAGCATGTAGGTAATCAGAATAGATTGGTATGCTGTGTGATGTATCCTTGTTTTGTCTGAATAAATATCCCCATGTCATGATGCTGCCTCTACCATGTTTTCAGTGGGACGGTAGCAGTCAGGTTTATGTTTAGCATTAGTTTAAAGCCTAACAGTGTTTCATGTGTCAAAGGTATAAATATTGGTCTCATCTGACTAGAGGATCAAATAAAGGCTTGTTATCTTGACAATCTTCTTTTAAGCCAGATTTGGCTAAAGATAACTTTTTGAATCGTTTTTTTTTTATTCATGCACAGTTTTCCATTTTATACCTTTAACTGTTATAGTCCAGATCAGAGGTGTCCAACTTCAGTCCTCCAGATCTATCGTCCTGCGACACAACTAATGAGCGATTCTCTCTTCTGCATGCCCTGAAGTCTGGTCAAAGGCCTGGTTTTACTGCAGTAGGGATGCACCTGAATGTTGCAGGGCAGTAGATTAGCTTGATAGCTAATCCCCTGGACTAGAACTTTCTCAGCAGTTTCGTTTCTAACCTACATCTTGTTTAAAAATGGTCTGTAACACAAGGACACTATTTTTTTCCATTCAATAACCAATATCATTTTGCTGTAATACTGGCAGCAGTGTTTGATGTCAAATGAACCTCAATCATCATACTACTACTCTTATACATACTACTACTACATACTACTTCTCTCATTGACGTTCTCCTTTAGTTTAGGTGGATGGATGCTTCTTGGTCAATTTGCTGTATCTCTTTAGACTGAGCAGGGCTCTTCTCCCTGTCCTGTTTGCTGTACACCTTTCTGATGCTGTGTGACGCTCAATGTTCTAAAATGAACCTCTGCAAAAAAAAAAAAAAAATCTCAAAGATTAACCACTGAACCATTAGTTTCCCTATAACTTCACACACTTCTTTAGGTAGCAGCACTGCTTTTGCAGCCCTGAGCCCTTCCTGTCTCTGAAGGCTCATCCTTTCTCCACTGATGCAACAAGTGACACTGATGTTTGTGAGGAAATTAGAAAAGGTCAGTAAAGCTCCTGTTTCTGCAATAGACAAGTGGTGGATTTGCAGAAGGACATAACCTAACATTTTCTGTTTAAATATTAACTTCATGGACAGAAACAGACGGTTGAGCTCTGCCCTCAAAATGCACTTCCCATGTGCGCTGCTCTACCAGCTATGCTGCGTTTCACTGTGGGACAAATGGATGCTGGGAAAATATTAATTATCTGAGGGCTTCAAAAAAAAGTGAAAACATGAAACATCTCTCTCTGTTTAGTTGCAAAGGGATTGGAGACTAATGTAGCGAACAATAACATAATTAAAAATGATGCAGTTAGACTGAAACTGACAACTATAGCATAGCAAAGCAACACCATTTTGTAGTTGAAGAAAACAGGGAAAATACCATTTAAAACAAATTCAAACCAAGCTGCTGCTGGGGAAAAAAAGCATCTGTCACGATGTCATGATGTCGATAACAGGTTTTGTATGAGCCACATTCATGTTTTCTTTAAAATACTAATTTAGTGCAGAAGGATCCTTAATATGTCTTGTAATAAATGTCATTTATGTGAACATTTAGCTTGGAGGAAAATTGAAGCACAAATTAGCAGAGTAAAATGGAAGAGGCTAAGGTCCACTGAAAAAATAAAAAAAGTTAACTGATTTTTAAATTTTATTTCAGTTTAATATGGGACTTTTTTTTTTACCATATTAAACTGAAATAAAAAAAAAATCTGTGCTCTCTTATGGAGGTTTCTTGCTGTTAAAAGGGAGTTTTTCTCTCCACTGTCACTACAAGCATGCTTGGTGTGAGGGATTGCTCTTGAGTCAATAAGTCGATACAATCAACTTTTTTTTTGTTACTTAGAAAACTTTAAACGAATCTCACTGTATAATCTGGGTGACTCGTCTTTGTAAAGTGCCTTGAGAGGATGTGTTGTAATTGGTGCTATTACCGTAGAATAAACTTAATTGAATCTACTGTTTTAAAGGGAAGTAAGACTTATTTTTACACAATAAAAATACATATTTTACTTTTTTCTGAATGAGTGGCAAACTGTCTCCTAAATCTATTTTTTTTGTAATTAAGAAAGTTTCTTCCTGTGTGTTGAAAGAATACTATGGATTAAACAATTGTTAAGCGTTTTTCTTAATGTCTGCATCAACTTTGACATTTTAAGAGCCCTACTTGTGAAGGCAAATAAAACACCTGCTTTTAGTTTGTGGTCAAACCAATGAAAGCGGGATGAATACACATGACATACATTACCCTCCACCTCTAAATTATAAAGTGATTTTTGTTGGTCTAAAACCCTAACACACAGCAAAGAACTGCATCATGCAACCAGGCAACCATAAGGATCGATAAAAAGTGGTGGTGGTTTGATAATAGCGCTACATTTTCAAACAATGCTCTATCTCCCCTAAATGTTGAGAGACTTCACTATAGTAACCAGTTATGGCAGGCATTTCTCTCCCTAAATAAAGCTTCCTCTTAATGGATGTGTGTGAGGCTGCAGTCAGAAATAATGTGACATCAAAGCACACATTATACTCATAATCCCAACTTTAATCATTCTGCACCATGATGCCTCTACGTCCCCATTTAATACATTCAGTATATACATTTGGCCATGGGGGACTTTACAGAGATGCGTTACATTAGTGCATACATACGTGGCACGAAAATGTACACAAGGAAAACTCAGACATGCCACGTTTCCACGATAAAGCAATAACACGAGAGAAGACCTGGGGCAAGTCAATGGCTGATGTAGTCGTGCATACACACACACACTCACACTCACACATACTCAGTTAACAGCTGTATGCATGCACAACAGCTTTTCAACACACACACAACCTTTAAGACACTTCTGATGGAGAGAGGGGCTCTTTTAGGTCGCCATAATAGAAATACAAGGATGTCGAGAATGTCTGTGCTGACTGCAGCAAATTCTTCCCCTTCTTCACACCCTTCCCTTTGACTCCTTGTACTCTTCCCCAACATGTCTCCAATTTCCTTTTCTCCCCAAAGCTAAGGCCTCTCAGCAGGCAGTGCGGCCATCATACATGGGCTCTTTCCTTTAGTAGAGTAGTACTCATCAGCAGCAGGAACTAAATAAAGAGCCGCTCCTGGCATTATCAGATCTACTAAACCCTGAACATTCGCGACAAAAAAGGACTCATGATACATAGTTTATTTCAAAATTAGCATTCTATCTTCAGATATCTTATCTCAATAAAACACAGGTCCACAATGACGACATACTGTTCCTCGTTAAAGCACAAAGAGGCGCCCTCAGATTGCACTGTTCGGCCGACAGCACGGTCTGTCTGCTCACTTCCTGCACTTCTCATCAGGAAACGTCATCTTCTTCTCCTGCTGGGCGTATTGTACCATCATAAACTTTTTACCGAGGCACAAACTCCTCCCAGTTTCCCACTTAAACGACTGCATTTTACAATTGCATAGCAGACAGCGGGATTTATAGCGTAAGCCAAAATGAGTTCCACTCTAAAAATAGTTTCCGATCTCTTGGTTGGTAAAGCACCGTGATTTTTAAGTTACGAGCCGTGCGTTGGGCAGTCACAATAGACTGCTTTAATGATTTCACGCTTTAAACATATCCACTTGTTTTATTTGTCATAAGAAAGATTACTGGCTTGGGAGAAAACTGCAGGACGGGCCCAAGAAGCAAACAGTGCTGCACTGAGGTGTGAAACATACAGAGAGGAAAGCAAATAAAACACCTTTTAAGTCTTTTCTTCTTGGATTTAGCAGTGAAAAAATGAGTTAGTATTCAAAGAAGTCTTAGCACAAGCAGTAAGCAGAAAACAGGAGTGTTAGCCTGTCTGTGAACACATTCAAAGAGTATACAGGAACAAAGTGTTAGACATTTGGAGGTTTGTATGCAAAGTGAAGCATGGTGGGTTGAAGGTAGGTGTTAATCTGTTTAGGACAGGCAGCTCTGCATTGATGTGTTGGCTGGGTGGATGAATGGTTGGGTGGAGGGCTGCTTGACAACCTCGTTGAACTTCTGTCTCAAGAGTCAAGTAAGCGCTTAGCAGAACAGGAGACAACAAAACAGAAAAAGAAACAGAGCAAAAGTCCCTAAAAATCCCATCACAGCAGAACGGAGAGGGCCAACTGGCTGTGGGTAGAAAAAGCTCTCTAATAATTACCCAGAATAAATAACAGTCACAGAACAATCGCTAAAGGCGGAATCGGGAAATTAGCTAATCTGAGCGGACTGAATTGACCCCATGCATTATAAGGCATTAAGCAAACAGTTGTAACTGACATCACATAGTATTAATAACAGTGACTATACATACAGTTCCTGATTTGAAACAAAACATAAATTTGTTTTCATAAATTCTATCATTTTATAAAGAAAAAAAAATATTCCTAAAACCAATGACACCGTTTTAAGGTGATTGGGAATGTCATAGGGAGCGAGATCAATGTCTACAATCCCATTGTACCTATTGATCTGCAGATGGGGGAATGAAATTGATTTTCTGAGGTAGACAATGCAGGCATATTTCATTCTCCCCCCCATGCAAAGCCATTCCAAGCAGGGGTAGTGGGGGTAATTTGGTCCATTTGGACAGGCTCTGGTCTCCAGCCTCGGCCAATTTTACCGTGTCACATTGGTTGACCCATCCATCATGCTTTTCCTGCCTGTCACACCACCGTGGTACTTACACCGTCACTGGTGTGATACACCCACTCAGTGATGGATAGCAGACAACATACACTATGACAACATAGAGAGATCAGTGTGCTCAGCTCACAGACCTGTTGTTTACCCGCAGCTGGGGAATCGCACCCGGTCAGTTTATTTGATATCTCAGCTGCTGCACGAGCCTCATGAGGACAATATTGTGCAACATGCATCATAAATGTTGTCTCTCGTTTCATCTTCAAGCAACTCTAGCAACAACGGTGCCTATCCAAATGAGTTTAATCTACTGAAGTGACTAATGATATGTTGTACCTCTCTTTTTCTTTGAGTGTTAAGTGCTATGAGCTCTCAGCTCAACAGTTACTGAAATGCTGCTCATCAGACAATCAGTCTCAGATGTGATAAGTGGACGTCCGCATAAATAAACACAACAAAGTCATAAAACCATCAGGGATATCGAGTCTGTTTGTATGAGATCGTATGAAAGTGGCCTTCGAAAACCGGTTTGGAATTTGTCAGCCAGTATTAGCAGTTTTGAATGTTGTTCATGTTCCTGTGATTTCAGTCCAGAAGAAAAGAAACCATGAGCCATGAGGATAGGGCCCAGGGAGTCCAGTGACACCTGTCATGATCCCCACAGTACTATAGTGTCCTGATGCCAACGGGGTACAGCAGGGACATGTGTTCGGCCCCCTTGATGGGCAGCTTGCGGCTTGAGTAGAAGTAGATGATCTCAGGCACGCTGTCGAAGGGGCTGCTGTTCTGGCCCAGGATGTACTTGTTCTCCTTGGTCCGTGACAGCTTCATGTGCATGAAGCCCTGGCTGCTCCTGGACAAAGACAAGAGAGATGGACAAAAAAATAATGGCAAACTGTTAGCGCTATTTGACAGGAAAATAAAAATCTACATAAAAATATTAGAAATACATCAGATACAAATATGGCTTGAAATTACCAAGAAAGGAAGGATGTAAAAAATCCTCAATGGAACTGGCAGATGCTTCTATATTCATATCTAAATTAGCAGTTCCTTTAAAAATGGAGCACTGTTGTGAAAGCCGGATTACCTTTTGATAATGTTGAGGCCACCTGGGGTGTAGACTAAAAAGGAATGATGCTTAAGGTGTTTGGTTGTCAAGCAGCACATAAAGGTGAGGCTAATTAACCCTCTGGATAAATCACCTAGGCTACAGCAATAAAAGCACAGCAAATTAAAAGCCCCCTGTGTGTCAGGAGCTTTTGATCAATATATTTTACAGTCTGGCAGTAATCTGCTTTAAAATAGAAATACACTGTGTTTTTTGTTTTGTTTTTTTAGGGTAGGGATGGGAGCTGGTTTTTATTAAACCAACCGTAGGCCATAAGCAAGGTACATACAGAACAAATGTTTATTATGCTGAAAACAATAAACACCCAAGAGAATCTGTCTTTCTGGAATACATCAACATAAAAGCTCTTTTAACCATCTGCTAATGCAACATAACAGCATGTTTAAGATGATCTGCAATGTTATTTCCACTTCAAGGAGCTCCCACCTGCTAAGCCTTCTTTAATCTCTGAAATGTAAGTTCTGGATTTAAAATATATACACTGCTCAAAAATAAATGAAATATCCTTATTGAATAATTTGTTTAGTACAAAGCTGGCTGTGCTTACAACAAAATCCCCCCAAAATTCTCAATGGACTTCAAATTTATTAACAAATGGAGGCCCGGATTTGGAGTCACACACAAAATTAATGTGGAAAACACGCTACAGGCTGCTCTTATTTCCATAAAACAGGCCAAAACTAGGCTCAGTATTGTGTCTGACTTCCACATACATGTATGACATCCCTACAATGCCTGTGCATGCTCCTGATGAGGTGGCAGATGGTCTCCTGAGGGATCTCCTCCCAGACCTGGAGTAAAGCATCCGACAACCCCTAAACAGCCTGTGGTGCAATGCCAACTTGGTGGATGGATTGAGACATGATGTCCCAGATATGCTCAATCAGATTCAGATCAGGAACTGCATTGCAGGAACTGCTGACACACTCCAGCTACACAAGGTCCAGCATAGTCCTGTATTGGATGAACCTAGGGCCAATCACACCAGCCTATGTTCCCATAAGGGGTCTCAGGATCTCATTTCGGGACCTAATGGTAGTCATTCGACATCTGGTGAGCACATGGAGGGCTTTGTGGCCCTCCAAAGAGGACCCACTGCCAAACTGGTCATACTGAAGGTTGTTGCAGGCAGCAGATCACTCTCTATGGTGTCTCCAGAGTGTTACATCTGTCACATGTGCTCAGTGTTAACCTACTATCATCTTTGAAGTGCACAGGGCGCCAGTGGTGAATTTACCAATCCTGGTGTTCTCTGGCAAATGCCAGGTGTCCTGCACGGTGTTGAGCTATACGCAACCTCATACCATCCTCATGGAGTCTGGTTCTAACAGTTTGTGCAGACACATGCATCTAGTTGTGGCCGACAGTAGGTCATTTTGCAGGACGCTGGCAGTGCCCCTCCTGTTCCTCCTTGCATAAAGGTGGAGGTAGCAGTCCTGCTGCTGTGTTTTTGCCCTCCTACAGCCTCCATCACATCTCCTGGTGTACTGGCCTGTCTCCTGGTAGCGCCTCCAGCCTAGGGCTGGGTATTGTTAAAAAAATTTCGGTTCCGGTACCAATACCGATACCTTCACTTCGATACCGGTTCCTGAACGATACTTTTTTCGATACCAGTTTTATAATATCAATTCGAAAAAAAAGAAAATTACACAACATAAAAAAGTACAAATCTTGAGTTTTATTTTAAGCTCTGTTTTTCCATTTACATTTTTCCTCTTACATAAAAAAATAAATAATTCAGTGTCTAATATTCACTGTTACATTGTGAGGACCTTTTTACTTAGCAGTTTTCCTTTAGAAAAATTACCATGTCTGACAAACAAGCCCGTTGAATGGGATCCTACTGACAGCGCACCGCTGGTATGGGGGGGGTCTGAGCGGCTCCCACAGAAATAATATTGGAAGGCAGGATGAACTGACTGCACTGATTACGTTTTCAGGTGGATTTTCCCACTTAAAAACATAATAAAACTACTTTATTCCCACTGATCACAGCAAATATAGCTGCAAGGCAAATAAAGGATAGAGTAGCTCCGCCCAACGCGCGTCTGACCCACTTTGCGACCGCGCAGCCAGAGCAGCAAAGCTTCTTCAGCAGCGCGTCAGAAGCTGGTACAAGCAGCAAAAATGAAGCAGCAGACGAGATTTTGCTGCTCCTGCTGCATCCAGTTTGAAAGCAGCATGATTCACTCCGCTCTGGCTTTGCTCTGCCCACGGGCTGCTGAGAGGAGGATGGTCGCGCTGGCTGCGGTCCGCTCTTCTTGCAGTCAAACACAGAGCGACTTTCTGCTCTTAAATTATTTCCGTGCACGATGTATTGCATTGTGCACTATTAGCATCAGTCTTAATAAAGTGAAGCCGCACTTTTGACCTGGGGGGCATTTTAAAGGGGTTCCGCGACGCTGCAACCAGTTCACAAAAGATACACATGAACCCTGGCTGTAGGCGTGACCACCTGTGTATTTTTCCTGGATGACGCAATCACCTTAAGTGTTCCAGCCAATCACCGAAACTTGGTACCGAAAGACGAGGCATGTTTCGATACTCTGTAGAACCGAAGCATTTCGGTCGGTACCATAAAAGTACCGAAGTTCGGTACCCAGCCCTACTCCAGCCTCTGGACACTACGTTGACAGACACAGCAAACCTTCTTGCCACAGCTTGCATTGATGTTCCATCCTAGATGAGCTGCACTACATAAGCTAATTGTGTGGGTTGTAGGTTTGGTTGTAGGTTCTCAGCTCTGGCAAGCCATATTTTCATTATTAAAGATAAAAAGGGATTTAAATGGCCAAATTAAACTATTAAAGCCTCTTCTGACCCCTGAAGGAGAAAACAAAAATCACTCCAGAAAAAAAACTTTTTGGGCTTAATACACAGAAATAACAAAATATCTCCCAGAGATGCTAATAACAGACTTCCTTTACATAGAGTCATATTTCAAGAGTTTTCCATCATTCTTTGGCATTTTTTTCATTTGTAAATACAAGATATTAAGATCGAAGCTGAAAGAAAATACTGGATACATACTGAATGGAGTAATTGATAAATAGATGAATAAACTGACGGGTGGAGATGGCTGGACAGATAGTAGGTAATCTGTTGGATCCATAGTTGAAGGACAGGTTAAAAATGAAAAAGAAAGGAGATGCATAGATGACAGACATAAATGATGCCTGTATCAATGGGTAGACAGCTGAATGAAAGGAGAGATCTATGGAAATACGTGGACAGATTGATAGAAGCTGACAGAGCAAGTGATATTTGTATGGACTGATGACTGGGTTAACTTCATATCGGTATCTTATGCAATGCTGATCTAAACTTGGATAATTCTTAATTAAAATGTCATTTTTTTTATCTTTACATGAATTATAGTAATTATTGATAGCAAAACTAAGACCTAATCGTGTTTTTATTTAACCCATGGAGGTTTTCCAACAAAAGAAATGATGATTTTATGCATATTTAAAAAAAAGACTAATATGTTGGAGCAACTGATACATTTAAGTCACTATTATTTTTTCTTTATGCTTTAAGACGGACTGTAAACATGCAAAACAGAAAGTTGTCAGTGATAATTTTCCGATATATGATCCATTTTAAAAAGGAGGCACGAAAATGTCCCTGATTTGGTTATATAAATGTAAAAAAAAAAAAAAAAAAAAAGAATACAAAAAAATAATAACCAAGCTTGTTGATGAGTTTTATAATTTTTCTTAATTCCTTATAAAAGACACACAAAATACACATTTGCAACCATGAGCCAATATACCCTGAATGGTATCTATGATAAACAGACGCACAAATACAGCTTTAGGCACCTTGTTTGCAAGCCTGTTTTTAACATATCCTGTAATAGCATGTTAAAGGCTGCTGGTGGTGTTCCTTCTCTCTCTCTGCTTGTAGGTAAACAAACCCAGAAAAAAAACTAAAGGGTTCAATTAAAGGACAACCATTAAGAATGAATAAAAGAGAATACATAAACATGGATTTAAAGGAAAGAGGGTAAGCCAGCTTTTAAGAATTCAGACACTGTCAATTCAGAGATTACAGGGAATACATCAAGCTTTAAGTCTCTAGCTCTTTGCATGAAGTCTAATGGGAAGACAGTTAAAGTATTTTAAAGGGAGAAGCATTTACAGAAAAAAAATAAGTTAGAAATGCATGTTTGCTAAGTTACAATAAAACTGAGACTGCTTCATTATTGCTCTGTTTTGGATCATTAAAAATTTAATCACAATTTGAGAGGAATGGGAGATATGAACTTTGAATTTTCATTACTCTGTAAGCAGTGCCATCACAGCTTGTTGGAAAAAAAAATCTGATCTGTAAATTTGTTTGATGAATCTTCAGTGTAAGCACTGAGCTGGTAGGAGGGTGTTTAGTTACTCAGAGCTACTCTTATGAAGGCAAACACATCAATAGCAGCATTTTTAGATTCCCAGCTGGTTTCCCAGTTAGTGTTCAGGGCTCCTTATCGTGTTACAGTCCAGCAGATACAGAAACCAGCACAACAGAGAGGCGAAACACAGGAGTGTTGCTGATAAAATGAATGTGGGGCTGTTTTTAGAGCTGACAGGCCTTTGTAGCGTTATCATATCCCTGTGTTTGTGGACCCTCTATTTGTGTAATCAGGATGAATCTCACCGGGGAGGTCTGCTGTCGTGTTTATTGAGGTTTATGACTTTGATTTGAACCGAGAGGCACTCATAGCAGGGACAGCCTGACAGCTTATCTCCACCTTCAGCATATTGGATTGCTTTGTGAATGATGCTCTCTGCATTATGAATCCATAGCAGGTGAAACTGAGAAGTCATGAGCCAAAATGATGATGACCTTGTTTTGACTTTTATTTAAGCGTCTGATCCGTTGTGCTTATTACTCACACATAGACAAACTGAATGGTATGATCTCTACTATAATGTCATAATCACTTAGAACTGGAGGGGTTCATTAGGACAGGCACATCGTAACTTTAAAGTCAGGAAGAGTATTTAATTAATTTCATTTATTATACACAAAGTTGTATAATTTAAATGTTTATGTAAAACATTTAAATTTGTTTGAATTTCATGATTAATGCACAAATGTCTGTGTACTGAAAAGTATGTCCATTCTGTTCTGTATATAGACTCACTTCCTGGTCAAGTCTCTTTTTTTTTTTTTTTTTAGAAAGGACAGCATCACTGCATCGTGGCATAGAGGCAACCAGTTTATCACTCTGAGGTAGGGCTACAAAGGCTGCCTTCAGTTTCTCTGCATTGCTGGGTCTGAGGTCCTCCTCTTCTCAGCCATACCCCATAGATCTTCTCTGAGGTTTAGGACAGCGGACTTTGTTGGTCAGCCAGATACAGAGAAACCATGCTTATTAAACCAGATAGTTTGACTTCTGACATTGCAACCAGATGCATGCTAGAAAATAAACTTAGCATCTTCATAATGCTTATTACTACAGTGGAGCTTAAGTTACACCTTTTACTAAAACTTAAACACATGGACAAAATTGTTGGTTGCTGTGCTTAATAAAAGGAAAACCAACAGTTGTCACAGAAATGACCTGACAAAAGATATAAGAAATATAAATTCTATGAAAATTTAATTTCTTTACAACCATGCTTCAACAGAATGATTTAAAAAAAAAGATAAACTCATGAAACAGGCCAGGACCAAAATTATGGTACCATTAACTTCATATTTTGTTGCACAACCCTTTGAGGCAATCACTGCATCAAATAAGTTCTGTAACTGTCACTTAGACTTCTGCTCCTTTCAGCAGGTATTTTTGGTCAATTGCTCATAAGCGAACTACTCAGGATCTTACAGGTTTGAAGGCTGCCTTTTCTTGATGGCATGATGTCACCTCCTTCGAAAGATACTCGATGGGATTTTGGTCATAGAAAACCACTCAGGAATATTCCAATATTTTCCTTGTTAGGTGTTTTTAGCTCTGGGTTAAGGGTCATTATCCTGTAGACCTCCAACTGAGACGAAGCTTTCTGACACTGGGCAGCATATTTCTCACTAGAATCGCTTGATATTCTTTCATAATTTTTTGTAACCTGCAGAGATTAAGGCATCCTGTACCAGATGAAGCAAATCAGCCCCAGAACATAACAGAGCCTCCTCCATGTTTCACAGCAGGGACAATGTTTTTTTCTTGATAAGGTTTAAACCTGGTTGAAAGTCAATTTCTAACTTACTTGTTCATTTCAATCCAATCCAATTTATTTATAAAGCACATTTAAAAACACCTTGTTGACCAAAGTGCTGCACATGTTAGCAATAAATATTAATAAAAACGTAGCATAAACATTTTCACAAGAATTTATATTTACGTTTCACTTTTATGTATACCTAATATTCACTAAAATTACTTTCCATAATAAATCAACATAATTCATGAGTTTTACCTTTTGTTATAAAAAAATAAATACATTCATTGTACAATGACATCAACATCGTTAAAGATTCACCTGAATATAACAACTCTCCCTAAAAACATGCAAGTTTTTTCCCCCAGCTCATTTTAGAACTTTATTCTCTCTTTGAAAACATCTCCACTCAGACAAGTTGTGCAAATCTCTTCCATGATAAGAGAAAATGGACAGCGGTGTGCTCTGAAAATGTGTGAAGGATTTAAACTGTATTTCAAACATTCCAGGTGAGCTGAAACGGCGCGAGATAAAAAAAAGCAGATGGGTAACATAAAATAAAGAAAAAAGCCGTCTGTTCAGGCAAACGGCTGAAGAGGCAGGAGGCCTTAGCGATACCTGCCCCTATCAATAATGCAATGCACATTTGTGCCACCTCATGGCCTTATACATTTTTTAACAACCTCAGACATGGAGGCTACTAACCTCCTCACACAGTAGCAGCTTGTGTGATGAGGCTGAACCCTGGGCCCCCTCTGCCTCTAAGGTTGGTGGCACCCGTCACTCTAACCAATCAGATCTTTCTCTGCGAGGTTGCAACATTTTCTTCTTTTAATCTGTAGCTGAGCTGAAACACACCGTGTAAATATAACTTTCTGTGTTAACCACACATAGTCCTCCATTGTGATGGAGAGAAAAAAGATGCCGAGTTTGACAATTTTAGGGGCGATAAAAATAAAGTGTTTTTTTACAAACATTTGTTTTCATCCCCTCTTTACCCCGCTGATACTCCAAAATAAATGATGCAACAAAATAACTTAAGATTAGTTAAAATAACCTAACAGTGTATAATTAATTAGCTTAAATCCAGTGATCATCTGAAGGCCTTAGATGATCAATTAAATGTCAAACATGGTTGGTTTATAAACAATATTACAAGCTTTGGTTGTCTTAGAGAGGGCTGGTATAATCAATATTCAAGCCCCGTCCACACGAAGCCGAACCCTGGCCTAAACGCACAAATTTTTCACCAAACCAGCCTCTCATCCATACGAAGCCGGTGTTTCGGGGGTCTGTAAGCAATCTTTTTTTTATTCAGCCTTCAGAGTGGGAAGATTTTGAAACGCCGTTTTCGCGTTTCCATCTTTAAGCTCTAACCGCATTTTTTTTTTTTACACGCATGCGTCATAGCGTCGCCTCTAAACACGCATGCGCGACACAGTATCACAACAACAATGGCGCCGTACTGTGTTGAATGGTTGCTGCTAATGCTACTCACCCTGCTGTCGGGCTTACAACAGAATCTTCTTCTTCTGGAATATCTCCAGGAAGAACAGAGCAATATCGACGACATAGTTCAGCACCTGAATTTGACTGAACCACGAAAATGGACCCGCAGGGCAACCATGTATAAATATTAGTGCGCATGCCCAACATTTCGTCGCTTATTTTTGCTTTGGCACGACAGCGCCACTTACAGGCCTGGCATACATTTTGCAGCGTTTTCATGCATTCGTGTGGACGATCACATTTATTTTACGTCTCCGTCTTTACGACAAACGTTTCTGAAAATATCAGCGTTTCATGTTCGTTTTGACTTCGTGTGGACGGGGCCTCAGTTTAAACTGTTCAGCTAAACTCTAAACCTGCTAAAACCAACACACCTAAACTGGCAGACTGGATAAGGACAAAGCAGTGAGTACTGATCACAAAAGCAGCTGAAAAACCACAAAAGCAGGAGAAAACCACAGTTAGAGCATGAGAATCTGTTGACATGACAACCACAGTTTTAGCCACGCTTCCCAAAAACTAACCTTTATGGAAGCGAGGCAAGGAGGCAAATGTTGAAATAAACCAATAAGAAGAAGCGTTTGGAGTTTTTCACAAGTAACGTAGGTGAAACCAGAAGTTAATGTGGTTGCCCTGATCCAATCAAAAAAATAAAAGAAAATAAAAGAAAAACAAAGGAAATAAATTAATAATTCTAACACCGTTTAGTACCCTCCACTAAAATGAACCAAACCTTTCAAACTGCCTGGTTGTGATTAGTGCGCAGAAAAGTCAAACAACAAATTGTTCCATACTGTTGGTAAATCATAATCTGATGCCCATCTTACTGCTGACCAAGAGCATAATCTCATATGTTTTTGATAATGATGGGACCTACCAGAGGATGAGTTCTTGGTGTTCCATTACTATTATCAAAATAAAAAGCTTTAACTGAGCACATGTTCTGTCCTCCTGCGATTTAACTTTTGCAGATTTACAGACATGTCATAAAAGAATTCAAACCCCAAATTAGAGTTAGCAAATATATGTAGGCCCAACCAAAGCCCCCATCCCCTCCTCAACACACACACCCTTTTTTTTTGGCAATTCCACATCAATACAAGACTAATTCAGGATTGCATTTTGACAAAATTGGTTGCATAAAATGTTCATAAGCCTCAAGCATATTAAAGCTGCAGTCTGTAACATTGAGAAGAGAGCAGACTTCGACTGAAAATTTGAAGAAAAACAGGTTTCACGTCACTCCCCCACCCTCTCTGCTTCACTCATGCCCCACCTCCAAGCTCCACCCCTCTCACAGCATCTGCGCGATTCAGCGTGTGTGAGCTGTGATTGACACTCCATCAGACGCTCCTCTGGCTGTGATTGGTTGTTTTGGCTCGTCCCGAATTATTCTTTCCAGATTGAAATACAGGCAGTAGGCGGTACCAATTGAAGCAGTTTTTTTCACAGGTTACATATCACATGTACTGCTGTCTGGGCATAGGGACAGTTTTAGCCAATATGACAAAAAAGTGATTTTTAAAAACTTACAGACTTCAGCTTTAAGGCCAGGAGAAAAGTTCATAAAACATTTTAGGGCCTTTGTTTAGCAACATGCCGCTCAGACTGAACCAAAACAACATTTTAAATGAAAAATAACTCTTTCTATAAAAGCCAGTGTTATGGCCATGCATGCCTAACTATGGAGGATATTAAGCAATGATGCAACAGTTTTACTACACTGCAGAAAAACAGGGAGCCTACAAATATAAAGACCTCAGTTCAAAAATAGACCATATAATACCTGCTTTTCTCAGGTTCATTGTTTGCTATTCAGAAAACATAATCAGTTGTATGAACCCACCTGAAGAAAAATGAAGAAAAAAAGTTTCAGAGGGTTCACATGGATTTTGTCCAAGTGATTTTCCAAATTAAAATATACACAATTCTCAGTCATTCTTTTTGCACCTAAAATTTAAATACTAAATATTTTCCCAGACTATATATGACTAATGGATTCAATGCACAACTGTTTTTAATCACTATATTTACTATGTTTGGATCCTAAGTTTGTCCACCAGTCAGAAATGCTGTGAACTGCGGTGCAGTGGATCTACATCCGAAGAATTTGTTCCTCCTTTTCTCTTAAATCACTGCACGAAAACAAGGCTTTACTGAAAAAAAATGCAGATCATATAGTGAGAACGGAAGCAGTACAGATAACTACAGTCACATGTAATGAATAGGGAGTCGAATAATTTACCCTTTCAACACATCTGGCTTCCAGCAAGATGAGCTCTGCTATCATAACAAAGGCTAATCAGTGTCTTTGCAGATTATGGTTTCCACTTATATAAAGGTTGGCGGATGCACAGTATGTATCATGTCTAATGCTTTTTTTTGTTTTGATAACTACTTAGACGAGAAACTGAGATTATACAGTCAGAGTCATGCTATCAATGTTTATCTTGTTGAGGTAAATGTTTCAGGATACGTTTCCATGTCAATTTGTTCTTATTACATAGAAAATTCAAAAGCAACTGCACTGTGGGGCTTCATCGTGGAGACAAGCTTTCCAGTAGAACAGGCTCATATCCAAACTAATTAGAGAGGCTCCTTTTAACCCTCAGCAGGATGCACCAAAGAGCAGGGAGGTCACCAACGACAAGGTAACCAAGCTTGGGGCAAGTCAGCAAATCAGGGAGAAGATGCTGGGAGACGAGGGAAAAAAGGAGATGCAGAGGACAGAGTTGGACAGCACGCGAAAAAAAAGGTCTAAAGGGTAAAATTATTTCCATACAGGAAAGTAAGAGTCAGCATTTTATCAAAACCACAGCTATACATCTAGTTCATGATGTTCTCTCAACCCTTATTTGTGGCAGATGGTTATTTACTGAGTGTGGTTCTGACAGATGTTTCCTCCTGTTTACGGGAACAGTTTGAGGGCTGAGATTGCAATATCATAGCTCAGTGTTACATGCTTTATAAAAATATTTCCATCACTAGACTGTAATCATTACTCTCCTTGTAATTTATGACCTTAGTCTCTGAAATCTATAACATAAATGGGAATAAAGATTCATGACGGTTCATCTAGGTGGCAGAATATGTTACTGGCAAGCAGGGCAGTAATACTGCATGTTCCATAACAAAATAATAAAGCCAAACAGATTTAATATACCACTATAAGTTAGACTTCCTTCTTTTTTTAGTTGTAATCATGCTGGATTATATGCCAACTGAAACTGAAAATAATATTTCTAATGAGAGCCGGACATCAGCCCAGTGTTATTTACATAAATACAACCATTTTATATATATATATATATATATATATATATATATATATGCTCTAGTCCATCTATGTCTTGTTCCAGTAGCCAATTTGTCATCAAGTTGCCCTGGTTCCCTAGCAACTGACGCAGACCTTGTTAACCCGGGCGATTTCACTCATGCCTGAGGTAGGCCACTAAGCACAAAGGACCCTGCCTAAGGGTCCACCTGGATGTCCATGCCGGGAATCGAACCCCGGTCACCTGTGCCGGAGTCGTCGGTGTTACCTACCGAGCTATCCAGTTGATTGTTGATGGACAAACAGCAGAAGAAGGCACTAGTGATAGATGTGGCAATCCCAAGCGACAGCAACATGAAGAAGAAAGAACACAAGAAGCTTGAGAAATACCAAGGACTGAAGGAGGAGCTAGAAAAGATGTGGAAAGTGAGAGCAGCAGTGGTGCCAGTGGTAATTGGAGCACTGGGGGAGCACTGGGGGCTGTGACCCCCAAACTGGGAGAGTGGCTACAGCAGATTCCAGGTAAAACATCAGAGGTCTCTGTCCAGAAGAGCGCAGTCCTAGGAACAGCTAAGATACTGCGCAGAACCCTCAAACTCCCAGGCCTCTGGTAGAGGACCCGAGCTTGAGGATGACACATACCACCCCACGAGGGGTGAGAAAACAGTTTTTTTATATTAGGGGTGGAACGGTTCACAAAATCCACGGTTCGGTTCGATTCACGGTTTCTGGTCACGGTTTTCGGTTCGATTCGATACATGTTGATTGTTACACCGAAATTCCATAAAAAATTATGAAATTAATGAAAAAATCCCCCCAAAAATAATGGATTGTAATTATTTTAAATGATCCGCGGAAACCCTGGATCATTTCCGTATGTTTTGCTGCTTTGAATTTAATCATCTGGCGCATGCACTCTAACCTGACAACAGCCAGATGCATGTCTCGCTCCACCTAGCGACACATGCATCTGGCTGTTGTCAGGTTACATGCTCTCTACCATCTCCAAGGAACTCAGAGGGGAGCAGACGAAGCCACAGTGGGGACTGTAGGCTTTGCTTTGAGCAGCCGGTCTGGAGCGCAGCGGGGGTTGCTGACGGAGTATGAGGGATTTCGGGGTTAGCATGACATGTTGCTGTTAGCATAAACAAAACGTGTTGCACTTTTATCCACAACTTTCTTTCCGCCGTCATCGTAGGTCACTCTAAATGCAAAGCGCTCCCATACAGCAGACCTATAAAGTGCTGCTGGCGCGTCTTCCAACCCCAGTTCTTTCCCACTCGCCAGTCCGACACAACTCTCCACAACAACTGATTTTTTTCCCTGCTACACCCAGCTAAGCTGCTTCGCTTCTTCTTCTTCTTGTTTACTACTGGAGGTTGGCTTTGGTCGCAGTACCGCCACCTTCTGCTCTGGAGTGTAAAAAGGAGCAGCGCATGAACCGAACGAAACACACGCTAACCGAACCGAGACAGTCGAACCGAACGATTCTGACGGTTTTCATAAATCGTCCCATCCCCAATATATATATATATATATATATATATATATATATATATATATATATATATATATATATATATATATATATATAGGGTTGTCACGATACTAAACTTTTCAACTTGATACCGATACTAAGGAAAATATTCGATACTCGATACCATTTTCGATACCACAAGGATAAAAACAAAGACTCCAAAATTCTACAGAAATATTTTCATTAATAAATCAAATACAATGAAGGTTGTACGCTGTGCACAATATTAAACAAGCTTGATAAAAAAACGTATAAAATTAAAATTAAGTGTTCCTTCCTTGGCTATGCTTTGCACACATAACAATGACACTAGCCAAACAGGTTAAGAAACAAAAATAATTCTCAGCAGCTGCACCTTTTACAGAAAAAAAGTCTGAAACTGAAAAGTGCACAGAATTATTCAATCACACAGTGTTCTGAAAGTGCATTTTCCTTTATTCTACACTTTAGATGAATGACTGCTTAGGTGCCACTGGTGGTAGCACTGTATCGATACTTTGAAAATGAGTATTGTATCCGGATACAACGTTTCAGTATCAATACTTTTTTGAGTATCGATACTTTTGACAACCCTATATATATATATACCTTTTCTAAGTGGCATTTCTCTGGATAGTTGCATTAACACCTTATTTTCTGCAGTATTGTTGGTTTATACCAAGAGACTATATTATTTTTAGAACATATATAGATTTCTGAATAAGGCTGAATAATAAAACCAGCATTATCAACAAGGACTGTTAATAATTCAAATTTAGTTGGTTGTTATTCCCAGTCACAATACAAATTGTTTGGGACAATAACCCTCATAACAAAAGGTCACAGAGAGCGAGTTAGAATAACTCAAAATCGTTCAGTCCACATTAAAAATGTTTCGACCAAAATGAGAAGCTTAGCAGCTCAGAGCAGCACTGCTGCTCTAAGGGATTACAGACTGAATTGACAGTATTAGATCAAATGTAAACTGCCCACTCAGACTTACTTTGAGATAAAAATCACATTTAGTTATAGTTTTTTGTGAAATATTTCTAATCTGGCCTTCCTCTGGCTTATAACAGTATTTGATTATATATTATTTTTTGTAGGTGGAAATGGATTATACCAATTTTTCTTATAAACTGCTGCTCCTGAACCAATGAAAAACCGATTTGATATATTATTTAGGATTGTCTGTTTATGAAGATATATAGTTTTTGGAAAATCTTTTTTTTCTGTTTTCCCACCGATGCAGTTCTTGGGCTTCCATAGCTCAGGGTGACATCAGTTCATCACGTTTTGTCTTCTCATAACTAATATACTAGCTGTGTAACACAACTAAATACAAACATTCAATTTATTATATTTTCATTTTTTGTTGTAAAACATTGTTTTACAAACATTTTCACACCTTAGATTTCATTGCCCTTTAAATTAAGGCCCCCTCCCAGATGGGGTGTTTTAAATGTAACTAAGTATTTGAAAGTCATTTGTCCTTTTCCGTTATAAAACCTTGGGTAGGAAACAAAAAAATCTGATTAATTCGATTTTTTTAGGAAAAAAAAAAAAAATCAGAGATTGGATTTTTAGGCCATATCATATGTGTTGCTGATATTAAATTTGTTTTTTTCTTCATCTACAATTCACAAGTTTCAGACCTCAGAAAGACAAATTGCTAATTTACAGAATGTAATTTGTCTTAGAAACATGTTATCCTTACTTCAGGGAGAGGGAGTAGTCATTCTTGCTGGTCTCGCTGTTCCTCACCAGGTAACTGGCCTCCTTGCACATTCTGAGCAGAGACTCTGCATCCGTTCGGCTGATGGCTCCGTGGTACCAGCTGCATACCAACGGCAGGGAATAAGGATGGACAAAACAATGGTAAGGATAAAATAAACAAATTGGATCAAAGCCAAATATTGCAGCACAAATCCCACTCACAACTGGCTTTCCAGAGGCATCGTGGGGTCAATACGTTCCCCTAGAGAGGAGCTGCAGTGGTCTAGGGAAGTCATTTTGGTGTTGACCAAACAACCACTAGAATGTCGCTGCAGCGGACGAGTTTTTCCCTCCTTCGTTGGTGACATTCGGGACTTTTCCACTCCATCAAACTGAACTATAAAGAAAAAAAAATGTTTTCAAAGAACTGGTTTATATATTTTACAGCTATGTTAAACATAGATACACTGAATACAAGTGAGCCAGATATCGGAACTAAAGTCCAAGATAACAAAATGCTAAGCATTGAAAAGTTTGAGTCATACTTTGCCAAATTTACTTCAAAGTACTTTCAATTAGAAGTAAGTGAAAGCCTCAGAGTAATGGAAAGTAGATCTCCTTCTCTCCCTGTGCTGCAAACTGCTGGTCAGCTGGCTACTACACTTTTCTCTGGCTTGTAATGAAGATCGATTCAGTTATCTTAAAAAAAATACTTTTAGTTCAAAAACAGACAGGCAGTACTCTTATTAGGCTATTGCTGATTTAAAACTGTAGTTTATAAGCTACAAGCAGCAGGTCTTTTACAGTAAGCCAATAATTATGGGTTTTCTACCTGAACAGAAAAGCATAACTAGTTTAGCAGCTAAACAGGGGCTTGCCCAAAAGGCATTAATCTATCAACAGAGCATCACAAAGGTTCATTTGGACAATAAGCAGATCTAGACAATCCATGCATTGATCAGTCGCTGCTTGTTTCTGCTTAAACAGAGAAAGCAACGTAATTCTCGTGTTGCTTTTCTATTTCAAATAAAGCTTTTGCTATGCACTTTGTTTTTGAGCAACTATTCTAAAACCATGTTAGTTTACCTCAAGGTAATAACACCTACAGCTCCTATTGGCCCATGCATACTACATCCAGTCCAACCAAAAGTCAGGTTCAAGTCAGTCTCTGACAGCAGCTATTTGGAAAGCTTCCGATATCAATTGAGGTCACATGTATTTGTTAAACTAGACCTGTGTGAATGTGTGAGAACCAAAACTCCTGTTGTGCTTTCGCAAACAGACACCCACACACTCACTCTGTGAGAGGCATCCAGCAGAAGGACATGTACACACCATGGAGAAGACATAAATCAGTCTTTACTCGTTGTGCACACATTCCAGAGAGAGAGGGGAGGAAAAAAAGGCATGCAAACTTTCTTCAAAACATTCAAACAGCTCAATGTGTCCATCAAGATCTGAATGCCTGATATACTTACGGATGAGCATGTTTGCTGTTTGAGAGGGCATAAATGTGCAGAAGCATCTGAAAAGTACATGTTGGTAGAGAGCAAGTTCAAAAAGTTAAATATTAAACTGTTTTTTTCCAAACTCCCACAGTTAGGTTTAGACACAAAACGCTCTCTTGGCCTCCCAGCAGGGAATTGTTTGATGGTACATGACCTTCACTCACTAGATCAATGCCCGAATCAGTTAAGTTGGCTCACAGCAAAAGGCATGAAGATCTGTTCAGTCTAACAGAGGACATGCTAATATTTCCAGAGACAAATAAAAACACCTGCATCTGAGGGTTCCTCGAAGGACCGGACATTTGATGCTGGAGGGATGATCATGAGAGGTGTTCAAACTGTGTGTGTGAGCGGTAGGGATTCAGCTGTTTTCCTCCAGTCATCCATCACTATAATTGATGTCAAAACACCCAAAGGTTTGGAAAAAGAAAACTGTTTGCAGCCAAAGACAATAACAGCATCAGATC
Source organism: Cyprinodon tularosa (assembly GCF_016077235.1). NCBI lineage: Eukaryota > Metazoa > Chordata > Actinopteri > Cyprinodontiformes > Cyprinodontidae > Cyprinodon > Cyprinodon tularosa. The sequence goes on along the minus strand of NW_024039344.1, from coordinate 403,857 downwards.
CACAAAACACATCAGTTGAGGACTGAATGGAAATGGTTAATGTGGTGAAATAGCCTGGACAGAGTACCAACAGCCAGACAGACAGGCACAAAGCTCTTAACAGTTTGTCGATGGAGACGGCCCTACATCAGTCTAGACGCTGCACTCCACTTAGTGAGGACTGCATTGCATGGTACAGTAGGAGGGTTCGTAAACTTAATCAGACTCACACACAGAATTTCTTTTTTAATAAGCATAAGTAAATATCTAAGTGAGAGAGGATCCGAGTGACATAATAACATCAAGTAAAAAAAATAGTGACTCAAATATAATTAAAATTTCAATAACAAAAAAATAATTTCTTGTACAGGTTTTATTTCATATAAAGGTTATCTGTCTATAATGAAGAACAGCAAAAGAAAAAAGCAGTGAATGTTTTGTTATTTACTAAAGTTATCTTATTTTTGCTAATACATTTTTTTTCTGTTTCAAGAGACTCAACTGAAAAAGGTGAGCGTCTTGCAAAACATCTAATTACCTCTTTTTGAGAGTGGTTATTGACAAGTTTATAAAAGAAAATGATCTTATATTTTACTTTTCCCATAGAGGGTTGAGGGTTACATAAAACATGATCAACCGTGTAGTAAGGCTGCTGTTTGTTCATGCTCGGCCACCAGGGGCTCCTCTTAACCTCCTCACTCAACCTAAGGCTGAACTCGTTGGCCTTAAGTTCACTGGTGCGTTTCCCTAAACATAACTCATGGAAATGATTATTCCAAATGACTGATTGTTATCTTGGCCTCTGCACTTCTGCTCGTTATAGGGCTATGTCTGAGTCTTACGATGGCCAAATTGTACCACTGCATGACAGCGGAATAATTGTGGGTCTAACCTCGAACCCGTGGAGGAGTATGAGCTGCAGCTCCAGACTTCTCCATCCTGATGCTTCAACTGCAGGCTGTCAAATGATATCCCATTGATGCTTTAAAGTTAATTTAAGCCTTCCTTCATACAGCTCATCTGAACCTTGTGTTGGCTATTTGGAAAACAAAGAAAGTCAGATGAGCATGCAGTTTATGTATTTAGAGTGAGAACTAGCGTTTCCATGGAAACTGACCGAGGGGGACACAGGAGATGCATGTTTGCTCCGCTCAGCCCCTGTCAGCGCTGACAGATCATAACATGAAGATGCAGCCAATTGCTTTCACTCCTTCGCTTTCAGTTTTGTTCCTCCTGCTTGCAATTGTCCGGCCTCACCTCTTCCATTCCTGTTTCCTGTCACCCTCCCTTTTGATCCCTGCTTTCAAAACGGGTTAGGAAAAAACTGTGAGACTCTTTTAACCTGTTTGCTGCTAACTTTTGTTTGGAAGTGGCAGAACTGATTGTAGATAAGGGCTCTTTAGACAAATAGACTAATATCAGCTTGTTCATTCAATCTACAATGTACTGTCTTAATGAATCTTAACCCTTACAGGATGATAAATGGCTTCATGAGTGAATTTTGATTCTTATTATCATTAACTCTTCTCATTTTTATCTACTTTAATAAAATGACTGTTTCTTCTTGAACAGAACTCAGAACTTGAACAATCGATTTCTTTTCTGACCTTGGTTAAACTCTTCTCTTGCTTCAAGAACTCAGAAAATGTTTAGGGACTGGTCTCTAAGGAGTTTGGCCAATAAACCTTACTTGTCAGCACTGGATCTTCTCCTAAGGGAGTGTATACACTTCCAGAAGGACACTCTAGTCTCAGAGACCCTAAACGAAACAAAAGCGATCATTATATTTGCTGAAGTGTGAACGGCCGTGTGTCTCCTGCGTTTGCCAGCCATCTCACCTACAACGGCTTCACACGCTCAAGAGTGTTTTAAGGTCAAATAAAAGGAGAACAGGAAACCAATTCCTTTTGCTTTATCTGGAGAGCACAGTCTGAAACATGGCAGACAGGAGAGTGACAGGAGGCTGGGTTCGCCTTTGAACAAAAGCAGCCCAGGAAAGGGGCGGTAGGGGTGCACGAAGACATGCGCACACATGCTCACACACATTCCCATAAACATTCAAAGACACACAGTAAAATGGTCGGGGTATCTGGGATTGTTATCAATCCCATTGCTTGTAAAGTGCGGCAAATGGAATCTGGGTATCAGATTGAACTGTCAGTTAGATGGTGACTGATGGCTGAAAGCCCTGTCCCCTTCAAGCATGCGTCTGCCTTCAGAGAATGCCATGAAAAAACACAAACCCACACTAATACACACAGAGACAGAGGGTGGTGAGGGAGAATCAACTAATTTACTTGGACACAAACAAACACAAATGTCAAAAGACCATTTCAAAGATGGAATCTGCAGAGCCTAACTACCCAACAGAGCGACACAAAGCTCAGAACAACACATTTGTTACACCAACGATGAGAATGTGTCCCACAGTTTGACTGAACAGCAAAAACAGGCAGATGAAAAGCTGCCTTAGACAAGCACTCAAAGCCATAGAACCTTTATGAATAAAGCTTTTTTTTTTTCTGTGATTGAAATGCCATCAAACATAAGACGTCAATTTACTAATTTGTTAACAGTTGGGCTTCACGTTATTTAGGGTATCAGAGTAAGGAGGACCTTTGGAATGTCTGAGATCGTTAATTATAGAATAGGCCAAGAAGGATACAGCAGGGGAGGCTGCAAAGATGTACAATCTATAGGAAGTATAATTTCTTTTCCTGAGCTCAAAAACCCTGGGCTTTATGGACAAGTAAAGCAAGAAGAAAGACCCTGTTGAAAGAATGCCATTCATTTGTAAGACCTTGAATTTAATGAGAACAAAAGTGAATTTTTAAACATATTTTCAGATCATTACATGTTAAGAAGTACACTGTACGTCAGCCTGATCACAACATCCCCATCATGTAACATGGTGGTGGCAGCATAATGATATGGGAATATGTTTCTTTATCAAGGAAGGAATATTGGTTAGAGATTTTTGTAAAAATGAATGCCGCTCAATGGCAATCCTGGAAGAAATACTGTTTTAAAAGAAGGTGAAAAAACGTGCAACATCACTATTAAGAAAGACCTCAGTATTTTGTTGTATATATATTTCAAATGTTGGAAATTTAGGTGTAAATTTAGAAAAAATTTAGCATTTAGAACTGTGTTACGGTAAAGAATGAAAAGTGTTAGAGCAATAAATTCTAATCATAACTTATATTGTGATAAACATTTCTGAATTTTCCTTGTATTATTCTGGAATATGCAAAAGCTTTAGACAAACACCCTAAAACTAACTGCAGCAAATGATGGCTCAAATTATATTGACTGTTCACAAATTTGTATCATTTTTCATAAGCTTAGTTTTGCTATCGGTCCATCAGTTCCCTGGCTGGAAAAAAAAAAAAGAGAAGTTATTGGTTAAAACCAGAAATTTTTTTAAAAGTAATCGATACATCTTTGCTGTCCCTCAGCTGGGAAGTTCACATTAAGTAAATGGAAGCAGATCCATATAAGGGTAAAATAAAAAAAAAAAGAATAAAGTCAAATTTAAACACAAGAAGAAAATTGTAAAACTGTAGGTTGTGAAAGAGAAGCAGTGTGCATATTTGGGTGATCTTAAAATATGCAAAACATTTATGCTTACTCATGCATTAAAGTCATCCACATATTATTTACGAGGATAAAAAGAATTTTGCAGAAGCGTAACCCATAACACTTCATGGAAAAAGTGAATGGCAAATACTTTTACTCCTTTTAAACTTTTAGATTTTTACCAATATGCTAATCCTGTAATTGTTTTTTTTTCTTTTTATGTCCAAGTAAAAGACGAATTAAAACTGACTACAGCTGACTGTGAGCAACTACTCTTCATTCCCAGCTGCACACACTGTTGCACAAATTTCTCTAATTAAGCCGGCTAATTAATTCTCATTTGCTAATGATACTCCTATCAAAAAGGATGACTAGTCTGAGGGGCGACGTGTGTCACCGATGGCTGGATTGTGAGGAGAAAATTAAGCTTTACTGCATGGATGTGTGGAATAAATTAAAAGGTCTGAGCCTTACTGGAATCTTCTAGATACAAAACCAGGTATTCAGAACATCTATATCATTCATAAAATAAAACATCCTGAGTTTAATTTCAAAATAGTACAATTTCTAAGTGCTCAAATAATTAATCATTCGATGGAGATTAATGATACAGTTTACGAGATTCTGTAACTGCTTCAGTTAAACGGCAACATAAAAGAAATTTGTTCTTCTTTTTTGAATGATTCAAAATAAAGCTCTAATGAGGTTTTCCCAGACAAAGAAATGAGTCAATTTTTTCAAACTGGTTTAGCTGTTTTGAACTAAATCTGTGTATCTTTCAATGACTTTTTATCAAAGACATCAAAGACAGTAGAAGGAAAGAAAGAGAAAAGATTCAAAGTCTGGATAATTATTTCATACAAAAAACAAAAGGAGAAAAACTCCTTATTATCCTCAGACAAATATGTTCCCATTTATATGGAAATGTACTATCTACGGCAGCAATCTGCATTTCAGTTTTGCTAATGAGGCTGAAATGAAGAAGCTGACTTTTAGTACATTGTTCTTTTCATCCCTTTTAGGAAAAAAAGTTATCTTAAAATGACATTTATACATTTCATATGAATAAATGTAATCAGTCAGTTCTGTGTCTGCCAATGACACCCTAGAAAACTTCCTTTTCCACTTAAAAAACTGTTTCCAAAACCATGTTTAGTCCCCAGCTCTAACACCTCTGTCTAAAATTACTTCTCTAAAATCTTCTCTTCCTTTCAGCGTCCTTGTTCTCTTCCACCTCACAGCAGTATATGGAACTATAAACTGTTCCACCCTCCTTAACATCATTAGCTCTGCTCTATAGATGTTACTGTCTAACAGATTACAGTTTAGTGATATCAACAACTCCACTTTTCCCAAGACATCTCTGTGGAACAGAGTTCCCATAGGTATTGTGCTTGGCCCTCTCCTTTTACTCAATATTATCTCATTTTCCACTTTCAATCTCCATAGATTCATGACCTCCACAAGCAAGTCTATTTTTCAACTTCCTCCAAGACATTAAATAAATAAATAAATAAATAAATAAATAAATAAATAAAAAACAATCCACAGGACTTTGTTTTCAAATTTGAAGACAGTACATCTATACCTTATGGACAAAGGACATTCTATTGAGGACTAGATTGTTCACATTTTGGATAAAGAAAATAGGTGGCTTTAGAGGGGAGTGAAGGAAGCCATCTAAGAAAGAAAAAACAACCCTAAACAGAGGGGGTGGACTCAGGTTTCAACTTTCAAAAACCTACAATGCACCAATTGAGTTAATCCCTTCCCGTTATCATCGCAACAGGAGAGCGGACCTCGTCTGTCGACAGACCTTTCAGACACTTAGACGGGTATGGGGCATTGCAGTCTAACAAAAGAAGCCAATCGACCCCCATTGTTCCAATTTGCATGTTTTCAAAACAAAAACAAGGCTTTGTTGGGCTACTGTATAAAACCTCAAACTCAACGCTATTCCTGACATTTGAATTGAAAAAGCTTCCTGGATGGGAAGCGAAACGTCTTCAAACTTGGAAACAAAGTCCAGTGGATTGTTTTTAATTTTCCTTTTTTGGAATTACTATGACCTGGATGACTGAGAACCTTCGCCAGCATACCTCCATGACATAAAATCATATGCAATATTTTTGACTAAGCTACTTAAATTCTTAATCTTAAAACTGAATCAAAATCTTATTAATTTTGTCCATAACTTCTGCTTCATTCTAGATGAATTCCTGCTAATGCCTTCCTTATATATTTACAAACTTTAGCTCATGTTTAATATCTACCTAACATTCAATTAACTAGATAAATGCTTCCAAAACCACCTTCTGCACTGTTGATTCAGCATTAAATATCTATTTTTTAATGTGCACTTATCAAACTAGACATTGTACCAAAGTTTAAACCATGTTACATAGTGTGTTGTGGAAATATTCTTATAAGATTGGGAAAACTGCACAGTATAAAAGGGTTCTTAGGCCAGCCAACTTAATGAAACATCAGTGTGTCTAATGTCTGGGGTAGACGTGATGATATAGCAGCACTCTAAGGTCAACTGAGCTTGCTGTAACCATATTCACTAATGCCACTGCAGCCAAACTCCCCACACCCCACTGTGTGTTTCTGACACACAGACCTTTGACCTGAAGGATGTAGAGTAGGGCCATACTTGCTGGGATGTAGAGAGGATCGCTTTACAAGACGGCACTCTAAAACTCCCTCACATCTCATGGGGAACCTGAGCGCTTCCCATGGATCTGTGGGCATAAATCAGTTCTTTGCCCTGTCCTCGCCTATAGCACATAGTAGTATCCTTTTTCACAGCCCCATTCTGAGCCTTCCCCCCACCCGGCTGGGGAAAATCCCATTCCTGGCATTAAGTCAGCAACATACCCACTTCTTCTTTCCACTACATAATTAAAGCAGAAAGATTCTGACTGTGCAGGTACTCTCAGTTAAAAGCTGATGACATGCTCATCCATTGTGACCATTGTAATGATGAATAAGTCAACAACTAAAATTGGCATGAAAGAGCCTTACTGTTTTTTATACAAGTTATCCACTTGTAGAGAACAGCAGGTCAGGGGGACATCTGGGATGGTTATGAGTATGTTGACAAGAGGAAATGGGGGTCACAACGAAAGGCAATTACGCATGGAGACGGCAGTTCAGCACAATTAAAACTAATGAGGCTTCATCTTAAAACCTGCCCGGCAGTTAGTGATTTTCTGCCACATGTAATCCAGATGGAAAAGTGCAATCATTACAGCACTAATACCTAAAGCCAAATTATTCAGTGCATCTGAAACTCTTTCAGTAAGTCGCCATCAACTGAACATTTTAACTCTTGAGTATCTTTTTTAAAATTCATATTTTGGAATTGTTTCTAATTTCTCCACAATAGTTAAAAAATAAAACAATTACTGACAAAGTTCTAATTTGGGAGTTTTTAGACCTAATACATACTTATCACCTATTTTCCGATATATTCTACAGCCGCAGGCTCTTACTCCAGCAATGCAAGAATTGCTGTTTTTTCTTTTTTTCAATCAGGAACCAGGCCAGAGGAAAAAATGCTTTCGCCTGGAGCTGTAGGAGAGCTCATGGGGACTACCAAGCAATATAAATGTAAGACTATCTGTCAGGATATTTTTGCAATGAAATGCAAATTTAAGATGAAAAAACAGTTTAAGACTAATAAAAAGGTAAATTAATAGTGAATACACTGGAATGAAATAAGATGATCTTAATTAGCCCAATGCACAACATATGGCTGCTGTTATGGTTCTTATTTGTTGTGACTCTGAGTTTTCAGTTTTCTGCTATCAGTTGTTTTGTTATTTTCCATGATCTTCAAGCATTCTTTAGTTACTCTCTGTTGCCCCCTTGTGATTGTTTTCTTTTCCCTTGGATTCCCTCTTGCCAGTTCCACCCACACCTGCTCCCCATTCAGCTCGTTAGTCCATCCTTTTGTTTGGTTGTCCTTAAATACTCCACCTCTGCAGTCTCTCAGTGCTGGTTCCTTCTTGTTGCTGTGTTCTCTACTCTGCTCGTCTCTCCCTGGCTCCTCAGACTTGTCTCTACCCTGATGTCTCCATGATTTTGAACTCATCCCTGCTTCACTTGTCTCTGCATCTGGGTCCTCAAGCAACCTCACCACCCATTGTTGACAGAAGGAACCAGCCAACATGGACCCAGCAGAGTCAAACTTGGCAGGAAGCATGACACACTTCCTGGAGAACTGTCGGTTCACACTGGACAGGATTGCCACTCTCAGCCCTCCCTGGAGACGGGTATGTGCTGCAGCCGACCTAAAAAAGATTTTAACCCCCCAAACAACTCTCCTGTCATCCCTAGGATTTCTGGACAGTTTAGAAGAGGTGGAGTGGAACCACAAGGCGGCTTTAGCCCAGCTATTAAATAAACCTCCTCCACCTCAACCACAATCACCTGCAGCAGCTGCCTGTTCAACCTCTGTTTCTCCCCGGCCAACTGCTCCCTCCAGGCGTAAGCGTCGCTGGGGGAAGAAGTCCACTCCCTCTCCGGCGGGTCAGCCTGACGCCTCCACTCCCTCTCCGGCGGGTCAGCCTGACGCCTCCACTCCCTCTCCGGCGGGTCAGCCTGACGCCTCCACTCCCTCTCCGGCGGGTCAGCCAGCTGCTAGCCTTAGCTTCCCCCATAACCAGGTCAGTGTCTCCCATAGTCTCAGTCGTCACCTCTATGACAAACAGCTAGTCCCATCTTCTAAAAAACTCAAACCAGGTCCACGTATTACACCCCCTGCAGTTAGAGCTCCCCATATTGAGGAGTCTCAGTTAAGGCACTACTTTTATGGGGAGAGGGAAGATCTTTTTCCTTTCCTGCCACCTCCATCAGCTCCTAGCCAGCCAGATCCCCTAGCTCCAGAACCCATTAGCGGTCCAGTTTTCCTAGCTCCAGAACCCATTAGCGGTCCAGTTTCCCTAGCTCCAGTCCCCATTAGCGATCCTGTTTCCCTAGCTTCAGTCCCCATTAGCGGTCCTGTTTCCCTAGCTTCAGTCCCCTTTAGCGGTCCTGTTTCCCTAGCTCCAGTCCCCATTAGCGGTCCTGTTTCCCTAGCTCCAGTCCCCATTAGCGGTCCTGTTTCCCTAGCTCCAGTCCCCATTAGCGGGTCAGCTTCCCCTGTGCCTGAGCCCATTAGCGGGTCAGCTTCCCCTATGCCAGAGCCCATTAGCGGGTCAGCTCCCCCAGTGCCTGAGCCCATTAGCGGGGCAGCTCCCCCAGTGCCTGAGCCCATTAGCGGGGCAGCTCCCCCAGTGCCTGAGCCCATTAGCGGGGCAGCTCCCCCAGTGCCTGAGCCCATTAGCGGGGCAGCTCCCCCAGTGCCTGAGCCCATTAGCGGGTTGTTTTGTTTGGCGCCAGAGACTCCTGAGCCCATTAGCGGGCCGTTTAGCCTAGCGCCAGAGACTCCTGAGCCCATTAGCGGGCAGTTTAGCCTAGCGCCAGAGACTCCTGAGCCCATTAGCGGGCCGTTTAGCCTAGCGCCTGAGACTCCTGAGCCCATTAGCAGGCAGTTTAGCCTAGCGCCAGAGACTCCTGTGCCCATTAGCGGGCCGTTTAGCCTAGCGCCTGGGACCCCTGAGCCCGCTCAGAGTCATCCTGATATCCCTGAGCACACTAGTAAAAGGCTCTCTAAAGTAAGGCTCAGCGGGCGCTCCAAGCCTCCACGGCCCCTCAGCGGGCGCTCCAAGCCTCCACGGCCCCTCAGCGGGCGCTCCAAGCCTCCACGGCCCCTCAGCGGGCGCTCCAAGCCTCCACGGCCCCTCAGCGGGCGCTCCAAGCCTCCTCTGAGGCTGTTCCAGTGCCGCAGTCGGCGGCCCCCTCTGAGGCTGTTCCAGTGCCGCAGTCGGCGGCCCCCTCTGAGGCTGTTCCTGTGCCGCAGTCGGCGGCCCCCTCTGAGGCTGTTCCTGTGCCGCAGTCGGAGACGGCGTCCCCCAAGGTTCCTGCAGCTGCGTCTGAGACGGCGTCCCCCAAGGTTCCTGCAGCTGCGTCTGAGACGGCGTCCCCCAAGGTTCCTGCAGCTGCGTCTGAGACGGCGTCCCCCAAGGTTCCTGCAGCTGCGTCTGAGACGGCGTCCCCCAAGGTTCCTGCAGCTGCGTCTGAGACGGCGTCCCCCAAGGTTCCTGCAGCTGCGTCTGAGACGGCGTCCCTCTCCAAAGGTTCCCCTTCTTCAGAGACGGCGTCGCCGGTGTCCTCCAGAGGCCCTCCTCCGTCCTCCAGAGGCCCTCCTCCGTCCTCCAGAGGCCCTCCTCCGTCCTCCAGAGGCCCACCTTCGTCCTCGCCTCCGGCCCCACGGCCGTCCTCCAGAGGCCCACCTTCGTCCTCGCCTCCGGCCCCACGGCCGTCCTCCAGAGGCCCACCTTCGTCCTCGCCTCCGGCCCCACGGCCGGCCTCCAGGGGCCCTGTCACCTCGCCTCCGGCCCCACGGCCGGCCTCCAGGGGCCCTGTCACCTCACCTCCGGCCCCACGGCCGTCCTCCAGAGGCCCACCTTCGTCCTCGCCTCCGGCCGGCCTCCAGGGGCCCTGTCACCTCGCCTCCGGCCCCACGGCCGGCCTCCAGAGACTCTTTCTCCTCCCCGGCCACACGGCTGAATTCTAGAGACTTTAGGTTGCCCTCGCCCGCCTTTTGTGGGTTGTTTTGTTTTTGGACTCTGTTTTGTTTTTAGTTTCTTGCCCTCCTTCCTGGTTTCCCCTTCCGCCCACCCTGGGTGGGTTGTTTTGTGTTTGGGCTCCAAGAGCGTCTGGTATCCGCCCTTGAGGGGGGGGTACTGTTATGGTTCTTATTTGTTGTGACTCTGAGTTTTCAGTTTTCTGTTATCAGTTGTTATTTTCCATGATCTTCAAGCATTCTTTAGTTACTCTCTGTTGCCCCCTTGTGATTGTTTTCTTTTCCCTTGGATTCCCTCTTGCCAGTTCCACCCACACCTGCTCCCCATTCAGCTCGTTAGTCCATCCTTTTGTTTGGTTGTCCTTAAATACTCCACCTCTGCAGTCTCTCAGTGCTGGTTCCTTCTTGTTGCTGTGTTCTCTACTCTGCTCGTCTCTCCCTGGCTCCTCAGACTCGTCTCTACCCTGATGTCTCCATGATTTTGAACTCATCCCTGCTTCACTTGTCTCTGCATCTGGGTCCTCAAGCAACCTCACCACCCATTGTTGACAGCTGCATTGCATTAGACATTTCCTGTGGAATCAAGAAATGCCATTTCAGGGTCTGTTCTTGAACAACCTTGTTATATAATTATCTGGTACTGTTAATAAATTCTACTTCAAACTCCTTTTGGAACCCCTGTTTTTTTATTTATATTTAACTAATTAACCTCAAGAAAAGCTGATCCTATTCAAATTCAAACTTAGATACTTAAAGCCAAGCAAATCTTAAAGATATATATTTTGTAATTCACACATTCCTAAGAAATGTGCATCTGAGGAAAAAAATGCCAACAGCCAAGACAATACTGTGCCACCTAATTACAACCCAGAGTCTGCCCCGCCCCCAACCCCCCAGGAAGAAAAAAAAAAAATCAATCAGCAACAGATGGAAGAATGGACACAGAAAGTTCAGGGTGAAGGGTTATTAATGGGAAATATGCTGGACACCAACACCCACCATGGTGGTGCTGGTCACAGCTCGTCGGTCCGGGCGAAGGTTGAGCTGTCTGGGAAGGAGACTCAAGCTCCTCCGCCAGGGGAGGGCTGGTGTTGAGTTGCCCGACAGGAGGGGGCCACGGTAGGTCCTTGATCACTTTAATCTCTACTGCAAATGTCCCGAAACGAGAGAGATGGAAGGAAAAAAGGAAAAGCAGCCAGGAAGAGTGGAGAGAGGGAAGCAATGAAGGAAGAAAGGTGAGGGAAAAGAGAAAAGATACAATAGGTAAGTTAGAAATACTGCAGAAGTGAATAGAAAATAGAGTCTTGTTAAAAAGAACAAGTTTATAGTGTGATTAAAGAACCGCAACACCTGTGGACTAGAAAGAGTAAGAATGAAAAAAGACTGGAAAGAAAGTAAGGTTAGATTTAGATGTAGGAGCTGAAGATATCGTGACCAAGCTTGAGATATGACAGAAGATCATAATGTCCTCCTTATAACTAGTGTTGCGCCGATGCCATTTTTTGGCACCGATACCTGGCTGTGCAGTATCGGCCGATATCGATACCATAATAATGTAAAATAATTGCCATCATGGCTTTGTCAAGCTGCTGCCTATGAAGGACCAACTCTGCCATATTTAAAAATAAATACAGAAATAAATAAATGCTCAAATGTATAAGCATACAATTAATTGCCAACAAAAAAGTGAGACATAAATGTATATAACTCTTAATTAGCTTCTTTATTTATTTGCCTTTGTAATATTTACCTTATTTATTTTTCTGTCCTTTATAATCTTCAACTTTATTTTTTAATTACTTATATTTATTTATATAAGCCGTTAGGATTATAGAATTTATATAAGTATTTATTTATGTGCATGTTATAATATTTTTGTCTGTTTTATTCTTCCTTTGTATTTTTTTACCTTAGTTATTTCTTCGCCGCTGTTTATTTCTCTCTGCCCTTTTTACATTTCTCTCTGCCCTTTTTACATTTCTCTATGCATTTATGCCTCATTATGCAAATGAGGAGGGGGTGTGTCCTAGAGAGTCAACTTCTGCTCATTGGTTGGCTTGGCGGTCCATCTTCTTAACTCACAGAGCTCAGAGTACTAAGTTAAATGTTCTCTTTTCTGTTGCTGTTGTTCAATTAAAGTATGTTTTAAGATCATTTGAGGCGAGAACCTTATACTTTCAAGCATCACCATATGGCCCATTCACAGATTTAATGCGTAATTTAAAAGAAAATGTGACGAACTTGAGAGGACCGTGGCAACCAGCGGAGCTCCGAAGCTGACGGCAGCCAGGTCTATAGCCAGGCTATGATGGCGATTTTTTGTTGTATTTGGCAAAGTTTGGCAAAGTCCCTACTCAAGTTCTAATGACTTCAGACTCGACATCAGACTCTCCTCCTGTAGATTCGACCGATGTAGTAAAATGCTAACCAACACGCTTCACACACGGCTATTCCGAGAGAGGGCCGCTGCAGATGGGCTGTGGTTAGACCTGGCTGCCGTCAGCTTCGGAGCTCCGCTGGTTGCCACGGTCCTCTCAAGTTCGTCACATTTTCTTTTAAATTACGCATTAAATCTGTGAATGGGCCATATGGTGATGCTTAAAAGTATAAGGTTCTCGCCTCAAATGATCTTAAAACGTACTTTTATTGAACAACAGCAACAGAAAAGAGAACATTTAACTTTGTACTCTGAGCTCTGTGAGTTAAGAAGATGGACCGCCAAGCCAACCAATGAGCAGAAGTTGACTCTCTAGGACACCCCCCCTCCTCATTTGCATAATGAGGCATAAATGCATAGAGAAATGTAAAAATGGCAGAGAGAAATGTAAAAAGGGCAGAGAGAAATGTAAAAAGGGCAGAGAGAAATAAACAGCGGCGAAGAAATAACTAAGGTAAAAAAATACAAAGGAAGAATAAAACAGACAAAAATATTATAACATGCACATAAATAAATACTTAAAAATATAAGTAATTAAAAAATAAAGTAGCTAATTAAGAGTTATATACATTTATGGCTCACTTTTTTGTTGGCAATTAATTGTATGCTTATACATTTATTGAGCATTTATTTATTTCTGTATTTATTTTTAAATATGGCAGAGTTGGTCCTTCATAGCTGCCTACCTTTGTGAAGCAGGAAAAAATCGAATGCAAATTGAATCCAGTAGAAAACCTTTTTATTGCCTACCAGGAGTGGGTGACAATAGTTGAATAAACTTATGGCTCTCAAAATGGTATCGGTGCCCTATTTGCTGGTACTCGCCGATACCAATACCACCATTTTTAGGCAGTATCGGGGCCCGTCCCATACTGGTATCGGTGCAACACTACTTAGAACCAAACTGACTTCATGCTGGAGCTAACATTCTACTATAAGGTAATTTTTGAACTAACTCCAGTCATCTAAAGGACAATATATGAGATCAAGTCCAATTACCATTTTAGTGTGACCAGAGATAAAGTGAAAAATCCTCAAGGTCTAATTAATAATATGGGATAAAAGACAGCCCAATAAGCTGGAGAACCTGCAACACAATACATTTGGGTTAAAAGTGTTCGATAAAGATGGTGCTATTATTCTGAATTTAGGCCTCCCTATTAAGATAAAGAGCTGTGTAGATACTATCTATCAATGTCAGGCACCTCACGCTAATCCATCCATGCAATGGGCACTACACAAGCTTTTGCCCCAGAGATAATGTATACCTCATGACTGGACAAAGCATTAGCAGGATAAATTGAACACTGTTGTGGTAGCCCATCTGTTTCCAACACAGGGCCATTTGTTAAACAGCTGAAAATGCTAAATATATGAGATACTGAGGGGAAGAGTTTTGTTTACCTTTATCCCAGTATTTCTGTGGCAGAATCTAAGGCAAATAAATCCAAATATATTTCAGCAGTAATATCTGTGCCATTCACATGAACCTGGGCAATATAAGCTGCTTGATAATATGTTTTTTAGGATTGTTAAATACAATGTCAAAGTACTGTAAGTGACACATGTGACAACTTTCTTCTACTGCCATACTGTCTATTTTATATTATTTGGTGTACTAGTCAGCTTTCAATTTACCACAAACATGGGGTTAGAGATTTGTATTTTACATCCTGCAAGTAAATGCATCGGTGTGGTTATCCTGAACATTATAATGAGAAGCAATATCTGCAAGCTGAATGAAGAGGGAAAACTAGAGAACATTCAATCTGACAAGCAAATAAATTGCATGAATATTGGTGTCGGGGGACAAATCTACCAATAGGTTGCTGGAGGAAAAAGCTACTGCCGTCTATACGCATGGGAGATGTATAGGGTTGTGGTGCAATGGCAGTAGAAGGTCAGAAACTATAAGACCTAATATGACTTTCTCTATTTTATAGCCAAGTAGGGGACTCTCTTGCTGTGAGATTAAAAGTCCAAACTCATTTCACATCGCAGATTAGTGTGTAATTGTTTGGGGAGCCGAAGGCTGCCTGAACTTTGGAGCCTCACTGTGGGGATAAGGAGATTCTGTGCGTGAAAGTGGCTGAGACTCAATTGTCTGCTCAGCTTTAAAATTGCATTCAGTGCATTGAAAACGAATGAAAACAAATAAAGGCCATTTTTCCCTTTTAATAAAGATAAGAGCGGCTCACCTGTAATGTATTAAATAACACTGTGAATCCAAAAGAAATCACTTGATTTGCCAAGGGCTCTCTGTGTTAAACGTTTAAAATCCATACATAACAATCTTTCTTATAGTCGTAGTAATGTAGTTACAAAAGCTTCGTGTAACCTGTAGTTTTCAGTGTTTGCAAAAACATTAAATAAAACCAAACTTTCTAAATATCTATGAACCCTTGTAGTGTCTTAAAAAGTTTGATGCATTTTATTACGACTTAAGAATAACCCAAACTTCTGCTTAATAATGATACCATTAATACATCTTTTTAGCTTTAGATGAGTGTCGTATGGATATACTTTTAAATCCTGTGTAGAACCACCCTTTTATTTAAGCCTCTACCAGCTTTGTGCATCTATTGACAGATATTTCTGCCCATTCATCATTCCAAAATGTAAACATGTACAGGATGAAACAGAAGATGAGCCTCTGTAACAGTATTTTTGAAGCCTCCAACCAGAGGTGGGAAATGTGGAGTCAACAAGTCATCTCTATGCCATGTATTTGTTCTGCCCAGCCACTGAACCAGGTGAGTACACTCTGCACAGTAGCTGCAGCATCCAACACAATACTGCAGGTACAATGTTTAAAGTCCAAATAGAGCTGCAAAAATAAAATATTACTACGCCTTCGCCGAAATGCAGGTTAGATTAAGCAAAGCCTCAGAAAGACAGGGACGTTTTAACGGTGACATAGTGAAGAGCAACATTACTGGAGACATTTATTGAGCTATTTTGCCTGATCAGCAAAGCTTCAGGCGAATGGAAACAGGCAAATTGTTTTCTGCGTCACGTCAGTAAAGTTACTTCAAGGCAGCTATGGATAAATCAATGTTAAAGAACATTTCACAGACAGAGAAGGAATAATAAAGGACATTGTCAGGCTGGTTGGGAATGTAGTGGTATACGATGCCTTTTACCGTTAGGAAAGCCGGTGAGGGAATATAGTACATAAATGAGAGGGAGAAATTCTGCAGCATCTTTCATCAGGCTGTGTATCAAAATTTAAATCCCATGCAAACTCATTGCCTTGGATAGAGTTTATTACCACATATCATCAGAATTAATTAGCAATGCAAGCTTTTTCTAATGCTAGGACTGTGTTCCACTCCCTAAATACTTTGGGTAATGTGTGCCCGAACTGTACAATCACCACTGACCACATTGAGTCATTTATCAGATGTCTTTTTGAACAAAATAAACGTTTCTGATATGCCTTTGTAATCCTGGAAATGCCAGACAAATCACAATTGCTGATTGGTCAACTCTCATCATTGGTCAATCAGTCCAGCCTTGAGGACTGATTGAAGGTAGTGTTGCATTAATAGCATTTAAAATAAAATCTTAATTTAACAAAATGCAATTTTTAAATCACAGAGGCTCTCAATTTTGACATAGAGTTTCTCACTCCAACCACTTGATCCATGCATGTAAGAAGAGGGAAGCACTGTAAAGTCCTGCAATTATAGAATCTGGACAAGCAAACTTTATAGATCGTGAAAACAATGAAACCCTGAAGTGAAACATCAGTGACTGCAGAGGATTCTGGTTGGAGAAAATAAATAAATAAATAAAATATCTATTTATTTTCTGTCACGTTTCCATAATAGCCAGTGCTTAATCTTAATTGAAAAATAAAAAAAGCACCTGAATGAATTCCCTTAATGAAGGAGATTGGTTAAAAAAAAAAATCATGATGGCATTTTTAATATAAGATTCTTGCAAAAAAAGATCATCCAGTAACAGAGGTGTGCTAATGTTTAATACCCCTCTCCAGAAGATGTCATAAAATGAACACATACAAGGGGGACAATGAGATAAACCAGTCGTTTTGAGCAGATACCTAAAGGATGTGCCTGCTGCTGGAGCTATGAGAAAACGGAAACAAATTTCTATATTTTATATCTTAAGGAAAGACAGAGTGTCCCAAAAACAGGGTGCAAATACTTCATGCTGGACATTTTTATGCACAATAGTGTTTTAACACATAAAGTATTATAAGATACCCTAATTACAGCCGAAGGTGGCCCAGTTTTCTTTTTATTTAAACCCGATCCTGAACCAGGATAGTCGATCTAACAATTAAACTAACAACAGGATAGCCAATCTGAATTTTAACAAACAAAGCAACAATTGTTTTGTCAATAGACTCTCACACCTCAGCCATGGATCTCTGCAGATCCTCAACAGTTACCATGAAATCCTTGGGTAACGGCTTTGATTGATGTTCTCTCCTCTGCAACTGACTGAACTTTGCTCCTTTAAGATGTCCAGTATTTTAACAATCTGTCTGATATGTTCCCAAGTCAGTAATGTGTTTGAGCATACATATTCTCTATCACCTCTGAGATATTCATAGAAGTACAGCTGTATTACAGCTGATATTAAGTATTATATGTGGACCCTTTAGTAATGTAGGATTGAAAGGCCTCCTGACATTTTGCTGTGAAAAACTCCCGAGTTGTTTTGCTGAGCCCGGTGCATAATCTCTCTGTGATAAACTTTTAGTAATGCTTGTTCAGCTCAATTATTTATGGTTGTCTTGACACTTCTTTGCACCCACCATTATGGAGTATAGTTTAAAGGATTCCTTTATAAAATAAGGAAAAACAATAAAAATTCAATAGGCCCTCCAAAGGGGGCATAAAAGCTTTGTGTCTGCTTTGCCATCTAATCCTATTGCACTGTGATCGATACGGCTTGTTCTCATTTACATAGTCCCCGATCCACATTAGTAAATAACTCTTTCTGTTGACAAAAGGGCCAAAAGCGGATTAATGGTTTTCAACCAACACAGCACCTGTCATTCAATTTGATAGCACAAATATTGGCAGCACATGACAAATGCATAGGTGAAACCTGCACATAGGTGTATGCATCTTCCTTGTTTAGAATAGTTCAAGTATAATTTCTTATCATTTCTCCTTTGTCGTCTAATGTTTCCAAGTGGACAGATATTTCTAAAGCCCGCTATTTGTTCACCAGAGCTTGTCATTAGTTAATGGCACTACATCAATCTAAATAGTGCGGCACCATAAATCATCAGCTCTGCTTGTTTGTGAGTTCTGCTTAATTTAGTTGGCTAATTGCATGCATATTCACAAAAAGATGGACAACAGTAATGTTTATTAGAAGCAGGGGAGAAAAGCAAACAAAAACCTGGCTCTTCTGAAAAATGTTTTTTTCCATTTTTTTTCCATCTGAACCTAAATTATTAGAGATAACAACAGTGTAATGCTCCGGGGAAAACTGAAATGCCAGCTCATACTTCTCTGCACACTGTATCTGTCACATTATACGGTCTTTCTCTTTTTTAGAAAGTAGATCTGTTTTGAAAGATGCTGCATTTGTATTGAAAAGGAAATAGGTGATAGAGACGAACTGACAGCGTTGCTTTCCCGACCCCGATCTTCCATATAGAGAAACGAGAGATGAGTTACTGACAGCTGCCCAGCGGTAGCTTTGGTGAATCCATACTTCTGTGCTCCATGAGGGACGGCTGCCGTGATGTTATGTGAGGCCAATGTGTGTGAGTGAAGATAAGACCAGTGGCAAGCGGTCTGCTGAAGACGGCAGGACACATTTAAGAGTCATGAAAGAGGGCTGTCAGCAAGGTTATCAGCAGGGGTGTTGCAGCACAGGCCGTGAGGAGAAGGCCAGGATGCGCTCTGACAGACGACGCGGGGGGAAAAGGGGACCAGGCAAGCAGGGAGAAACAGATCCACAGCAGCCACCAAGCAGCTGGTTTCAACTCTGGTGAAAGCATTTGAAGCAGAACTGTAACTGAATCAATTATTTATTCTAGGACATTAAACCAAAGTCTCAGATTTCTGGGTCGTTAACCCCATAAAGGTTCATTAAAAAAAAATAAAGCCTGTTCTCAAAGAAGCGTGATCTCCTGCAGCTTGATGTACTGCAGCCTGTGCAACACGATTAGGTGTCAATGGTCTTCAACCCTATTCCTGTTGTCATAAGGGATACATTTCACCTCTTAGTGTGTGGCTGGGATAACATATCCGTACCTAAAACAAGGCAGCTGGTAGATTTAGTTCTTTTTAACTACTGTGAAAAAAAGAAGACAGGCACACAAAAAATGTCTAAAATCCAACAAAAGCTCATGAACAAAACATTCAGACATGGAACAAGTTAGAAACTTAGATTTGAATAAAAAATACTGAATCTATTCTTCAAAGCCTGTCGTATTTTAGGTGGTTTAACAGTCAAGTTAAACTGATGGAGTCGTCTTTGCTTAATGTTGCTCCCAGACCAGCCTGACAATAACCAAACCCTGCGCTTCCCACATCACAATAACCTGAATTTTGATGGCTTATTAAAAAGATGCTGATGGTTTGGAGAAGTGCTTTGGGTCTTCCGGTCACGACATAATAAACCTTTTTTTTGTTAAATCTCTTGCTGCAAGTCTTTTTACGTGTTCATGCTGTCAAAAAAAATAAATAAATAAATAAATAAAAGTTTTACTCTGTTCACAACAGCTTTTTATTTCTACCAATAATCAGATTGTTTGTCAATCTTGGTCTTTCCTGCTTGTTGGCGATTCTGTTTTAAAATGGGCATCCTGCAGATGCTTCTGATGGTGACATTGGTGTTTGGTGGATACTCTTTAGTGCAGCTGCCTGTTCAGCACCTTTGACGAATTGATTACCCACTCGTTCTTCTGCCCAGATGGACATCCGGAACTCTAACTCATTTGAACATCTGTGATGCTCTCCAAAGCATTGAAAATATTCCAGGTTTTACACTAATTAGCTTAATGGATATGTTTACGACAGATACTGAATTGTTTTTCTAGATTTTGGGGGGGTTCTGTTGAAGAACAGTAATTCGTTTGTGATCCTAAACTTTGGAGCAGCGGTAGATGGGGAAATTCTGCTGCGTATCCATACACCTCCCCTCCAGACTCATCCATCACCCTCTGAGCTGCCAGAAGGGAGGCAGGAAAGGGTTCAGGCAAGTGCGTGTTTTCAGAGGCGGGCTAAAGGAGAGCGTGGATGAGTGATTAACCAAACTACAAGTACACAGCCTCCCAGCACCCTAACAAGGCAGGAAATTTACATTCCACTGCATACCTGTCAGGAGATAGTCCAGCAGTGAATAATAACAGCAGAACAATTGCCGTTGAGAGGCGAGTTTGAGAGTGATAGGTGAGAAAAAGGGGCTGCAGCATGGGGCATCATGCTACTTCTCTTCCTCTGCTGCTGATAAAGATAAATCTTATCTTAAAAGTAATGGTCCTATTGTGTTATACCATAGAGAGAGCCTCAAAAGCAACACTAAGGCTGAAAATCTTGATTAACTGCCAATAATTTATTCAGAAAGGTTTTCGTTTCCATCAAATTTATTAGCATATAAACTAAATGTTTGTAAGCTTCTGAAACAAGAGTGGTGAACATTAATCACTGACGGCGTAAAGTCAGGAAGGGCTTCAGCAGCGACAGTAATATTACTAAGGAACATTTTCTCTTTAGCCACATAAAAGCACATAAAGCTACAGTTTTACTGACTTAAATGGGCTGTCTGCCAACAGAAACGCTTGAATCAGACATTAGACTGCATGCTGATAAGGTTTTAACCTAGCTGCTGCAGACACTGGAACATCACCGCGGTGGAGATAAGTGGGGGGGCAGAACAAGAGCTGCCAATCAAAAAACATGCAAACAAATCAAGCTGTTTAACTTCACTCTCCAAAGCAATGCCTTCTTTAGCTGATGACAGAAAAAGTACAGCTACAGTTAACATCATATATTTCTGTACATATTTTGTTTTTATTTAAGTCAGATGTTTTAACGTCAAACTTGTACTTTGACTTGACATGTATAGAAGAGACAAAGTGATCCGTTCTGACCAGTTACTAGACGGTGAAGAACTGGAAAAAAAGGATCTTTCCCTTATTTCCAAATGTAAGCCAAAGCGTTGGCAGGTTGACGTAACGTCAGCATTGTTTGTTTCTGTGCAAATAAAGTTTGCCATTTTGTCGAAAGTAAAGATGTAAAAGGAAGTAAAAAAGTGGTTTTAAAGTAAACTATTTTCTAACTTTAATGGTGTCTATAGTCCATCCAGGCTTACAGTAGATAACAGATAAGGAGGCCCTTGACCTTTAAACCCCTCTATGTCATTGAATATGCTTGGTGTGCAAAATAGGCAATTAAAGCTGCTTCTGAATCTATAAGTAAATACCAAATAGTAGGTGTGGGTATTGCCAAAGAAGTCACGATTCGATTCGAATCACGATTCACAGGCCACGATGCGATTATATCACGATGCATCACGATACTTGAATTATTGCGATGAATTGCAATATTTTCTCCTCCATGTTTTGTTTTTGAATGACTCGGCACAGTATCCCGCGGCCGGAAATGCTTGTGACACAAGGCAGCATGCGTCAACACATTTGCAGCGACATCTACTGGACTGGAAGTTGTATTACACTTATTTTTGGCTGATATTCGCTAACCATTCATGCAATTTTATTTATTAATTTTTTGAAATTAATAATGCAGTAGATCACGAAAATTAGAATCACGATGCATCATCATCACGATTATTTTGCACACCCCTACCAAATAGTAAAATATCTTTATGAACATACAAAGACAAGGATCACCATGGAAACAAGTTGAAGCCGCATCAGAGACCAGATAAATCTCAGACGTAGACATTTGTCAGGAGGTATAGGGAACCTCACGAGGACACAGGGTTTCCTACCTTTCACAGATCTATTAAAGTTAAAATGTAAAGATAAGGGCAATGGGGGATCGGGAGGGAAGGATTTTGTCCTGTGAGCAGTGGGTTGTGCCTTTGGCCATGACAATCACCCACCCTGCCTGCTGGTGGTGTTCAGCTGATGGAGCTGATGGATGACAGCCTCGCTTCTTTCAGTCGTTGGTTACCATATAGCTGAACCATCAACGTGGGAAAGGCTGAATGTGGAGTAAATACTCTGGCATCCTTAGACTTCCTAAAGACCCATTTACCATATCTCAAGTATTCTATGCATGCTATAAACATAAAATATAAACCTTATTTTTAAAAGTATACATTAACATTTAACAATAATTCATTTAATCAACCATTTTAAAGACTGCACGACTTTGCTTTAATCTCATATAATGACCATTATTTTTCCTGGCTTCAGTTACACCCTACAATGTAACTATAGATCAATGAGTGTATGGAGCAGACAGTTACGGAGCTGGAGTACTAACATGTAAATTTAGCAAAACACCACAATCATTTCCTCCAAACATCGAAGTGAATTTGCTTTAGAAAATCAAAGTTTCCTTTTCCTTCTTTAAAAAAAAAAAATATATTACCTGAAACTTGATGCACTCATAAACTTGTTGTAGGCCCTCAGTAAATCTATAATAAATTATTTGACATTTGCATAAAAAAAAAAGATATGTGCACCCGTCTACTCTCATACACAAGATGAAAGAATAGCAAAGCCTGGACATCTCTACGTCTGTAGTGTTTGAGATCCCTTGGATAAAAATGCAGCTGTCAGATGACTGATGCTGTGAGAAAAAAAAGTGGGCATCACTGGTTCCCACAAGCACACTTCTATACTGAAGCGCGGAATAAAATCATTGCACCGGAGCTTAGTAGGTTGCAAAGATCAGAGAGACAGAAGCTTAAACCTTAAAAGGTAAGAACGTCTCTGTAAGCCTCTTGATGTCTAGATCCAAGGCTTCTTTATGCTGACACCTGAGAAAGCAAACAGGTCTGGGTTAGGAATTGCTCTATATTTGGTGTTTTTTCAATCAGTGGGAAATTAGTTCTGACTTAAAGAAGTTATTATGAGCCAATATAGAGGTACTATCCTCCTATAAGAGACAATGTTACAACCAATGCCATTACATTTAATACAGTTCGATCCCTCCAGCCTGCACTTTGGATCTCTGAGTAAGACCCTTAACCCACACTGCTCCCCAAGCGCCGCACAATGGCAGCCCACTGCTCCCCAAAAGGGATGGGTTAAATGTAGAGGTAAATTTCTCCTTTTTGAGATCAATAAAGTTAAATTATTATTCAATTATTACTATTATTATTCTCTGAGAGGGGAAAAAAATAACGAGAACTTAAAATAAACATAGAAAGAGTAAACATAGGATATGTAAGAAAACTTTGGAATATGATCAACTGTCTTTACACTGAAGTATAAAAGCCTTTTTTACGTTTTGAATTCTAAAATCTTCAGAACAGGTAAGATTTCTTAAAACATCAAAATGTTGTGCAGTGTTTTCAGCATGTGCATGTGGACAGCCAGTAATATCTGCATGCTGGTAACGACTGGTACTCTCATGACTGGAGGATATGCTCTAAACACTCCCCTAAGTCCATTTTTCTTCCTCCACAAATGAGATTCATGAGCTTGGAAGTGCTCTAATGTCACATACGAGACCACAGGCACTAAAAGGAGATACATATTAAAACAGAACCTCTCTACTGGTTTGATGGATACTAAGCAAAAGTTCATCGAACTCTCAATGAGTTTTAGACAGTTATCTGAGGTAGCATCTCATTTTAGGGCTACAAACCTACAGAGGATAGAGAGCTTTAAATGGAACCATTGGAGTATGGATCCTTATCTGGAATTTAAGTATCAGTACATGCACTAATTATCAGATCCTAAACTTTTTACTGCTTAGCCAATGTGGCTAAGGTCAACCTGTCTTGTTTTATAACTTCTCAAACGTATTAAAAAATTAATAATGTGTTGTATTCCTAGATATGTCTGCATGAAATATGTCAGGCTAGACCACAAAACATGCAGATGCCTGGAAGAAACCATTGCTTGTCCAATCTATTAGTAAATTTAAAAGAATTAGTTAACATTTTTTTCAAAAAAGGCACATTTTGCTCATTAAAACCACCTATTTCAAAAGAAATAAATTAATTGGAAAGAACATTTTTTGTATGTTATAAATTTTATGTTTTAAATAAAACATTTCTTGCCTACCTTTAGGGAAAATCCAGCTTTTTTAGGCATGTCCCAATGTGCTAAGATACTGATATTGCAGCTTGAGAATTGGCCAATACCAATATTGATTCAAAACGATATTGGTATGAATCATACCAGCTTTTATCACTTATTTTATGGTGTAGAATGTTATGCTTGATCAAATAATATTACTAAAATAGGAAACAAAGTGAAAAATAAAAGGTATGAAAACAACTGACCCATTTAAAATGGACCAATAAGTTACAGAAACTTTTAACAGAAGCAAAGTGTTTCTATCAGCATGAAAATATTGGACATTTTGGATGCTGGCTGATAAATCCAATATTAGTCTTTTGGCCAATATCAGACTGATATCCGATACTGACACCAGATCGAGACATCCCCAGTTATTTATGTGAAATTATTAGAATAATTGTCATCCATTATAGGATTTAAATTATAGAAGTTAAATGAATAGTCATAAAAAAGATATCTGCAGATTAAAAACCAGGGGAAGCAAAAAAGATAATATCTCTTTTTGGATTTAAAAAAAAATCTATACTTGTTTTTAAGCAATGAGCAATTCTATTTCTACAAATTCTACAAATGTAAAAATTAATTAATTCACATTCATCTGCATGAACACTTAGACGTCATTATTCATAGAGTACTGTTTATAGAAGCTGAGTGCAACGATTAGTTACAATGGTGTTTTAGCAGTTTTTATTCAAGTTTTTTAGCAATTAACCAAATCAACAAACAATATTTTTCAGTGCATCACAGTAATCAGCAGGAAGTGACGTCTGCAGGTGTAAAATAAGGATGCCATATAGCTGCTTGCAGGTAGAGTTTACTTTGAGAAGCTATATCATAATATAGCTGAATATTCTAAATGGAAATTCTATGAGAATTATGAAATAAATACTCAGATCCTTACTAAACCTGAATGTTCCCTGGAGTTATATTAACAGGAGCATGTGAAATTAAAACATCTGAAGGATTTAGTTTTAACACTAAATATGAGCTGCTGTGCATGGTAATCATGTTAGTCCAATCATTCATTCAAGCAGTGCTTGAAGCACAGTGAAGGAAAAAAACAAGTTTTGAAGTGTTTAATTCTTTAGTAATTAGTAACTAAGAACGCAAAGGGTTCCTTGATTAATGATTTAGTTAGAAACACCTTAACTCTAAAATACAGATTTATTAAACTATTTACACATCCATAGAGAAAACCACCTCTTTTTTAAACAAAGAAACGTTAATATGACAGCTGAATTCACTCTAATGGCTTTTCAAAGTAGATATTAACTGACTCTTTGTCTACTTAAATAAAACAGCCGTACAAAGAATTAATCTAGTTTCTACTTTAATATTCTGAGCTTGTGGAACCAGTCAGCTGTACAATGGAAACACTATGCTGTGCTTTCTGTACCTACAGTGGTACGATGAAAGAGGCCATGGAGCATGTCAGTGTTTCTCTAACTGCAGCGTTAATCAGTTTCCTTCTGCTGGAGGAGGTTTTTAACCTGCACACCAGTTACCTCTTCTTCTGAGCACCAGCAAATGTTAACTGCATTTGCCCCACTAATGTCTATAACAGACTCGTTTTTATGAACCTTTGACTTTTAGAGTCCACTTAAAACCCCAAGTTGCATCTTGATAATGTCATTTGAATTAGCCTACATTTCCCAGCATTGATTATTATGGGTCGATTTCAAACAAAATGCCATTTTAGACCAAATGGTGAGGAAATGTAGACTAATTAACCTTTAAAAAAATGATTATATGTAGTGGGGAGACTTCAAAAGCATTACGGGTAAGAGAGAAGTCCACAAGTGTCCAACAGGAATGTATACATAAAGAAAGACACTTCCCAGCCCGTTTCCAGTGGTACCTGTGAGGGATTTAGAGGAGGTAGAGTCCTTTCTTCCAGGAGGATCTGATCCAGTTCCATTTACAGAGCCCTCGTAGCTAATGCAGTCATAACAAAGCAGAGCTGTTCGAGAATAAAAAAAAAAGAAAAGGAAAGAACATATATATGTAAAGAGAAAAGGGGCGATAAAATATTATTTGACGCTACAAATTTACAATAAAGATCTTTTTTTTTTTTCCATTTTAAGAATTTTTTTTTTCGAAAGCCACAGTTCTAAAAGGAACAGCCCTGTTTGATGTTATGGCTGTGTTAGCCATGCTTAAGCTCTCAGACTACCAGTTACTACCTGCACCTACATGCAATGGCATGACCAACCAGCCCCCTCCCAAAGCAGCTTAGGTATCAACTCAGTTTGAACTGGAAAGAGTTGGATTGAAACAACAAACATTAGCCCTGACACCTGCTGAATGCATCTTGCAGGAAAGACAAAAAACCCAGAAAAGAAGAATAAACAAAAAAGTTAGAGCAGCAGCGGCAGAACCATCGTAGTCCGGCAGAGGCCCATAGTAAAATATGTTAGAGCTAGAAAAACAGTTAGTAGAACAAAGGAAAAAACTGTTCTTAATTCATCAATAGATGCATTTGAGTTGTATATGAAGGAGTCTCTGCAAAACTAGAGCTGAAGGTTGTAAGGTTTAATTTCAAAGGTTTTGAAATGAAAGTACCTCTGCTGAACAGAATGAACAGAGAGCTTTTTAACAATTGGAAGATTAAAGAGAGAGAGAATGTTAAAACCAAAGGAGCACATGCATCCCTCCACTCACCACAGCCAGTTTAACTGCTTTTACTGCTTAATGCTCAGCATGAATGCCAAACATAAAGGTGGACTCGATACCTGCAAAGGCTTTGGAAATCCTCTCCTTCTTCCACTCCCACGGCTGGTCGTACTCCTCCGGGGGCCGCTCATCATCCTGGGGGAGTCTGCTTTCTCTGGGGCAGCGCAAGCGCTCGGGGTCGGGGTCTCCTCCATTTTCCGTCGGCTCATATGGCGTGTCGTAAAGCGGCAGCTGCTTGACGGACCCCTCCTTGGAACCTCGTCCACTGGACCTGATCTCTGCAGGAAAAGAAATGCATCCATCAATACTGAGAAGTTTTTGCTATAAATTGTTTGTGGTTAAAAATTTTCAGAAGTTAAAATGTAATAAAACACAGCCACAGTGAATAAGATGGATGTGAGGGGGCAAAGTCAAAATGAAAAGACTGCTTCAGGATCAAACAAAAATAACTTCATGTGGCAGAAGGATATTTTCACGTCAGTCAAACTGCAGCCAAAACATAAAATACCATCTGAAGTCATTGCAATATTTCCTATTAAAACTCCTATGTGAGGAGAAATGTGTTCTGGAAATACTTTTAACACCCCCAGTATTATTGCAAACCCTACAATAAGAAAAAGGTTTATGAAAACCTTGAAAAAATTATGCTACACCAACGTAAACTTTTCGCCATTCCATCTCATGTGCCATAAACATGTGTGGAAAAACTCCATAAGATAATTAAATTATATTCAATTCAAAAATGTTTTATTAATCCCAAAGGGAGAGTAAGTGTTGCAGTAAATCATATTTTTAAACAGGTTAATAAATAGATTCATTAGTAGCAAATATTTAGAGGGTAGATGTCAGATGCAGACAGGACTTCTTGGCTAACACAGAAAATGTGATGCAGAAACTAGCAGCGGCTTGTTAAAATGAACAAACTATCTTGTATAGCATGGTGTTGGAAGCACCGTGCTATGGGAAGGCGTTTCTGATGAGTAAAATGCTGCACAGATCAGAGTAAATGTAATTATACATCAACCTAAACCTAAAGACAAGAAAAGATTTAACACTGGGAAGGAGATTCACCTTCCAGCAAATTCTACAGCGCTCCAGAGCTTAAGGCATGCTCCAAGCGTCAGTTAATATTAAAATGGAGGATCTATGGTAAAAATCTAAATATTCCTGCTTGAGATAATTAACAAAAAAGAAATAGTTGAGATTTTAGATTCTAGATGCTGAAAGCGGGCAGAGACATCATCCTTGCTGAGACAGACGATTGGCAGTTGCAGTAGCAGCTAAAAATGGTTCTATGTTTTGAATTGGGGTCAAAACTAGGGATGTCGCCACCTGATATTGATATCAGAAATTAGTTCCATATCAGTCATAGAAACTCATCATCATTCACTTGGACTGGGTCGAGGGGCAGCAGTCTCAGAGACTAACAGGCTTCCCTCTCCCCAGATAGGAACCCTTTAAAGTTTATGTATGGTTAAAAACTTGTCAGTTTTTCATATACCTATTATTGTTGACTGTTTCAGTAATATAAATTGATCAAGCCTCTCAATTATTCCCACTACCTAGTAAAAAATAATATCATGTATGATTCATTTTATTATCGTATTGGCAAAATATTAGTACTGGTTATTATTCAAAGTTCCAATATCCGATTTACAATAGAAATAAAAAACTTTAAAATATCAGGACATTCCTTGTCCAAACACAAATGTATGGTGCCTTAGAGTTTTCTATGTAGAAATGTTTTACAACCATACATCATTTTAATTCCATCTCACAAAGTCTAATTGAGTAAGTCTAAAAACAAAGTCATATTTTGAGGTTATAATAGGAAAAAACATGGAAAGGTTTTAAGCAAAAATAAATACATTTGCATACATATTACAGTATGTTTAAACAGCCTTTCAGTAACAGATGGACTGAAAACAAATATTCTATTCAAAATGAGAACCACAATGTACTGCATAGAAAAAAACAATAACTTTATTATTTATAAATATGGTGGATTTATATCATTGTCTAAGGTGAACAAATATCAATATTTTACAATTAGGATGGTCTAATAAATCCTTATTTATTTGTGTTGCTGAAAAGTGTTATGCTAAATAAAGAAAATGCTTTCCTGTGTTTTGCTGAGTGCTTTAGATTGCAGCCTCTCAGAGGGATCAATTTGTCCCGAATCATCAGAGATGGAGAGGAAAAGTGGAAGTTGAGGGCAAGAGGAACGAAATACATGCAAAATAGCTGCTCTTTCAACATGAAGAGATCTTTATCTACCATGGTGGTTGTGCAAAAACACATGTGGGCATAATTGCTTTTCACTTTTTGTTATCTTCACTCAGTAAGAAAGGAAGCCCATATGTTTTTCAACCAAGATGTAACTTTTCAAAAACAGCAAACGGCTTCCGGACGGCTTCCAGATCACAAGCTGAGCTGTAGTTATGCCTCTTGCAACATCCACACCTTTTCTTTTTTTTTTTGCTTAATCATTTGTAGATAAAGTCCCCTAAAGGATGAGTGGGCTACAGACTGTGCTACCTCAAAGACTGTTTAAAAATGCTTTCCTAGCAACCAGAATGCTGAGTTAAAAGGAATAAATCAATATGCTCTAACAATATGAAAGAGGAAAACCTTGGATTTATATTTCACTCTCTTACACATATGTTGTAGAACTACTTTAAATCATTAAACTACATCCAATAAGCATGCCCCCTCCATTTTCTTCAGCATGTAAGCAGGTAAAAAAAGACCTGACTGCTAATGAAGCATGGTGTCCTTGAGAGCTCCCCCTCCGTTCTCCAGGCTTCCTTTACTCACATAAAGTTGTTAGGAGGCGGCACCCTTCCTCCAGGGCCATATGAAGCTGTTAGCGCCCAGCACAATCATAGCGAAAGGCAATGTGAAAAGAATGAAATATTATGCCACACTGCTGCATAATTGCCTTTTAGCCCAAGGGAGCTCTTGCGGAAAAATGAGCAATGCGTTGAGCCTAATGGAGCTACCCGCTACCGGTGATGGTTGTGGTGAGGGAGAGCGAGGTGAGGATCACATCACAATGCACTCCTGCATTAGGAAAACTTTTTGTTAAACCAGGTTTTGATCTATATAGTAAAAATGCAGATGCATCACCAAAAATAATTACATTATGACGTGTTTAAAGGTATTATACACGGAGTGAAATAAGACACATGCTGATTTAGACCATGGTGGATTAGATCTAATGAAAACTGAAAATAGTTTTTTTTGAGAAAACGTAAATAATTTAAGGCCATTAGAAGATTTTTTTTTTTTTTGGTTACAGAAATATCAATTTACAGGAAAGTATGTCCATGTCCTACACAGAGCACTGAAGAGTTGGGAGGATGAAATCAGATACTGGTCCTTTTAGATGTGTGGTTAGGTGCAACGTCCTGCTGGAAAATAAAATAAGCAACTCTATAGGGCTTAATAGTAAAAGTGAGCATGAGAATCTGGTAAATGTCTGTGCTTCCTTTGGACTTTATAAAACACATTAGACCAACATCAGGAAAAGGCTCCAAAAATATCATACACCGTGGAAATATTTAACTTTACCTTAAACTACGAGATCTGGTGTCTCTAAACTTCTATGAGTTCAAATATCTCTGCTGTCTTTACACCTTTTTTTTAACATCGATTTCCTTTCACTGTACTTTGCTTTTATATGTTTGGACACATCTGCCGTCTATTTAAAAAAAAAGAGCTTTTAAAACCTCCTTGAGGAGAAAGGCAATGATTTGCTTTTGGACATCATGTTGGACTCATTAGCTGTAAGCCAAAGGTAAATATTTGAAATATATAGCTACTGTATACTAAATGCATAAATTACATTAACAGTGACGATTAAGACGTACCGACACTTGATTTCACTGCATAAGTAAACTGCATTTCTATCATGATAAAACTGAGATCTGTAGCAGAGTTAAAAAGACAAAAAAAAGTGAAAAAGAGGTAAAGAGAAAAATCCATTCCGTTTTGTGTGATCAGATCAAGAAGTCGTGTTCGGTTGACAGTGGCTCTGTTGACCCATTTTCCCTTCCACATCCTTCCCTTCTCCTGTCATTCCTGTCATACTCTTGGGCGGGGATGCAACTGTCCAGAGAAATTATGCTGATTGACATGACCGTGGGGTTGCATGTAGGGAACACAGCTGCAGTCTGTCTTCTGTCTTAGATTTCTACTCTGTGTTCGGGATCAGAGGTCAGGCAGCCACACCCTCCCTTGTTGCCCCTCCTATCTCTCTCCTCCCCGGATGTCCTGGAGTTCCTTTCCAGATGCTGCATTTCCTCTCCCTTTATATAACTACACACAGCTCCTCTGTTCATGGCTTACAGCAGCGAGACAAGTCTGATTTATTTCCCTATTGTCACTCATGTATTCTATTACACGTACCATGACAATAAGAGAACAAGAAAGCAGTATTTAAAATAACACGCTAAGGTATTTTAAGAAGCAATTTAAAACCATCTGAATGAGAATATCTGAGAGAGGGAATAAAATATTTTTTCATATTTACGAAAATATTCATTAGTATTTAATGCATTGCAGGCTTTGAAGAATGTTCAAAATGTTTTTATTTACTAAAATAATAATTTAAATGTGAATGAAATTCAGATTCAGTTCAGGCTGAGTAACATTTTTAATGAGGCCGCTACTTTTACTTTTATTAGAGAGGCTTCATAGCAGGTTATAACTGCAGAGGACAGACAGGCAGGGAGCTCTGGATGAAATCAAACAACATTAGCTGCAGCCAACCTGGCAGCTGCATCCTGCAGCACATCCAGAGCTTACCAGACCCTGTGGTCCTCACCGTCCAGACCACTCTTATCATGATTGTCCTTGTTTTCTAACAAACTGATTGCATTTGAAAGAAAGTGGAAAATGACTGCATTAATACAATTTGATTGTTCGACTGATACTTCTGAAATGTAAAGAGAAAGTGTGTTTATCCGCTGCTGGTCTCGACTACCGCCCACCTGCACCGTTTGAAATGGAAAGGACTGGCTCTCAGAGGCTCGGGGAATATCCGGGTTTGATTGGGGGCATCTCCTGCGAGCGGTAAAGGATTAAATATAATTGACTTCACACACCTGGAAAACAATGGCCTTCTCCTCCTGCTTCAAGCTCTGAATCTGTCTTTAGAAAATGTTATCTTTTCAGGAAGGTAAAACATTAATGAGGTTAACAGAAAAACAGAGAGAACCTAGGCAACAGCACACACTCTTCATTCCCTTTAAATAAAAACCTGATTCATTGATACTTTTTTTTTTTTGGAGTTTAAGTAAAACAAGCTGGTAAAATCAGTCGGTTTTCATTAAAAACTAGCTGGAAAATGGAGGGATTTTTCTGGACCTTTGACTTTATTCTGTTTGATTGCTCAGGTCTGTGATAAGTGAAGTCAGTTGATCTTGTGACGGTTCCGGGTACATTTTTTTCTTCATCAGCGTTGTCTGCAAATACTAAGTGTCAGTCAGAGAGTGGGCTGACAAGCGAAGGTGTTTGCTTTTTGACCCATGATGGCCTCACTGCAAAATGTCATACAGCCTGGCGAGTAAAGCCAGGAGACTTTACTCCTTTTAGCTTTTCTCATTGTGCATTAAAGGATAAACCAAAAACATATCAAACAAAGAATAAAGAAGCACAAATGCAATCATATTTCAATAATAATTTGTGATTAGCATTAAAATATTGCTGCAATCTCTTGGATATTCTGGTGGGAAAAAACACATTTGTCCATCTTTAGAGGAGGATATGTTTCTGGTTGATTTGTCTTTGAAAGCCTCCTGCAGTCCAAACAAAAAGAGCATTAAAGCTTCTCTTTCTTTCTTCTGGTTCAATGCGCCAAGCCTGTGGTGTCTGCACATGTTTATCACATGTGTTTAAAGATTAGGACATATATATATAAATATTCTAGGAAGCCTGTAAGCAATTCTCTATAGTCTTGCCCGTTGTTTGTATCCTGAACTATTGCAGGTTCAAGCCTCCCATACAATACTTTGTTTTTTTCTATAGTCTGTACGTCCATCTGGACAGAAGACATAGAAAAACACAAACTAGCAGGACGACCGGCAGAGCCAAGTCCTGTTTGTCAACTAATAAAGGGATTTGGCAAAGTAGTGTTTTCTTTTCTGTATCAGGGTGTTTGCTTTTTAATATATCTGGAGGGAATAGAAGCTGAATACTGTCTTTAACAACACATTGACTCATACATAGATTCATTCCCTAGCTGGGGCACAGCATAACCCTAAAGAGACAACACAAAGAGAACAAGACAACAACACACAGACGGGTGATGACGGAAATCAGGCAGACAAACAAGAGACTGAGACAGGAAAGGCAGGGAACATTGGGGAGCGAAGGCAGGGACGTATGGAAAAAAAGTGACAGAGCGCAAGAGAAAAAGGCAGGTGTTGTAAGTTTGTTGCTTAAACTCAAACTACGAGCCCATAAGGCAGTTAGGGAGATTAAAATAGAAAGGGAAATCTAAATGAAGTAAGAAATCAACCATTAGGGAGGCAAATTGGACAGTAGATGCACTTTATGTATCTGACCATTAATAAAAAGTGTGCTAAGAAGACATCATAAAAAAAAAAAACTCTAAAGAAAGAGGTCCAGTTTTCAGTTTGCTCTTAGCTCTGTAGGGATCAGCAAATACATGGACAATGATGCCTTGGTAAAATAAAACCAAAATCTACATTTTTTTGGCCAAAAAACAATCAGAACTCAATATGCAGCCAAATTCAAACTCTGGACATTACCCTGAACACATCATCAGGTTGGCTGCACAAAATCAGAACAGCTGGGCTGGGTTCATGCTTGGATGGAAGGAGCGACACAGGAATCCCTCAGGAAAGTTTGCTGCACAGCATTTACTTTTTATTTCTCAAAAATAGTAATAACCATTCTTGATTGTCTATATTTGTCATTACAATGTAAACAATGTAAATACAAGTTTGAGATATATAGAACTTTTTGCAACTTAGGCACTAAATATAAACCCATTCTGGGCCTTTAAATGTGAGATCAATGTAGGGGATCCTCCCGATTGCAATGCATTCACTTGGACCAGATCATTGAGCCACATTCTGCCAGAGTACGGTGGTGCTTACAGTGAGACAAAAAAAAAAAAAAGCTTCAATGAGAGAGCAAAAGGATAAGAAACAAACAAACTTCAGAGTAATTTTCTCAGCCATTCTTAAAAGATCACCAATTGAAAAAGTCTGGCAGTAATGAGCGATTAACTGGATTAACTGTTTACAAAGAAAGATGGTGCAAGGCTATAGAATGACTCCCCAGGATTTGATCCTGTCTTATTGTGTGACATTAGCAATGCCTCAACTATGCAAATGAGTTCTCACTGCAGGGTGGATGCTGGCACGGTGGCATTGATCCTTTGCAAAGCGCAACTGCAATTACGGCTCCTAAGGACTGAGGTGAAAGCTCATTAATAGGAGATTAATTAGTACAGCGGATTGGAAAGATGCCCATCTACCTACATGAATCACAGGAATCGCCCTCACAGCAAACTGAAGCAGCTCTGCAGTGAACAAACCCATGATGAGCTGTAGACCAGCAGCAACACGTATGATAAATTATTTGCTGTTGCCTTCAATTGCACTGCAGCAGTAGGAATTCATTTGGATGACAGTCAGGCACAAAGAAGCTTTGGCATCTTAGCTCGACGCACACAGAGAATGTCTCAATGTGAGGCAGTGACAGGCTGCTTGGATGATGCTGTTGGATTCGGAGTGCCTCAGAGCCTTGTGAGAACAGAGCGATTTTCCTGCAGGCAGCACATTTCAGCAGCCCTCGCTCTGTCGCTATTGTTCCAGCGCCAAGATAAGACTGGCGGCGGATTAGAGGAGAGTGCACCCAGAGTTCAGGTCGGGTATAACGAGTGAAAAGAGAACCCTAGAATGTGGTTGGTTTCTGAAGGGAGGTGCAAACAGAGGAGATAAACAGGGTGCAGGAGAGGAAAGAAAGAAGCAGGCAGAGCGTAAAGGAAAGAGGCGAGGGCGCCCCTTGTCATGATGCCTAATCTGCCTGGGTGGTCGCAGAGTAGTCTGATGACACGTGGACATGCCTATGATGAATAGCCACTTTATGCCTCCGCACCAATGGGGGTCAATAGCCCATTAATGGTGATAGGCCTCCGGGAAGAGTCAGCAAAGACCCACTTGCACCTCTTCCTGCCTGAGCCTTCAACCAGCTCACATTCCCCAAGGGGATGTCAAGACTGCTCATTCCACCCTTCTCTGAATGAATGAGAAGAGGAAACCATGAGGTGGAAGTTAAAATAAAGACATGGTCTGAACAGAGGGCATTTCCATGTAGTGGTTGGATCTATTTTCCTGATTTATAGACACATAGTTACGTCATAACTAGATGCTGCATCGAGCAGGTGGTGTGAAGTGATCTTGTCAACTTAAGTAGGGCCGAAAAAATTGGATTTATTGTGATAATCGATTATTGATATAATCATCAACTAATTTAGTATTTTATTCAGTGTTAACTGGAGTACAGAGACTGTAAAATATGTATTTAGCTAAGTCTAAGTCTTACATTTTGATTTTAAGATACAATAAAATCTTTTTATCTGTAAATATGCTATATGCACAACTCCTCAAATGGAGAAATGTGAGTTTTACCTGGTATAATTTCATAAAAAACTTGTTTAAGGCAGAGGCTTAGCCAGAGAATTTTCATAAGGGTGACCAGGCAATAACCAATGTAGACAGAGGGGTGGCCGAAAGTAGATAGGCACCAAAATCTCAGGGTCACTCTACACTGTTTCAAAAGGAAATTAGCAAGCAAAATATCCATATTTTCTGGATAAAGACAAACTATTCTTTCCCACAGCCTTTGCTAACAAATAGACGAATATATTCAAACACTCGTGCTCTCTAGATGGAAGATAAAGTGGATAAAATTCTGTCAGGTTTGAGTTTTGTGCAAACATAGTTTCCATTGTCAATACTTACCTTTTATTTACAAGTACTAATATCTATATAAATTGATTATTTAATCCGTTTTTTATTCAAATAGTTATTTCTCTATGATTTCACTAAAGACTTTTAGATGATATTTTTTTCTTTACCCCATAAAACACAAACTCTATTTCTGCTTGAATTCTGTACTTATTATCTTTAACGTTTGTATATTGATGTGCATAATTATCAACAGTGTTTTTGTTGTAAAGTAATTGTTAATATATGAAAAATTTAAATGTTTTGAATATTCCACTTGAGAGTATTACTGTTGCCACCATCTGTATTAGAGGGAAATAAATGGTAGGGGTGGCCAATGATTGGCTAAGGGTGGCCAGGGCCAGCCCTGGCCCCCCATCTAGCTCCGCCCCTGCTTTAAGGAACTTTTGGCTATCTGATAATTAATAGAAAAAATTATTGATAGATTAATCTATTTACAAAATAATCATTAGTTGCAGCCCTAAACTTGCTGGCTATAACTAGCTCAATGAGCTATTTATGTCAAGCCAAATGTTTGAATCTCGTGTTTAGCAGTGTGTGACAGTTTTATTTGACTCTAAATAAAATGTTTCTGCCTTGGATCTAAAGATGCCATAAGCGGAGTGAATAAAGAACAGCGTGCTTATGTTCTAGAGGGGCCTCAGATTTCTGGTTCAAAACTAAGACTAACATTTCGGCGCCTAAGCATGAATTTAATGGAGGCACGGCAAGCCAGCCACGTCTCTCTAATAAATAGGTTAAATCCAGAGGGTGAAGTTAGTTGTAATGAAATAAAGCTGATTAATATTTTAGCTTTTCAGTCTCAGGCATAAGTTAAATATAATGTTGCAATATTGTTGTTTAATATTGCAATAACAATGTCTTTCCCAAGCCCATATTCTTCTCCCTTTATTACTTTTCAGTCATAACAATGATGCACTGTTCATTGCTTTTATATTTAGCTTCTTGTTCAGCCAGATCTATATCAGCTTTGATAATGAAGACTAAAAAAGTCCATCTAAATGGCCATCGTACCAAATACAAAATTACCAGGGAAGGTTTGAGTGACAATGAAAAGTACAAATCAATACATTACACAGCTCTAATTTAGTGTTCATTCAGTCTTAAATTGAAAAACAATGTGCGACGTTTTGAAGCTAAAAGGAAAATGGCTGCAGTTTTTCCTGCTATAATGTCTCCTTCTTCTTATGTCGACCATCTTTTAAATACCCAGTTTAAAGCTGGGGGTTTAGTATTCAAATAAACCCTACTTTACTAAAAGGAAATAAAATAAAGTAAAATAAAATCAGATAAAAAAAAACACATGGGTGGTATTTTAGCAGAAATAATATTAATCCACAGTTTGATTAAGTGTGTGATTCCAACCTTGAGTTTCTCTACTTTTTACCCCAAATACTATAACAGATACCAGTTGAAACGATAAGTTACAGTTTACTTCATATTGGTTCTACGTTTGATTCAAACAATAAATGAAGAAAAAAAAAAAAAGCTCACCACCAGCAGCATGCATCTTAGCCGTATTAAAAAAACTGCATTACAGGTATACGAGTGTGTAAGCTGCTGTATTATGTACCTGTATTGATGGGAGTTTTTATTTTTAATAAATTTTATGAAAGGAAGAAAAAAAAAGAACACCAGATTTTTTCAGTTCGACCTGCTGTTAAAAAAAAGTCATCTAATTCCTCCTAGGATAAGATGACTTGTTATAGCAGCAATCTTCCCTCACATGGATTACTATAAAGTAAATAGAGTTCCTGTTAGCTGTTTTACCATGTTTCTCCCGGAGCGGCATGTAAACCTGACATTTTATCTTATATTCTGGTCACTAACCTGTGTTTCCTGTCATCAGAGGGTTGGGTTGGGGTTCTGAGTCATTACAAACTTTTGCTGTTAATGTTTAATTACCAGTTTCCCCTGCTGTTAAAAAATATATTCAGTGTTTTCCTGTATGCATTTCATGGTCTAACATTTTAATACAGTTGTCTTGGATATTTTTTAACAGTTGCACTGCTTGATTGTAACACTAATTCTAATACTGTAAGTGGTGCCAAAATCTCCTAGAAGGAATTTGAGCTCTTAAGTCTTCTTACACTCTATTTTCCTTTTTATGTGATAATCCGTTTATCTCTTGGCACACCAAAACCATGCATAAAGGAGTTGAAACTGAGTAAATCAGGAAAATGAAGTTGTACCCTTTCTGAGCTTAGTGTATCTGACAAGTTGCTTTAGCCTTGCTGAGCTGTCTCTCATTAGCACAGACTGATGCACGCTGAGAAGCCACGAATATTTTACACACAAACTGGGTTCTAAGCAGAGGTCGACAGCCTTTTTTGCTTCTTGTTGTGACATTGCAGAAATTGAACTCTGCAGGGCCTCATTTTTATTAACAGCCAGGCATATCTGAACTACAAATACATTGTTTCGACCGATGTTTTAACATTAAAGCAAAGGCTCATTAGGAGTCATATCAGAAAGAATGATAATTAAACTCTCCAAAAAGAGTTAAACCAATTATTTAAATATAGACACTTTAATCTTCACATTTTCAAAATATTCTTTAAAGCTAGAGTACAAAAGAAAGGGGGAAATGCTTGGTATTGATTAATTCCCTTTAACCAAGAGGACTCCTTCTACTGAAGCACCGCTGGGACCTTTTGACCATTCTATCCTATCTGGAGGACAAGCATGGCCTCAGGGATGTATGCATCAGAAAATCTCTGGCAACACAAACAGTTACACAAGCAATGAACATGTTCTTTTGCCCGTTTGTACTGCTTTGACCTTCAGAGAAAACCTTCCTCCTGGTCAGCACTCCCTGCATGATTAAACATGAATAGAGTAAATAACATCGAGCTGGATTACAGCAGTAAGCTGCTAACCGTGTTTACATGACCTAGAGTGAGCTGATCCCGGTCATCCTGTTCAAAACACATAAAAACCAATATGAGCAACAGAGAATTAAAAAAAACGATGCTCCTAGAGAGCACTGAGAAGAAGAAGCAGCTTGTAAATGCATGTTGTTACATTTCCACCATTAACACATTTGTTTTCTTTTTATGAGCTGGAGCAGAGCCTCTGAGATAAAAACGGCCACAATTTTATCAAAGCAATGCATGCGCTGGTAGCTTGACGTATAACTGCAGAAAGTGCAGAGAACCTGGCTAAGTGAATATGAAGCATTTAGAAAAAAAGCTTTCCTACAATACAGGATGTGATTAAATAGGTAATTGTGTTATTCTTGGTCTATAAGATAAAAAAAAAAGCATGGAGAAAAACAAAACCAGACAAGTGGCTCCAAATCCATATTCTGGGGTGGGTTTATTAGGCTCTCATGCCTAATGTTCCCTCAAGTCAGCAAAATGGTAAATAGATCAACGCAATTACGAGATATGACAGACTGCCATAGTAGAATTCAAATGCAGTGCAGGGCTATATTTAATGGGACCACTGGTAAAGATATGTAAAAAGCCATTAAATATATTCTTTTATATATATATATATTGCATTTCAGTTTACTGCATTAAACATTTTTATTTAGTTTCAAAGAAGTGTCCTACTGTTGCAACTCAGAAGTTTGGAAGAAAAAAAGATTTTTTTAACAATTAACTCTACACATCTGACATGATTTGTTGTCATTACTGCTTGCCCAACATGTTTCCTGTTAATAGAAAATGACATGGTCATGGAAAAGGGTTGATTTGTGCCCAGTCATTCCTTTATGAGGTAATTTAGTAATGTATTTTGGATTTTATACAAATAGTGGACTGGCAGAATGTTATGAGGTTTTATTATGCTCATCATACCATGCACAGAACACAATCATGTTATTCTACAAGTGAAATTACTTTGGCAGCAGATTCACTCAGGGCAAAAAATAAATAAGTAAAAGTTTTATAAAACGCTATCTTAAACGAAAATGAAAAAAAAAAAAAATTATTTCGTTCTATTCATGAGTCCACAGTCCTATTTGCAGTTTGGCTTCACAACCAATTCCCTCCATTCAAATTCCTTAAAAACACATCCTTTGCATCACTGACTATTAATTCCCTCCTGATTGTGTCTTTACAGAGAAAACATGTGAATCACTCACTCTATTCGCATTGGGCTTTAAAGCAGCAAAAATGTTTTCATACTAATACCAATTAGTTTAGTAAAGTTTAAAAACTTTCACATAAAGCCTCAGCAGATTTGAGCAAACAGCTACAATAATATTTGAAAAGGTAGGGTAGATGTCATAAATATACCATGGGTTGCTATAGAAAAAGCTTTGAACCAAATGGGCTACAATGATTAGTAACTTAAGATTTTTATTTAATCATCCTGTTCTCTGTGTATGATGGTGAATAATTAACCAGGTGTTTATTCACCTTAATGAACATTTCTGTGGGTCATATTTACATCCCAGGGAAACAGAAGCTATGGAAACTAATTACAGTAGAAGCTGTTAGAAACACAGATGAAATGCTTTAGATTTATCATCAAAGATTGGTTAAATGTAGACTTTCTCTGCTGCAAAAATGTAAAAATCAATAAAAAGAACTTTTTCTATCCTCTTTGATCTCCGACTGCCTCCCTCTGTACGAGGTGAGCTGCACAACAATCAACCAAACTCAAGCCTGTGTGCATGTTGGCATGTTGTTGTCTGTTCTCCGCTTTTATTACATCAGGTGTCAGATAGGCCAGGAAGAAACTTTTGATAAACTCAACTCAGATCTTTAGATTTGTCCATCCTGATCCAGAGTGAAGCGGCAGATGGCCTTCAGGACAGCCAGAGAAAATAACACCTACCTTTAATATTACAAAGGAAAAAAGGATCATATTCATCCTCATTTGCATGGAACAATTAAAATATTATTTATAACAGGCACTTAGCAGTAAAGGAAATTAATAAAGTATATACATTCATTACAATCAGTGGTACGTATAAAATATTTATTGCTTGTTCTGACACCAACATGGCCAAAGAGGTTGTTCAGTGTCGTATCAATATATACTAGGGGTGGGTATTGGCATGGTTGTAGCGATACGATACCTGTTATGATACTTGGGTTACGATATAATATCACCACTATTTTGCAATATCACCATATATTGCGATATTTTTCTGGCTATCAAAATTGAATGTATAAATAAAAAAGCAACCTCTGTATATGTTAACAAGATGATATTGATCATTCAGTTATTTTGGTATCCATTATACAGATATAGCGCCACACAGTAAAAGGTCTCCACAGCACTATCTGCCAGAGTGGCGGTATCAAGGGAGCCCATATTTCCTCAGTTTTAGGTGAAAATACTTTCATACTTAAAAAAAAGTAAAAAATCAGTACCAGGAACTAAAAGATCAATATTATATCAGGGAGCCAAAAATCAATATATTGCTAAAATGATTTTTTTCCACACCCCTAATATATATACTGTTGGAAAGTTGAGTGGAGGGAAAAGATGTACATGTAACTGGGATGAACCAATGTGGACATTCACATAGATCCACTGGCGACTAGGGAACATGATTTTCTTTTACAAAAAAAAATATTTCGGATTTGATGTATTTCTTTTAGATAAAGGAGGGTTTATGTTATTTGCAAGCCAAGTCAAAAAAAAGGAAATAAATACTAAAAATACATCCCACTGTGCATAATCACTCTTTTCAATTTCTGATTCTAAATTTTGGAGTTTAATTACAGGAATGATTTTTACGCTGATGATGCTTTAATTTACTGTCTGCATAACTCCATATGATCTCACTTACACTTACACTTTATATAAATTAAATCTCTTTCCACACAAGAAGACTAAAACCACAGACTGCTGGAACACGGTACTCCAACAGAGGCTCCTTGGCATTTCTTTCTACCAAACCACTGAGGCTCTCAGGGGACACGGCAGATAAGGAGCCTAAAGGAAGCTGGGAATCTTTCACTCAAGAGATATATGAAGATAGCAAATGGTCCATCTAGTTTGTCAATGCAGATTATAAAACTGCTACAAGACCAAGATGAATTTATGTCAGCATTCTGCATTTAATGCAGCCTGATTTTCAGTTGCTTTCTCCAAAATAAAGTTCTTTCCTAACAGATTTCCAAGCAACCTAAAGAATTGAAATGGTTTCCTATTGTTACTGAGGGAAATACTTTCCATTCTATGATTTATTCATCAGCTGTAAAACTGTCATGAACACTAAAACAGAAACAGAGAAGTTGCAAATTAAGTTTTTTATTAAACCTTTTTGTCACGTATTTTATTTTCTAACATTGTTTGAGTGATAAGATTTCCTTCTTTTAATAACCGATTTGTTGTTAATGTCACACTGCATCAAAATCTAAATTTCAAATCCCTCTCTGGTTTTTTGGGTCAATATTTGACAAAGCTGCATGGGATGATGCATCACTTTTCCAAGGGATAGATTTTCAAAATTTCATTAGCTCTCACATGGCTTACTGTTAATCAAAGGGCTTTGAAATTCATGGGGCGAGCCTGCACATCAATAGTGCTGAGCACCTGCCCCTGAGGAGTAAACAAGACAACACGACAGCTAACAAATAAAAAGGAAGAGAAACAACAAGCCCAGAGGATGTCATTTCCATTTAAATGACAAGATATTTTTTATAATATTGTCAATTGATGTTGTGTTGCCACTTGAGATCAAGACTTTGAAGCAAATAAATGCTAACCTAGTAATGCAGAGAAAAGAAAACAATTCAGCTTTGACTGCACAAAGCAAAACCCAAACATCAGCTAAGCATCAATTTAAGCAAAATTACTTATTTAGATTTTCCTCAGATCTGTTGTGTTTACAATCATTTAAAGCTTCCCTTAAGAAAGAAAGCTTGTTTTTCGTAATGAGTAACAGAAACCAGAATAACTCCTTAAAAGCAACTAACATAAATCGGCCCTGAGGGCACTCTACAGAAAATGAGTGCTTTTTAACAAAACAGATTCCCCATAAAGAAACAAAAGAAAAGATGTAATGTAAATCTTGACTAAACTAGTTCT
The DNA here is from genome assembly GCF_016077235.1 of Cyprinodon tularosa. Classification (NCBI taxonomy): domain Eukaryota; kingdom Metazoa; phylum Chordata; class Actinopteri; order Cyprinodontiformes; family Cyprinodontidae; genus Cyprinodon; species Cyprinodon tularosa. The sequence continues at coordinate 361,336 of NW_024039344.1, read as the reverse complement.
CCCACTAATGAGCAACAATCGCCTCTCATACATACAGAGGTAGTTCATAAACTACAGCAGCAGGACTGGTTTATAGGTCTCTGAGTAACGCTGTGTAGGTGAGAGCTTGAACAGATTTCAGGATGATTCCTCTGTGACATTAGGCGAAGAAGCTGCTGTTCTGCAGCACAGAACAGAGACGTCACAGCAATCAGCATGTTTCATTTTGATGGTTGTATTGGTGAGATCCCTGCAGGAAAAATGCTATGGGTGTAATAGTAATCTCATTTCGCCACTGTGTTAGCTTCTTGTCTGCACAGCGGCTATGTGCTCAAACATCTCAGATGTCTCTTTTGTTTTGGATAACAGACTATATTACATGCAAGTCTGCAGCTCCATTCAAGCTCTTCTGTCACAATCAAAATTGAGAAATAATGAATACATTTTATTTCTTCACAGCCTTAGATCAATGATCAAAAATGAGCAGAAATAAATCAGTCTTTTAAAATATAGCTTAAAACACAGCCATTTATGTAAAAGCCATAACATTGTGACACCAAAAATGTGGTGGAAATCAGAGACGACCTCTGCAGTTCTCATAAGTTTAAAACGTGTAGCATTTACATGAGTCAGAAAAACTAACCATAAATGTATGGAGGTAATATAGTAATTCAAATAACAATAAGTCTAGGTTTCAGAAGCAGCTGGCACTTCTGGATTTGTAAAAAATAAAATGATATAAAATAATGGGCGATAAATTGCTTCCAACAAGAGTTTAACATTGCCATGCTGGATGATCATTACCAGCATATTTAAAAGAACAAAACAAACAAAAAGCAACAGAAGCTCCAATTTAGGACCTGTTAGAAGTAATTTAGGCCTGTATAAGATTATTTGAATACAGCGATTAAAATATAACACTGCACAAATAAAAGTTTATTAAGTGAAAGTAATATGTAACTTTTTTATATTTCCATATACATTATAGTCTATAATGAGAGCATTTATCACTGACTGATCCAGGTTTTTAGGGATGCACGATATAATCGGCCCCCTATCGGTATCGGCCTTAAAACTGAATATCGGGCATCGGCCACCCCATCGATATTTAACACGATATTTGATCAGCTTCTTAGTTTCTAAAGTCTAAAAAAAAAAAAAAAAAAAAAAAACTACTTCCTCAAAAACTTCTTTTTTAAAGACTCAAAAACTTCTAAAGACCAGGGAAAAAATATTGATAGATTAAAATATCACAATATCTTTATATGCTGATATATTGCCATTTAAAAACACCATATCAATCTCTTTTACTAATGAAATATTGCTATATGTCATTGTTATGCTACGAAATCCCCCAAAAATTCACGAAATGTTGCCATATTTTTATATGTTGATATATTGACGCGGTATCGATCTATTTAACTAACAAAATCTCACAAGAATTTGCAAAATATCAGGAGAGTTTGTAACAGAAAGATGAAATTTCACGAGATTTTGAAAGTAAAATAGATCGATACCGCGTTTTTAAAAATCAATTTGATATCAGCATATGAAAATATATTTGAGTTTATTATTTTTCAAAGTGTCAGAAATGGATAACAAAACTGCTATTTTCAATGACTACTTATTTTTGTCCAGCTTTAACATCGGTATCGATATCGGTTATCGGCTACATGAGTTTTAAAATATCGGCATATCGGATATCAGCCAAAATCCCAATATCGTGCATCCCTACTGGTTTTATGTATTTTTTTTGTGCTTTGTTTTTTTAAAGAAAATATTTCTAAAATTGTATATTGGCAGAGTTTTACATGGCGTATTTTTGCAAAATTATATTGTATCGTCCAACATTTAAAAACAAATATATCATGATTGAAGTTTTGGCCATATTATGCAGCCCTACCCAAACCTGAATGCTAAAGGAATGTACTAAAGCTCATGAAAATCACAAAGACTGGTAATAAGTAAACAAAACATAGAATATTGAAAATGACAACTAATGGTCACAACGTTCAACATAGTCCAACGCCATGTTTTTTTTAAACACCATTCAGTTGGCCAAGACTCATTTTTGCACATAGGGATAACGGCTGGCTCCTGTGGTTTAATCTAACAAATGAGGCGCTTTTTTTGCCGCTGACTGAAAGAAGTCAAAATACACAGAGTTTGCTGGTTTAAAGCTACAGACCAGTCAGAGCAGCCCTACTGACCCCTGTCTAACATTAGTGAAAGCAGTGATAGCAGACAAATCAGGCTTCAAAGTGGAGCAAAGCAGGGATGGAAGGAGGTGGCCTGATGGAATGAACCTGCTTAAGAAAATGTGAAAAAATTGGAAACATAGCAAGGAAACAGGATCTTTGGGTAATAATCTGCCCCCAAACCCTTGCTTACAGCAGAAAATTACTCTGGAACTTAGCATCTATTTCTAACCCAATTTCTTTACCCACTAAAAGAGGTTTTAACAGTATTTAACGACCAGAGTTGACTAAGTAGTATTGCGGAATATAAACACCCTTACATGGAAACCATATTCCCTGTTGGCAGGAGTCTCTTCTGGCAGGATTCTGCATCCTGCCACAAAGCAACGCATGATTCAGCATTGGTTTGAAGAGCACAATTATATGTTTATTGCGTTGACACGGCTCCCATGCTACCCGGATCTCAACACAGCGGAGCATCTGTCGGCTGAAGAAATAAATCTGATCGATGGATCCATGGAGGCCACACCTTTCATTTTCCATAACCTAAGTGATCTCTAGCTAGTGTCTTGATCTCCAATACCCTCGCAAACCTTCAGCAGACTGGTGGTGTTGTCGTCTAGATATGTAAGGGCTATAATGGAAAGAAAACTTTTCTTTAACAAGACTATTAAGAAAGTAGTCACAACATGATACCAGACGTCATATGAAATCTACTGTAAATGAAAAGAAAATATTGCAATTAAGGTGTAAAAAAACAGACTATAAAACCATTATAAAAAGCAAACTATTAATTGCCTCATCCACCTTTATAAGCAGCAAGAGCTCTGAAATAATAGTCTGTATCTGTTGTGCCAAGCGCAAAGTTTACAGTGTCTGCAGGCTAAACCCCAGATATTTGGCAATAGCGTGTCACAGGGGCTTCTCAACCAATTCTACCGACAGCAACAGAAGAACCAGTAGGTGCTTAAGAACCTCTATTTTGACATTGACGCCCCCCCCCCCCCCCCCCACACTCCACTCCCCCAAAGAAAAATAAAAAAACCACATCAGACTGGAAGAGTTTCCCCAAAGGATGTCTTTGTACCCCGCAGTTAGAAGCCAACGCTGAGCCAATAAAAAACAAACACTCATGCCAATAAAACTGGATGATGCTGAGTGAGTAATTTTTGCCTCATCTACTTCCCAGATCTAATAAGGAGTAACTGCCATTGTGGTGGAAGGTTGAAGAGAATGCCAAGCTATGCTACATGCTACCGGCAGAATAAACCAATAAACAGGACTGCTTCTCTAAACTTCATCAACCGTCATATGCTGATGATGGTGATTGAGGCGAAGGCAATTACTGCTGGGGAAGTGTCTGAAAAACAAGGATTTAAATGGTGTTTTTAGGGAGTGAAAATGCAGTAAAAGATGGACCCAGCTAATTCATCTACCGTTTCCCTCAGGAGTGTAATCATCTTCCCTGTGGTTTGCCTGCATCCTCCAGCCTCAGCAGGAATGCTTGCTGCATGGCCAAAATCTGCTCGCCAAAATGAGGATTGAAGCAAAACAAAAAGAGCCTGACTGTTAGGCAGACTGAGACGCATGCAGTCACGAGAACGGGGAGCTCCTTATCACGGCCGCAAACAGCTGCGCTGCATGATGTATAAAGGGATGGCAAATTTTGTTTAGGCCGTCTCCTCTTTAACGTCACTGTGTGTAAAAGAAATACCACACCTCCTAGTTTTTTTTTCACAATAATTATTTATAAACCCAACCACTTGGGTGCACACAAACACTAAAACCTTCACCACAGAGGCTATAACCATCTATTACTGAGGTCTTAATACCACGTCAGGGCCTCATGAGGTTGCATATTTGCTCTCAGCCTGGTATTCAGCTGCTGAGGGAACCAGCAAGCATCCAGCTGTGTGGGCGACTACCTTCATATATACGTCCATATTAAGGAAAGGTCAGCTGGCCGACTCACAAATATCAGACCTGTAGTTACACGTACACGTCGAAGGGATGGCGGAGAAAGACACAAGGAGCATTGAGCTGACTACAACGCACACGAGCATAGAGACGTCAAACCAGGGCAACTATACGCCCTCCCCTCTGCCTCCCTGTAGTGTGCCAAGTGTGGGCTGACAAAACCCATCCCGTTCAGAGCCGCTAACACATTCTTGCACCTGCTGCCTCCCTCCTGACTGCGACTCATCAGTTTTCTTCTGGGAGCACGCACACCAGATTCCAGACTCGTGAGGTGGTTGAATGTCGAACAGTCATAATCTCTCCGCTATGCACAGTTGTGCTCTTAACCTCTGACAAATGTAATTCTAACTCGGGCTCTCTGTTTTCCCCCGATGAATAAAACATGCTGAGTGAGAGTCTCGGAGGGGCAGAAAGGGAATTAGGCAGATGAAGAAATGGTGGGAGCAGATTTCCAACAAGTGAGTACATGGTGAGAGGTTTATGATTTATAGGTTCAGATCAAGTCTTGAGTGTCTGATGTGCTGTTTATTTGCACAATGGGGTGTGATCGTGTATTTCCCTTTTTTTTTTTAGAATTCTTTTTGTTTTTTATATCACACTTAAAATCTAAAACAACTTACCCTGGATTTATACTAATCAGTTATTTAATTGGTCTCTCATCAATTACATTTGTCAATTCTTCAGAAAAAACATGCAAGTTTTGGCCACATATTGACCTGTAGATTTAAGTAATCATTCATATGCAACCTGTATTAAGACATAAACTAGGCTTTGAGATGTCAAAAAAGCAACACATGATGCCCCGATCTAAACAATATTCAAGAATGGGTTAGAAAAAGTGATACATGTGTGGATATGGAAAAGGTTACAAAGCCATTTGGCACCTCGTTTAACCAAAGTGAGAGCCAGTATCCACAGACTGAGAAACTTGTAGCAATCACGGACCTTCCTAAAAGGGGTTTGCTAATGTTTACAAAAGTTATTCCAAGAGTATATAAATAAATCTAAATATAATACATCTAATGGGGAACATACTTTTTGCACAGAGCTGTTCTGTAGTATAAAATGTGTGATAGATTCCGCCAGAGAGGGAGGCACTGCAAAAAAGCCCAACTGACCAAACATTACAGTGGAGATGGAGGCTCTGGTTCTGTGGGTGTGGAGATGAAAGACCAAGGAGTCTGACTTCTTGCACTTCCTGCTGAGACATAGGAAGCTACCAGAATCCTGCCAGGAAAAGGAGGAGCCCATTTCTTCTGGCTCTGATTCTCCAAAGCTTGTCAGTCTTTCCTTTCCATCTAACAACCACAGAAAACGAAGGTGTTTGTGGTGAAGCGTTATTACACGTTTTACCATGTAATCATAAAGGAAAAACAGCATGATTCATCGTCCAAAGGCTCATTTACAAGAAGTCTACCCTAAATAACAAGGAGCATACAAAGCAATAACAGTGAAAGTGTCTTATCACGACTCTCGATGTGCACTGACATTTTTCCCTGCTGTTGTGTAAATTCCTCTGGACACACAGTGGACACGGACAGAGGCATTCTTTGTCGGATAAGTGACCTTCCCATTGGCAGCTTGTGAAACAGGGATTGAGTCCCGATAGGATCCAAGAGTAGCTGCGAATTGGAGTAAAAGATACTGAAGAATCCAACAACCTGGAAAAAAATTTGATTGGATACAACAGATGAGGTGGCTGATGCAGTTCAAGGAGGTAGTTCTATCCTGGAGGTTTTGGCCCCGTAAAAATGGCAGTCTGCTTCCATTAGGGAGCCTCATTAATAACGTTTATTACTCGTTGAGGAGAATCTCCAGCCTACCCCTGGCTTCAGTCCTGATACGCCAACATGGATCGTCTAATGCCTGCAGGACAATTCAATTAGGAAAGAGGCATTTGATCTCCATTACGACTTAGGATTCACGACCTAAAAGCGTAATTTATCAGAATCAGGGCCTACTCTATGGCGTGGATAGATTAGGTGTCCTCTGTGTTTTCTGTAAGGTGACACATGACTTCTTAGAAACATTCGAGGTAAACGAGATTAGCTTCTGTGCTGCTAGTGAAGTCCAGCTGAATTTATGACACTGTTATGTTTTTTTTCTTTTAATAAATTACCTACCCATTGTTTCACCTACAACACATTTCGACTGAGTTGCCATTTGTTGCTCCTCCCCACATAATTATACTCCTACACATGGTAGGCAGCAAATCAATCAGAAAAAGCTCCTCTGCGGTGCAGTTCACTTTGAGTTATGATGGCCAAGGAGAAATCTGCTAACAAAAGGTAACTTTGTGCAGAGAGACGCCATGCCAAATACAATCAAACTAGTGAAAATGGACACAAAATAAATAGGAAAAAGGGAAGAAAAAAAAACCTCTAAATATGCCTGAAAGGGTATGGAGCAGTGTGTGGTCAGCCCTCCAAATGAGCTGATCCACCGTTGCCAGGTCTGCCCACTGGCCTCTTCGCTCCTCTCTACAGTGCCCAGGCACAGAGGGGAATCCAAGGTAATTTGTCCACTTGTTTGGATAATCCACCATCTGTCTCCCTCTGAACAGCCTCAGGCCCATCTACCACCCTTTATCCTGGGCACTAATGCTAAACATACAGGAGCAAAGGAAACCAAATCCAGATTCTTTATGGAGACACAAAAATGCTCAATAAATGGAATGGGCAGATAGGTATAACAGAAAAAAAAGAAAAAAATCTACATTTTAGTAAAAAAGTTTATGTTTTTAAAATATTGTGTATGCTAATCTCAATAAAATCACATTGATATCAGCTATGTTAATAACAAATAAAAAACTATTAACATTAACAAGTCTGGTCTATTAATGTATAGAGCATTCAGATGTATCAATTCACATTAAAGTGTTCAAACTAATTCAAGCAGGTTAGCTAATATGCTAATAATCTGTAAGAAAGCCGGACTCAGAGGTGCATTCTAACCAGCTGTCTCACTGTGTGGTGTGGAGGCTGCAGTGCCTCAGACTGGAAGAAAGAGTGGTGAGAACAGCAGAGAGGATCATCATTAAGCAAATTTGACCCCTCACACCCCCACCATTGACTGCTCTCCCTGCTGCCTTGGGAAGAGGCTTTGCAACATTTGATACAGGTTCAGCAGATTCTGCAACAGCTTCTTCCCCACCGCAATCAGACTGCTGAACTGCTGAGAAACCAAGTCACAGACTCTGAATCACACTGATAACACCAAAACAAAATTCTGCATATTTGCACCATATATATTTGATGCTCTGAAGTTCCATATCAATGCTTTTTTGCATCATGTTTTTTCCCAGACACAGTTTACATTTGATCGCTGCTGCGCTTCATAAAATTGAAACGTTCTTAAAGCTGTGCAAAACAAAATTTCATTTTGTATGCACTCTGTCTATATGAAATGACAATAAAGGTTGTCCAAGTCCAAGTCTAAAAATTTGTCTTACATGTATGAGCTAACCCTAGAAAAAAATGCTAGATTAAGCTGATAAGGGACTGTTAACATTGAAGCGTTACACCAAAACCACTATAGATAGGCCTAGAGGGGAAGCTTACAAGCCTTAAAACATCAAACCGACTTTACAGTCGAACTGTGGTAGCCTCACATTTTGGGTGTTTCACTGCAGGAGTGACCAGAGCTGCTCACACAATGATGTATGATGGACAAAGAACATCATTTAGAAACACACAAACGACTGAAGAGAAAAATTTGCCAGAATTTTTTCGAAGGATCTAATAGCTGATCCATAAACTAAAGCGTGAAGCCAAATAAGCAACAAAGTCGTTTAAGGACATAAAAATTGGTGTTCTAGAGTCGGCACCAAAAAGCCCTGAACCCTGTCCTCGAGGTGAAGGAATGGGTCAAACTCTAGACAAAAGATTGTGTAAATGTGTTTTTTTTTTGTTGTTGTTTATTTTTATGTTTGACCCAATGCAAAAAAAAATCTATGACATACAAAAAATTTAAAAATCCAATCATCCCATTGGCTTTTAGCTAGAAAAAAATGGTGATCCTAAATGAAATACAGATTAGTGTAATTTTAACGTATGCATGTAAACAACTGTATCTGTAAATGTGTTCAAACATTAACACTATGAGGCACAAGTGTCCAGCAAGGCGGCTAAGAGTCAGAGTCTTGGAGTAAGTGGCCAGCTGTGTGATATGCTATAACTATTTTTGGCTTTGCATCTTTTACATTCCTGGTCTAGACTCCATCACTGTATCCACCAGTTACTCCAGCTGCGAACAATTAACAGTCAGAAAGCCTCTTAACAGCACCCCTTGGATCAAACTACCTCCTGATAACAGAAAACACCCCAGCACTCCTCTTTCTCTGGTGAGATGAGCACACTTGAGAGTAGTTTAATCACATTCCAAAGATAACTGCAAATCAATCTTTGACATTCTATCCAGCATCTTAAAAATGCAGACTTGAAGCAGCCAGAGACACGAAAAACACAGTTTCCTTCTCAAATTGAATGAGAAAAAAGGATATTAAATTTTTAACCAGCAGATAAGGAAAAAAAATACCTAAAATAAGCATTTGATGTAAAATTTAGTGAGAATATTGAAAAGCAACGCATTAATTAGTGTCGGAAGATAGTAAATTAGTTTAAAAAAGATAAACTAAGATATGACTGGAAGGAGTGAGCACTGTGAGAACAATGTGCCTAAGATAGCATATTTTGTTCTTTATGGACGGGGAATGCAATGACACAGTGGAATGCCATCCAATACATGGAGGTGTTCGTAGGTAGGAGGCTTTCAAGGCCGGATAAAGGTTAGGAAGAAGTTTATATGATTTTCAAAACTCTAGATCCTAATGTTGGTTAAATTCACAAAAAGACTGGATACTGAAAAGGGAAAATTTTTAAATAAAAATCAACTTCAGCCATTCGATTAAGAGGTCTGAAAGCAGACACACATCTAAACATTAAAGGCGTTGTGTGCCCAGAGGAATTTACACAACCCTGGTGGAAGGGAACCACTGTTACATGTTTTTTTTGATAATTGTCTTTAAATATGCAATAAGATTATCCATCATTTAAGCTTCTACTTTTGGCGGCCATCTTGGATTTCTCAGTTTAGAGGTGTAACAGCTAATTTCTAAGCTGGAAATTCAACAGGTTTTCAACTTAACACAAGTTTCCTGAATAAACTAAAGTCAGCATGATTTCTGATATTCTGCCTAAATTGCAGACTTTATGCTTTTCCACCAATATATTTATGTTCTTAAAACAGTGTTGGATTAAATCAAATTGTAAAAACAAGGATTCTCTGCAGGATCGTCCCACCAAATTTGAAGATAATTATTGATTTTGAGAACTTAATGAAAAAGTAAAACTGTTTAGCTTCAATACCTGGCTGAGTTAAGATAATAGTTATTTGTTCTGTGCTCTACTTAACAGACACCAAACTAACCTTTTTGTGCTATGAAGAGCTAGCCTGGGTGCCAGTCCGAACTTAGTCCCGCCCACAAGGTTTGAGTTCGGGGAAGTTCGGTCTGGCTCTGATCCATAGTAGCGCGAGTATTAAAGCCCACTGTCAGGCGATCCAATCAAATTGTCAGGGCGGGCTTTATACGATGATGGACAGATGATCAAGAGTAACGTTATCAACCACGTGACCAAAGCGCGCTTGGGTGACAACAATAATGGCTGCCGCTGGAGAGTTTGGGTGAGTAGATTCTGCTATTAGGTCTGTTCTAGAAGATATCGACAGCAAATTAATTTTAAAAGAGGAACAGAGAAACGCGATCAAGGCTCATCTTCTTATTCTAGGCGTGAAACTGCACGCTTTGAGTTTTGTGGACAACAACTATGCCTCGCTTTAACATACGTCACGCACTCCGTTGCTCTTATTGGTTGTAGGTCTATCCAATTGAGTGCAGAGGCTTTTTTTTCCTGGTTCGTTCAAAACACGCCCCATAATCACAGCTCTATGGAGCAGTATCAGACTCATATTCTGACTAGAATTGAGTCGGACTACGTCAGGCTAATGAAGAGCTGCATTTTAAAGAATTCAATTCAATTCAGTTTATTTATATAGCGCAAATTCTCAACACATGTCATCTCCGGGCACTTTACAGAGACAACTGACCCAGTTGATAAGGTCAAATTGATTCAAAGTTTTCTATCTAAGGAAACCCAGCTGACTGCATCGACTTATTGACTCAAAGGCAATCCCTCAAACCAAGCATGCTTGTAGCGAGAGTGGAGAGGAAATAAAACAAGAATGCTTGTAGCGAGAGTGGAGAGGAAATAAAACAAGAATGCTTGTAGCGAGAGTGGAGAGGAAAACTACATTTTTAACAGGAAGGAACCTCCAGCAGAACCAGACTCAGTGCAAGGGGCCATCTTCCAAGGCCGACTGAGGTTCAAGAAGACAGATGCATATACATAGAAAGCATGAAATGTCAGACAAAGAGATCTTCAGATAATGTAAAGTAAAAAAAAAGTAATGCACTGTCTATTAGGAACAGGGAGCCAACCTGAGGTCAAAAGCTGCTCCAGCTTAGTGAGGGTGAGATCCAAACTGAATAGGGTGTACTTTTTTCTCATCATTGTCCAAGATAGTGGAAGAATGGCACTTTTAATCGACCACGTAAACTGTTTGTAACTGTAAATGTGTGTTAAACATCACCATCTGCTGCCTAAATGAGTCATTTGTAAAGGACATCATAGAAATGTCTCCGTCGTTTGAACAACTGTTGTTTATAGGAAAAGACAGACAAGTTTCATTTTCTCACCGCTGCAACCTGAGCATCTGCACATCCTCTCAGAATGCTGAACGAGTGCAAATTGCTGTAATGAAGCTATTTCATTATGGGGATGAGCGGTGCTGAATAAACAGGAACAGCAAGGGAGATAGCTTCATTGAGCCATCTGTGGAAGTACTTTGGCAAAAAGTGTGGCCGTGTTTATGACACTGGTGCTTGGCAGAGGGACAGAGAGGACTTCTCGATATGAGGGACAGCCATCTCCCCAATCTATAAAGCAAAACATTAGAATTACCAGGAAATTACATCAACCGCTGTGATTTTCCCTCACCGTTACAAAAACAAGCCTCTTTATTGTGATCTATTACATGAATTTTCAATAAAATACATGACAAAAATGTGAAAAACGGTAAAAACTGATAAAGCCACAAAGGTCTAAAGTATACGACTGAAACTCAAACACGAATCTCTTGATTCTGAGATGTAATCATGATTGTAAATTCTGGAATTAAGGTCTGCAGCGGTCAAGCCTGTGACCTTCTGCTTATAGGCCGACATTAATTACCATCCCTTTCTGCCGCATCGAAGCCCATAAATTACTGCCCTTTTATTCCTGCCACGCTCCATAGATAGGTACACGCTACAGATGAGTACATCCCCATCACATAAATCTCCATCCTCGCTAATGTGTCAGACTGGATCCGCTCATCTTTATGCAGAGATCAGATTCTCCAGACGTCATAATTACTTGTCTCCTGAGATTCATTAAGGAACACGCAGATATCCCCCCCTTCCCTCGATTGAGCTTAATTGAGCGCTTTTAAAAGCTGAGCCAGTTCTTCCATTAGAACAACAGCCAGGCGGCTGAACGCATCAAAGAAAAAGAAGTTTGTGTGGAGGATGAGTGTAAAGAGCAGCGACAGGCTGAGAAAGCTGGTCTCAAACTGCAGTCATGCTTGTGATATTGACAGACCCCTGACAGCAGAATAACCTGCTCCTAACCAGCACTGAGCTCTGGCTCTTATTTCTATGAGCTAGAGACACACTTTAATAAGAAGCTACATCCAGGGAGTTCACTTTCTCCACTAATCCATATAAAATTATATCAAATACATTAAAAATATCACAACATTTAACAAAGCTGAACACAAAACCAGCTACATTATTGGAAGTGGTTTGTAAAATGTTCAAACTCCAAACCTACAGGATGTTGAACAGCTGCAAAATTGTTTTTTGTGCTTTGCACCTGCAATACACTTTTATTTTCCTGTTGAGCAAGATTAAATATACTCTGAATATTCTTGTTAATGTCATTTCTAATAGATGGAACCAGGTGGGAAAAAAATGCATAATGTATTATGCAACCCACCTGAGCCTACGCCGTCTATTTGAAAGCACAATGAGCGTCCATTGAACCATTTCCAATCACTCATTTTAAAGTAATTTAGACAAGGCTCTGGGTCAGTTTGCTGTCCATGTGCAGGGTCTCCATTATACCAGCTCCCATCCAGACAACATTAATGCCTTTAATTCTCAGTAACGTCATTAGATGTCACAGTCAATCAGCTGATCACACATGGACGAAGGTTCAAGAGAGCAGAACGATCTAATTTCAGCTTCCACTGTGCTTTATGTATTCTATCATTCAGAATATACGTGGCTAAGGTACCTTTTACACACTCATTGAGCAGAGAAGACATTTTAATTAAATGTGTCTTGATTGAATAAATGTCTTAGAAAACTGACTGGAAGGTTCAGTTTTTTTCTTTTAAAGTAGCAGCATAAGGATGTAAATATTCCCTTCAGCTTTTTGATCTATAAGACATAAAAGCAACAATTTAAAAGGAAGGTGACCACTTTGTATCCTAGCCAGACTACTGTGCACATGGCCTTGGAACTTCTGCAGGTTTTCTCACGTTTCAGACACCGTGTTTTATTGGTTTTCTATGAGACATACCAACACACAGTGCACAAGGGTAAACTGAAACAATAAATGTTTCAAAATATATATTAAAAAAATCTTAAAAGTGTGGCCATATTTTAATGTAATTAGAGTAGCTTGTCTTTAAGGGCATGTTCAAATCATCTCTATAGTCATTTTCCTAATTAATGTTTTGCCTCCTCAGCCTGTGGGAGGTTATATCTTGGTAGGTTGCAGCTATCTTTTCATTTTTTAGATGATGAATGTTAAGAGATAATTATATTGTTTTATAACCTAAGCAGCAGCAGTAAACATCTTAACTACAATATATTTTGATCATTTCTTTAAAACCCATTAAACCAAAAAAAAGAAGAAAAAACATGAACCCTGTGGTTGTGGCATTTTTTAAGTTTGTTGCAGTCAAAAATGGTTGGAATATTTACCCATAACTCTAAAATCAGATCATCATAGAACGTTCCTGAAACCAGTCTACAACTGAAACCCTTGGGTTAGATTTGTTTTTGCTGAATACAAACACAAATGAAACTAAAAAAATATTTACATTTTCCTACCTATCCATCCAACACACTTCCAGGCATGTAAAATACTGAATCTAGTGTTTAATTTTTAAATTCATACATTTATCCTGACAGACATCACTTAAAGAAAAAAAAGAAGTGATAGAAGAACGAGGTTCCTGAACCCGACATTGCAGATGGTTAGTTACAGAGCACTGGGAAGAGGGCCATGTTAGGTGTGTGAAAATGAACAGCTACTTAAAAAAAAATGCTTGGCAGGTGATTGGATGAACCATCTGTCGGATATCAGTGAGTGTCGTTAGCACATTAATGTAAAGCAAAAGTTAAAGTTTAGGTAACATCTGAAATATCTACTTTTAATGTTAGTTTATAGGAGATGTTTGTTTGTTTGGTGAAATCTAATTCTGTAATAGCGTAATGTACGTCAGCTTCTTCAGCAGCTGGCTTTGACAGTATTTGTGAAAAACAGGCTGCTGGATACTTCTTACAAATTCACCTTAGCCCTGCAGAGCTTAACGTGTTGCATCTGTTAATTAAGCATGGGGTCGAAAGCAGGTGGATGGAAACCAGTATTTTTTAAAAAAGCCGTTAACTCAGAGAAGCTGACATTCTGGGAAAAATCTTTCGGATGTTCTTGTCAGAAATGTTTGATCAAACCATATTCTTAGTAGCTTTATCCATGTGAAAAATGGAGTTTTATGTTGAGGTTTTCAAAGGGGATGATCAGCAAACTGCTCCTTTACACAACAGACCATCCAATCCCTTCAATATATAAATATAAAGTCAATTTAGAGCCCTGCAGAAACAAGCCCAGACGCATCAATCAGATCTAAAGGAGCCAACCAATCTGGAAGCAAAGAACCAGCTGCAGTTCTCTCACAATGGCTCAGTATATCTTAAGAACAGACTAATCATGAAATAACCCTTCCATACAGCTATTGGAAGGTTCCCCAGTCATAAAATAGCAAGGCAGCGATTCAGCTTTTGCTCTATGCGGTCTCATCTCCTGATTCAACACTTTCCAGGGCTCGCATTAGCACATTAAGGTAATTTTAATAATGCATCATCCGTGGATCAAAGCCAATTAAAAGAGCAGCCTTTCACTCTACGGCTCTTGACCTTGTAAAATCTTCAGCTGCGATGAATAAATGATCAGACAATGTTGTCTCATGTTTGCAAAGTGTTGTTATTAGATTGAAAGGTCTGCTGTGTGGGTGGCGGTGTACACTCATCGTTTTAGACTTACTCAGGTCTCCTGGGTAAATCTAAAAGATCTAGATCATCTGCAGCCTGAGCAATAAAGAATAATCGGGTGATCCTTGTAGTCAACCCGTCCAATCAGCACACAGCCTCTCCGGCTTACAGGTATCAGGGTATTACCCCTGAAAAAGCAAAGTTTGTGATCTCCTGGGTGAGAAGCCTTAAACAATAAGTTGGTGCCCTATGCTTGAAAAGAAGCATGCAATTCTGCTGTTTTCAACCTAAATCTATTTATACTTTAATATCTAGTGGATCAGTCTATATTTAACCACTTAGTAATCATCATCCAACTCAAACCAAGTTAGTTTCTAATTAAGTAATGAAGGAAAAGGTTTTGGAAGCTAAATCAAAGCGTTTTTATCTGTACTATTATCTACAGGATGCAAAACACAAACACATGCTGAGCCTACATCCCACACAGCTTCTGCTAGGATTATTCTATAGCAATACAGAACACATACATAGGCCTGACTTATTATTCTAAACTCTAGAGACAAAAATCTTTATTGTTGAAATAATCTACCGTCACTCAGGACAGAAAACTGTATGATCAGTTTCTCAGAGAGAGGGGAAAAAAAAAAGGTAAAAGGGCAACTCAAAGATCATTACACAGAGTGGAGAGACAGGCGGGATGTCATACTCCCCGTTTTTCATTTTGTTTTAAGAACCTGACCTATTTCTTTCATATACTCTCCCTGTACACTCAGCCTTCTTCCTTCTGGTACGTTTCCGTGCTTTCACAGAACAGAGGCCTGAAAAGAAACAGGGAGTTTTTCATACCGGATCTCCTTTTCAATTAAAATCCTTCTTTTTTTTTTCTATGAGGAAAAGCTGTTCAGCTCTTATGCAATATTCCTCCTAACAGTCAAGCTGCGGGGCAGGGCGAAGAAAGAGACGGGGGAGAATGCAGAAGAGGGAAGGAGAGGGATGAAAGTGTCCGTCAGCGTATGACCCACGGAGTGGCTTTCCTTTGTCAGGATGTGAGGAGTGCAACTGTGAAGGGAAGCAAGGTCGGTCAGTCTTGATTCACTGTTGTTTAACAGAAACCAAGGAGTTGAGGCTGCAGATAAACAGACAGCCCACCTGATATCTTGGAACCCCCCCGTTATGATTTTTGTTGAGGAGGATACATTGGAAACAGGAAGAAACTGTAGCCAAGCTAGAACTGCAGAGAAACTTTGATAAATATGCGACTGATAACCAAACCCGCAGGGAACAGAAGAGAAGCTAGCAAGAGAAGCACAGAACAAAGGCCAGCCACAAGGTTGGGGAAAAGTGCTGCGGTGGCTGCAAATGAACCCCCTCTTCTCTTTTTAACCCCCCACCACACTCATTCCTACACTATATTGCCAAAAGTATTTGCTCACCCATCCAAATTATTGGAATCAGGTGTTCCAATCACTTCCATGGCCACAGGTGTATAAATTCAAGCACCTAGGCATGCAGACTGTTTTTACAAACATTTGTGAAAGAATGGGTCGCTCTCAGGAGCTCAGTGAATTCCAGCGTGGAACTGTGATAGGATGCCACCTGTGCAACAAATCCAGTCGTGAAATTTCCTCGCTCCTAAATATTCCACAGTCAACTGTCAGCTGTATTATAAGAAAATGGAAGTGTTTGGGAACGACAGCAACTCAGCCACGAAGTGGTAGGCCACGTAAACTGACGGAGCGGGGTCAGCGGATGCTGAAGCGCATAGTGCGAAGAGGTCGCCAACTTTCTGCAGAGTCAATCACTACAGACCTCCAAACTTCATGTGGCCTTCAGATTAGCTCAAGAACAGTGCGCAGAGAGCTTCATGGAATGGGTTTCCATGGTCGAGCAGCTGCATCCAAGCCATACATCACCAAGTGCAATGCAAAGCGTCGGATGCGGTGGTGTAAAGCACGCCGCCACTGGACTCTAGAGCAGTGGAGACGCGTTCTCTGGAGTGACGAATCGCGCTTCTCCATCTGGCAATCTGATGGACGGGTCTGGGTTTGGCGGTTGCCAGGAGAACGGTACTTGTCTGACTGCATTGTGCCAAGTGTAAAGTTTGGTGGAGGGGGGATTATGGTGTGGGGTTGTTTTTCAGGAGCTGGGCTTGGCCCCTTAGTTCCAGTGAAAGGAACTCTGAATGCTTCAGCATACCAAGACATTTTGGACAATTCCATGCTCCCAACTTTGTGGGAACAGTTTGGAGCTGGCCCCTTCCTCTTCCAACATGACTGTGCACCAGTGCACAAAGCAAGGTCCATAAAGACATGGATGACAGAGTCTGGTGTGGATGAACTTGACTGGCCTGCACAGAGTCCTGACCTCAACCCGATAGAACACCTTTGGGATGAATTAGAGCGGAGACTGAGAGCCAGGCCTTCTCGTCCAACATCAGTGTGCGACCTCACAAATGCGCTTCTGGAAGAATGGTCAAAAATTCCCATAAACACACTCCTAAACCTTGTGGACAGCCTTCCCAGAAGAGTTGAAGCTGTTCTAGCTGCAAAGGGTGGACCGACGTCATATTGAACCCTATGGATTAGGAACGGGATGTCACTTAAGCTCATATGTGAGTCAAGGCAGGTGAGCAAATACTTTTGGCAATATAGTGTATCTTCTGCTGAAAATACTAGGTCAGACTCGTTTAAAACATGCTGCAGGCTGCTTATGCTGGGACACTTTGCAGCACTTTTCCACAGTAGGACGCCTAAAAGATTCCAATTACACTAAATTACCCTGTACTGTAAAAACCAGTAGTACAGTAACTTAGAGAAAATAGATTAGAAGTTGCAGATCTTTAAACAAACAAAACCGTCTAATCCCTCCTCAGACAAACATGCTTTATGAATTGCGTGCAGTGGTTTGCATATTGACAACAGCATGCATAAATGTAACACACTGCTAACAATCCCACTGGACTTGCAAGGTAAAGATGAGGAGTTGCTCCAAGGCAGAGAGGCCTCTAAAAATTCAAGGCATCTTTCAAGTAATACGGAGGCAGGCTGTTGTACTTTGCCTCAGGTTATTTGTACTAAATACAAAACCAAGGGCAGGCATTTTAAAAACACACAACTTTAAACAAAACCCCACAAAACTCATCTAAATTACATTCATTAAGTAATAAATGGATGAACATGTTTGAAGTCTGTTTTTAACCAATGAAATTCCAGAAGATGTGAAAGAAAACTATACAAAATAATGTTTGTTTTAAACTGAAAGGGAATATTTTTCCGTAATGTGGCTAAAATAATTTGATAAATAAGAACATAACAAAATAAAACCTTTTGGTCACTTTTAAATAAAGAAAAAGTATAGCAGTCTTTAAATATTTTGATGGAAACAGCAAATTTAGGTCACCTTAAAAACTATTGACTAAAAAGGAAAAAAAGATGCGGCCTAGGGCTGAACAATTTTGCCAAAAATCTAATTTATGATTTAATTCAACAAATCTAAATGATTTTGAAAGCTTGCTGAACTTCACTTTAACCTTTGTGTAAAAAAATGCATACTTCTACTTACATGCTATCTGCAATTTTTCACTTCTTTGTACAAGAAAACTCCCTTTTAGAGTATCATTTCCATCTAAAGCGCTGGAGGGACACATTTTGTAATACTGTTATTAAATAAAATATGACTAAAATTAAGCACATTTGCGATTTTGGAAACTGTTTTTCATTAAAATGTGATTATATTGCAAAAGCTAATAATTTCCTAGCCCTAATTCTGCCTTGACACTGTAAACTGGGACCACGCTGTCACCATTTATTTACTTCTTTCTAATAGATAGGCATAATTTTCTTCTGCAAAAAACTGAAAAATGTAGGGGGAAATTGTCCATGCTAATTTCATGAAAGTCATGCAGACCTCAGATGGAAGTTTCTTTGTGAAACAGACTTATTGTAGCAGAGAAATATCACCATACTTCAATATCTAAAGCTCCTGTTCCCAATCAGTGGTGTTTATTTCCTCTCAAATACTTTTTCCGGCTCTGCTCTCAGGTTTTGGTACCTTTTTTTTATGGCGTTTTTATCCTCATTTGCAGTCTACTCTGAATGAAAGAAAAAGACAGGATGAGAGGCGCACATTTTCATTCTGACCGTCCTTAAGTCTCCACACTGGGCCTCTGTGTGGCCAGGAAATGACCCACCTGCTTCAATCCAAGTATAGGGGCTTTACTGCTCAAGTGTTTTGTTGCCTCTTAACAGAAAAGGAGTGCTGGCTGCTGAGCTGAGGCTGAAGAGGGAAGCCTACCTTTCAATGTTTCTTCCCAAGAGAATTTGTCATTTTATATCAAAGAAGCAGTACGCTAAAAGAGCTCTGATGTGAAGAAGAACAAAAAATATTTCAACAGTAGAGGGAAAAGGACTAAACAGGATTTTGAAAAAAAAGGAGAACAGGTAGAACATCACCGTTCCTTGAAACGATTCATCATTCTAGCATCATAAAGGAGAATAGTGCCCAGTTTTATCAAGTTTGATCAAAATATTCTTATGAGCCATCTTCATTACTCAGTACTGTGAGGACATAATCCAAGCTAATAAACTGAATTAATGAATTTTATTGAATATTAAAGGTATTTTAAACACTTCAAAGACGGAGGGAATCACATAGTGCCAGGATTAATATGAAAAAAAGAAAAGGTAGAATTAGCATTAGAATGAATATTTGTATGCAGGAATTTTTTAGATGTTAAAGCTCAGAATCCAGCAGACTAATATTTGTCACTTCAGTCTGATTTATCTCCCTCCTTAATACTGTTAATCTAGACCAAGAAGGCAGCCAAAGGACAAAAAGTAAAAAATAAAGCAAGCAGAAATAAGGATAAATGAGGAAACGATGTGAGCCAAGGCTTTGTTGAGTTTGTGGGTGCTGATGAACCAGACTGTGAGGACCTACTGAGGGTTTCCTGTAGGGCAGCAGTCTGCTCTGAATGGACCAGCTGTTCCCTGCTTATTCTCATGTACCAGTGCCCGCTGAGCAGCCAGGGTCTGCCAAACGAAGGACAGGCACAGCCTTACTGTGATGCGCAGACTGAAAAAGCATGCTTTTACGAGGGGTTCTATTCAAAGGTTACCAACGGGCCTTTGGTTAACTGGGGAGGCCATATGCTCGAAGCAGGCTGGAGCCTCTGTTGCTTATTCGTCTCTTCTTAGGACATAGAACACCTTCATTCAACTCAAAGACTGGCCTAAACTGACCTGGCACAACCAGACTGTGGGGGGTCCCGGCACCCCTAGGGAGGTGTTGATGCGCCTGAAGTTTAGAACTGGACGCTCTTCCTTGCTGCCTGCTGACAGTGACATGTGGACCTGCTGACGGAGCATTGAGGCGAGGCTGAGGGAAGCATGATGCAGCACCGAAGCAAGGGGCAATCCTGAGTGGGATGGAAAATAATAAGTGCTTCCAGTTTGTCAGAATGTGCTGATTTAGGCCCTGCAAAAGGACATCTTGGTGTGATTGAGTTCAGCCAGTTGACTTCAACAAGCGTGAGACCTGTTAGCTGTTTTCTTTCTGCAGGGAGTAAATCCACTCCGGCAGCATAACAAAGTCAAAAAGTTCAAACCGAGGCATCAGCTGTGGAGTCTGACGGGAAGCTTAATGTTCCCTAAATTAACCTGTAGCTTATCTCACTGAAACTGTTCCGTGATAAAAAGCTTACATGCTTAGACTACAAAGTTGCTCTGTGGCTTCAGGATGAGTAACAACATGGCCTCAATCCTCCATCAAGAGCAAAAGACAGAAGATAGCTGCAAATGAGCCGAGTAAAACTGACTGACTGTATTTAAAAAGCAAATAATCACTGGATGTCAAGATGTAATTACTGTTTAATCTCCTTCCCAAATTAAGTCTGAGGCACAATTCATTTCTCACCAATGACAAATGAAGAAACACTCATGTTGTTTTATGAGATTTGCAAAAGAGAAGTACAGCAATGTTTTTTTGTTTGTTTTTTTCACATCCAAGCTACAGCTAAAGAAAATGGCCCAAAAATATACATATAGGTTAAAATTCATAGGTGGACAATTCATTTTCCCAGTAGGCAACATGTCTCACTGATTGGTGATGATGGCTAAACTCATTCATTTCAGAGATATGCTAAATGACAACGTCTGAATTTATTTTAGCAGCTAATGAAAATGGCTGGGATTACAGCTGAACAATAACAGCAAACATAGATTTTTTTATGTAAATATCTATCTTTTATTTTAAAGATACATATTTGAAATGTGTTTTGGATTCCTTGAATAATTCAAATCACCATGGTGTTCTGGATAATTTAAGGTAGATTTCTATACCCACCTCAAAGTCTACAGTGATAACGTGTAGTTTTAGAACCAACTTAAATAATTATTAAAAGAGAGAGGAGGCTTAAAATCATCTGGTCTTATAAAGGAAAATAATATATTATGTTTTTTATAAGTCAACTCAAACAAACAGGGATCACAGCTGATATAATTGGGAAAATGGAAAGTTTACAAAGCTTTATTTAATTCAATGATTAAATACCTCCACTAAATTACAATGGAAGTAAATAGAAATTCTTTGCTTTAAATATACTCTGATGTGAAGGTTAAGATGGGACACAATGTGCATGCAACTGTTGTAACCAGAGGCATTTCTGAAATGTTTCCCTGTCTGAGTAAAAGCAATTCTGTTAAACTTGCTGTCATGTCTCATAGTCAAATACATATACATTATAAAGTGTTATTCAAAGTCTTGCTTTGAGTGATCTATTTTCAGGAAAGAATCAGGGAGAGAAAGCTTGAACATGTAAACCCAACTCTTTCTATTACACTAGAAAAATGAAACACAGACTGGCAAAAGGGAAAAGTAACAAAAAGTTCTGAAGTGACCTAAAGAAACTTGACCAAGATCTTTTTCCCAGGTTTGGTATCTACCGTAATTGGCATGCAAAGTGTGTATTTAGGACAACAAGAAATTACTAAAAACTACCTTTTCACAATGTTATTAATGCGCACACACTGACTTTATGATAATTGATGGTATTTCGTGCATCATGTACATAGAAGTCCATGTATTGTTGAGATCACTATATTCTGTTCTAGGCTGTATTTTTGGCATTAGCAAACACCAAACCAGACATGAGGGTGATATGCAGACACAGAAAAAACAAAAGTAACCTTAAAACCAAAAGCATGTTTTAGTAAACAGCGTATTAAGAGTAAAGGCATATCAGAAAAAGGAAAATAACTAAAAGCATTTAGTTATTTTTTACTGACAGCCTGGGACACTAAAAGGGCTACATTTGCCCTGTGGGCAGCGAAATCACAAGTCTGTTATAATAACACTTTATTTAGTTGATTCAGACTACAGGGTGTCTGCACAAGGACAGTTTATAAGAGATTGTAGAACTGTAAAATAGGGTCCAGTGGCTATTTGAATACCATTTTAATTCTGCACCAATATTGAAAGCCTTGATAATATTTTATTTTCTTTAAAGATTTTTTTTGGCACCTGATAAAATTATTTTTAAAATATGCAGACAGAAACGGGAAGAGAGAGGAGAAAAGACCTACAACAAAGGTCAAGGGGCTGGAATTCAGATTCATTACAGCTAGGTAAGGACCAAGGCCTTAATATATTTGCAGTGGCTTAACCCCTGCACCACCACCTCACCCATAAAAATGATTAAATATAACAAGTTTAAATCTCAGAAGTACATTATTGCAGAATGCAAAAAACAGAAATATATATATGTAAGTGTGTGTACATGTGGAAGCTCCATATATTATCCGCAGATATCTTAAGACAAGCTGATGCATTTCAAAGTAGACAAAGAACCACTAATGGACAGCACCACCTGCCACCATGCAGGCAACTTACTTCATCCACTGTCACAATGACAGATGCTACAGGACGTACAGCATAAAAAGTTGCCTCTGTGTTTCACGTGCCACCCTGTATAAGCAACACATCTCTCTGTGCCACATCTGCTTGGGCTTAATGAGCTCTGAGGTCTGATAATGAAATTAGTGCCAGTAGAGAACGGCGAAGCAACGGCGTTTCCTGCATTTGCAAGCATCAAGGGACCACCCGAAAACAGACATTCATATGCTGTCAGCACTCATCAAAGAGGCTGCTGCACTCAATTGCCTAAATGTGAAAATACGCAAAAACAACAGCGATATAGTGATGCTGTCAATCATGTTTTCTGCAGCGCAGAACAAGTTGTGGATAATTTAAATCGATGCTGATACTACAGATGCTGAAGCAAGAATATTTGTGCTATGCTTTATTAATCTAACTGACCAGAGATAAATCTAACAATGATTGGTCCACCATTAAGAAATTTTAACAGGATGAAGGATTTCCTACATCCTGAAATGTCACTAAATGATCAGAGCTTCAACTGTTGACCAGTGCAAGCTGTGCAATGCTTATGAAAGATCTTCAAGGTCAGTTTGTGCTTTTCACATGTACGTTTCCAGCTTAAATGAGATGTGCTGGATGTTGACAGAGTTTACAGCAGTATATGCTTTGTGCATGAACAGAATATCCTTTTAGGCTCCATGAGGCAGTACAGGGCACAGACTGCAAGCTTACAACATCATTGTAGACGTAGAATATAAAAAAAAAACACAGATGCTTACAACATTTACAACTTTTGTGTTATTCAACAGTGACATATTTCTTTCAATGACTATTTCACGATCTGTTGATTGCATTGATATTTATTAGCCAACTCAGAAGAGGTCTATGGCCCCGTCCACACGAAGTCAAAACGAACACGAAACGCTAATATTTTCCAGAACGTTTGTCGTAAAGACGGAGACGTAAAATAAATGTGATCGTCCACACGAATGCATGAAAACGCTGCAAAATGTATGCCAGGCCTGTAAGTGGCGCTGTGGTGCCAAAGCAAAAATAGGCGACGAAATGTTGGGCATGCGCATTAATATTGATACATGGTTGCCCTGCGGGTCCATTTTCGTGGTTACGTCAAATTCAGGTGCTGAACTATGTGGTCGATATTGCTCTGTTCTTCCTGGAGATATTCCAGAAGAAGACGATTCTGTTGTAAGCCCGACCAGCCCGACAGCAGGGTGAGTAGCATGAACAGCAACCATTCAACACAGTACGGCGCCATTGTTGTTGTGATACTGTGTTGCGCATGCGTGTTTAGAGGTGACGCTATGACGCATGCGTGTAAAAAAAAAAAATGCGGTTAGAGCTTAAAGATGGAAACGCGAAAACGGCGTTTCAAAATCTTCCCACTCTGAAGGCTGAATTAAAAAAAAGATTGTTTACAGACCCCCGAAACGCCGGCTTCGTATGGATGAGAGGCTGGTTTGGTGAAAAATTTGTGCGTTTTTAAGCCAGGGTTTGACTTCGTGTGGACGGGGCCTATAAAAGGTCTCTTGTTGTAATGAGATACGTAGCAAAATCAATGATAATCAGGGAATGAGTCATGATAACCTAAACCAGGACTTGCACGTCACTGGTAGTTAGCATAAAGATTTAGCCTTTGATGCTAAAATCAGACCAGTGCCGTAATGACACAACAATAGGCCCGTAAGCAACATTATCTGGGTGGGCCCCATATGAGGCGCTCCGGATTACCCATAATTCCAAGTCGTATTGTAAAAAATAAAATACTCAAATACATCATTTTTTTAAGATCTTTATTGCGGTTTGAAACATATAATAAGAGTGTATTTTCTACCAGCCGTCTAATGAACTATACACAGTTATTAACATAGTAATTAAAAGTACCACTGTCTGCTTTGCTATTGGTGTTGTGTTTTAACGGCTCACCATCATGTTGAAATCTGGTATGTGTTGGGGTATAAATAGTCCGTTAATGTAGTATCAGGTGGGTTAAAGAGAAATTTTTCAGACCATTACATTTGCAAAGAGACGTCCTAGTCCACAATTGTATAGGGGCCCAACCAGGTGTCAGTGACGGGGGGGGGCCCTAAGAGGTTGGGGGCCCCTAAGCAAATGCATACTCTGCTTAACGATAGTTACGCCATTGAATTGATTTGTTACATTTCTGGTAACAAATCAAGCATAACATCAGAAATATTAAACTTACAATAAAGGCAATAAATGTAAAACAGGTTTTTCATTTTAAATTTTTGTTGGGTTTTCTAGTCTGTTTAGTACCTCTGATGCTCTTTCCACTGAAAGTAATGGAAAACAAGATTGTGGGAATATTAAAAGCATAACGCGACTTCTGGGCAATAAAACAATAACAATACTTACCCAATCACTATCAATATGTCTGACAGAATTTTCTGTCAGACAGTTTCATTGACCTTCGATACAGAGCTGAAAGCATTCCGGGGGATGTAGGTAGAGGAAAGGGAATAGCATCTTCAGCTCTTGCAGCCGAGTGAGAGGATTGTAGTAGGATTGATCTATTTTTAAAGGTTAAAGGTTACGTTTAAACAATTTAAATGCAGCCCCCCCACCTTATTCCCTATTTTAAATGTTTAAAACAAAATAAAATGATCAGAGTAAAATAATACTAAGTTGGTTTTATAATATCTCATTAATTATTCAAAGATTTAAGCAGTACTTGTACTGTTGTTAAAGATTTAATCAGAGTATTATGGAAAAGTGAGAATCAAAACAAACAGCAGCAGCAGGTTACCATTGGGTTTGGCCTTCCCTTAAACAGTTACTGGCTAGCAGCAAAGTGACAGGATGCCATGTAACTTCAGAGGATGAGTCAGACCGCAGATGACATGTCTGACTGGTTAAACAGGCAATAGTACTCGACAACTTACGCTGTCATTTTTGTCAATGCCACAGCCACACATTCAACAGAAGCTTGTTGCCAAGCTCTAATGAATTTTCTCTATGCTCGAGTTACTGGGTAATTAGCATTGGGTAAAGGTTTAGATGTTGACACGCAACTTCTAGAGTCTGTGTGAAGAGAGAGAAAAATAATTTTTTTTAAAGAAAGGATGTAAAATATTCAACTGAATATTTCAGTGTATTTTAATTCGAAAGAGATCAAGTTAATTCTGTTTTTTAGAGCCAAATAAAAGTGTTTTTATGGCTTTGATTCTTACTATAAGGTATTTGTTATGTTCAAATCTACATATATATGAATATTTATCAATCAACCAGAGTAGGTAAATGTGCACCAACAGTTAAATATCATGAATAAAATGCATACTGCACAAACACAAATGCAGCGTCTTGAAAAGTATTCATGCCACTTGCAATTTTTGTTTCTTAATTCTACAAAAAAAACTTCAAATTTTCCTCAAATAGCATCAGTGAACAAACATCAGATGCCAGTAAATAATTTACACCTTACATCTGGCCTTCAGGGAAAAGAGGGAAAACAGAAACTTCCCCAAATAACACCAAAATACACATTTTCTTTGTACATTTATGATGTTAAGTTTAATGGGATCCTAATGCTTAAATCCAAATAGACCTCTGCCATCCTCACTGTAAAATGCTGTGGTGGCAACATTATAGTATTGAATATTATTCAGAAGGGGAAATTATTGAAGCTAAATATTGGGGATTCTTCAAAAACAAAAACAAAAAATAAAAAAAGAGTGAAAAGACTTCAGCGTGTGTTGGAGCTTCACTTCCAAAATGACAGTGACCCAACCTAGACAGACCGGACATATAAATGGAGGGAAAATCTAGATTCTGACAATGAGGCCTAGACAGTCATATTAAAGATGCAAGCTCTGAAGTAACCATCGTCAAACATTCAAATTCAGATGACAAAATGAGTAGGAGCAGTGTTGCCAGATCATTTTGATTTTGTGGGTAAAAATTGCTTTGGGCGGGTGGAGATAATCTGTGCTGGTTCGGAGTCAGATCGGCAGTTTTTGAGTTAACATATTAAAACACACGTCCACCAATCTAACATCATTACTGGTTCATAGCAAAGCCTCTCTGACCTTTCTCCATCACTGATTGGCTAATGTCATCTGCCAAGGTGTTTTAACAGAGAACTAGTGTAGTGGCGCCACAAATTATGCTGATTTTAGCAGCAGGTGGATCTGGTGCTGAAAATTTTTGTATTCTGGTTGTAGGAGGAATCTTTTAAAGATGCTGGAGGAAACTACTGCTTTCAGGTTTTAGCACTTGGTGCAATTAAACTCCTCACCCTCCTTACAGTATATCAAATGCGCCTGTTGAAAGAGCTTTTTTCACAAGTTACTCTGCTTAACCCTTTTTAGGGCAAGTTAGTGTTTTTGATCACTTTGATCACCCGTTACAAATGGAGTCCTCCCCGTCCCTCAGTGAGGTCTAGAACAGGGATGTCAAACTGGTTCCAGAAAGGGCCGTGTGGCTGCAGGTTTTCTTTCCAACCAAGCAATAGCTCACCAGACCCAAGTCATCTCATCAATTCATCATGTTAAGATTGGACTCCCTTGATGAGATGACTGGAGTCTGGTGTGCTAGTGATTGGTTGGAAAGAAAACCTGCAGCCACACGGCCCTTTCTGGAACCAGTTTGACACCCCTGGTCTAGAAGCACAGAATCTATATCCAGCCATTCAGCAAAGATACTGCTACGTGGCTGTACATCTTATTTTGGCATGATGTATGATATATTACCTACTGTATATTAAGTTGGGAAAAAAAGTTAACAAGTTAGGAAAAAGGTAAAAAGCTAACTGAAAAGTTAAAAAGGAAAGTTAAAAAGTTAATACACCTTGTTAACAATTCTATTTAGGTTTATAAAGTAAAACACATAAGTACCAGTATCAGCATTAATGCCTCTAAGGCTATGTTGTACCAAAAAAAAAAAAGAAAAAAAAAGTGTTTCTTTCACTTTCAGATTGTTTTTTATGAATTTCTTATAGAAGCACTTTTGTTATTTTTCTTAATATATTCGGGAAAGTTGGCGTTTCTTGTTATTACATTGACATTAACTTTTTGCTATCGCAATATCCATATGTATTGACAGTTACAAACGTAATAAGGTCTTTTCCTGGATTCCAATGACACTATTGGCCTGAAATTTTGATTTTCAAAGGATTTCACTGAATGCCCAATAAACGGTTAAAGATGACTCCAGAAATCACTTGGGCCTGCCGCTCCTGTCAAGTTTAATGGATGTGCAAACTGGACTAACACAGAATGGATGAACATCAGCAACATTCCTTCCTCCACGACAGTTATTGGGGAGATTTCATTCAACCATGTACTCATGGAAATCATAATGGATTGTATTATAGTTTAGAGTAAAAGTTCAGCAATCAGATGTTCAATGTTCCCGTCTACAATCTAATAAGCATTAAAGGTAAGACTTAAAAATCAACCATAATAAATGTAATTATTTCAGTTACCGGTATGTAAAAATAAGCTTAGCATATTTGTGTTTGCGCACTGATTGTACTTTGTCTTCTACATGTAAAAAGAGGAGTAGTCTATGTGGTTATCAATCCATCTGCAAACATGTTAGTGCCGGTATGTGATGTGTCACATGACACTCAGTGGATCTGACATTGCTGTGGTAGCTGGGTCAGAGTTGTTTATGGAGAAGAACTCTGTGCAGATTTTTTTTGACATGTACTGTTGAATTAAGTTGTACTAAAGTGTGTTCATGTTCACACAGTAAATATAACAAGATATTAATTAGGCGGGTTGTTTTGCGATGTGGCGGTTTTTAACAGATACCTGGGCTGGAAAATCTCAGCTCTATCTGGTAACACTGGTAAGAAGATGAGTAATCCATTGGTCATAAATGAAAAAAGAAAGAAACTGACAAAGAACTGTGCACCTTGGCTTCAGCAAAAATCAATTGTCACTCTGTATTCTGAAGACAGAAACCAGTACAGCTAAACAGCCTGTCAGATGTAAAGGGGCTCAAACCGCAGATCAGGCAACCTGTGCATCATCCTAGCCATGATCGGCTCAAGTCCCACTTGCGCAGAGGTGACCTTCCTACTGGATTCCTCTCAACTAAATTCACACTTCATTGGAGACCATAAGTCTGTCCTTTTGTTACAGTCTCCCTCACTTACTGGTTTGGTTATTTTTTGTGTGTACTTTTATTCTTTAACCTCCACTTCCTCCATTGAGCTTTAGGTTCATGCCATCAAGCATGTCATTCTAGTCAGGATTCAACTGTGACACGCTTGGATCAGCAGTAGCTTGCTGATGGGGGAGCGAGACAGACAGAAATAAAAAACAAAAGAGGACGTATCTCTGTTTTGCTACATAACGGTTTATCTAAAAGAAAATAAAAGGAGTATAGGAGTCAGAAATTAAACCTTACATATGTTTACATAGTATTTGGGTGTTTGTAGAAACATATTTTTTACAGCAGACAGAGAAAATTAGAACTAAACTGCTGAATAAAATAATAAAAAGAGTGCTGGCTGAAGGAAATCAATCAAGCCGTAAAATTGTGTCTGGGCCCCTCGAATCTCCCACTACCAAACCGAAGAGATGTCACATTGGCACAACCAATTATTTCAAAGGTTGTATAGCCTATTAAACAAACACGAAAACAGATCTAGGACATAAAGATAAAATAAAAAATTAGAATATCTGTACATTATCCATCATGGAACATCAAAACTGTAGTTGTGTTGCAGAGGATGAAGTGGAGGGTAAACCCTTTTTTTATTGGATGTAGAAAAAGGTTGCCCCGGAGAGGATTCCCCACTCAGCTGGTGTTTGCTAGCTCTGCTGCTCTTAATCACCATGACCCAAAAGCCAACAGAGTGCACAAATAAATTACCCTGGAAGGAGAATTCAAGGTGCCAAATAATCCTGGAGATTCCCTTATCCAGCCCCACCAAAAGTCTAATCATAGGTAACTTATTGGATTTGGTGAAGAAGAGGATGTTGACATTAAAAATTCACTCTGTCGCTGGGTGCATCTCATCTCCCACAGATGCAGTGACCAGACTGGTGCACATGAGAGGTGAGAAAACGCTATGTTTAAATGGAAATGAACATATTCCATTCACTCCCTGCATCCTTACCATCTCTGGTCTCCTGTTTTTGTTGTTTTGTTTTTTTAATCTTACTCTCTGCTCTCACCTTCTTGCCCCTTCAGATTGATTAGGGATGGATTTTCTCCTCTTGCCAACAGGAAATCTGTGTCTGTCACACCACCTGTATGTTCAGAGATGCAGCTTAAAATTAAAACAGCAGATAACTGGCAGGGTTTGGCCTCTTGCTGAAATATTCATACCTTAGACTTGGACTTTATTATCATTTTTTACGCACAGAGTGCATACAAAAAGAAATTTCGTTCAGCACAGCTCTCAAGACATTTCCATTTCCAAAGTGCAGCAGTGATACCCGCTGCGCTTCTAAATGTTTTCACACTATACAACCTTCATAATCTTTTCTAGGGATAGAACAACACAACAAACTTATCTATGAGGTGAAATAAAAAGAAAAGACAGGACGGCTATCAGAATGAATACATAAATGTATCTACAGCAAATGTATCTAGAGAGCAAATATTGCAATTTCTTTGGCAAAATAACTCTAACTTTGTGAGACTGGATGGAGAACATCCATTTTATCATCAGCTATATGCTGCAGTTAGAGGAAAGCAAATCCCCTTCACAGAGTGATGCTGCCAAAATCTCAATAGACCACACGGACGCTATGGTCGGGGTCAGTATTATCCAAAAAAAGCTGACCAAACTTTGCCCCGGAAGTAGAACCTCTAATGGTGTTTTTCCATTAGTCGTCTTTTTCAAGAGGTTTTCACAATGAAGCTGTTATTTAAGAAAAAATGTGAAAATGATAAAATGGTAAATGGCCTGTACTTATATAGTGCTTTTTCAAGTCAGGAGACTTCAAAGCGCTTTACAAACACTCACGGTGGCAAGCTACATTGTAGCCACAGCTGCCCTGGAGCTCACTGGCAGAAGAGGCTGCCGTACCCTGGCGCCACGGGGCCCAGTGATCACCATCAGTAGGCAATGCAGGTGAAGTTTCTTGCCCAAGGACACAAACTGAAAGCCGGAGCCGAGGCTTGAACCGGCAACCCTTTCAGGAAACAAAGTTACTTTGATTCGAAAACAAAGCAACACTTCTGTTTTTCCTTCTATGTCACAATTTTACATCTGTTGGTCTATCAAATAAAAATCTCTAAAGATCCTCTATATAATGTGAATACCTAAGCAAACCATTACATTTTCTAAATTTTTCTAAAAGTATTTTTAGCGTTAGCAAACTAAAAAGATGATCAAGTTTAAAAGCAATTCATACCAGTGTCCCATTTGTCTTCCTCCGTACGACTTCATCATCTTCATCAGTGACCCAGATCACTCCGATACATCTCGTCCCTTCCTCTATAAATCTTCTTCATTGTCTTTATCACCAAACCATTTCCTCTTTGACAGAGGAATCCTGCTGCTGATGGAGGGCCGAATCTCTCCGAGAGCTGCTGCCTCTAATGAGGCTCCTCAGCAACATACCGTATCAAATTAACAGGCAGCACCAAACTATTACAACTCCAACCTAGCAGCTGGGCTGCGGGCGGTCCCCAGCGCCTCACCCCAGCACACTGAAAAATCTAATTTTCTAATTGATAAGATGCAAACAAAAACATCAGGGAAGAAGAGACAAAAACAAACTGTGTTACACAGGGTTTAGGGTACCTTACTCCTTCAAAGTGAATTTAATTAATTTGTAACAATCATTCTTTAAATAATATCAAATAATTTTATATCACAACAAAGATTAGCTTGAAAGATTGTGATTATTTCTAATTCTGGTCTTTTATTCTGAGTCTTATAAGGTGCCGTCGGATCAGAATGTGTTTTGCTGTAAACATCCATCTGACTAATTGAATGTCAAATACGGGAGCACCTTCTTGACATCCTCTGATAAGGTTATAATGTCCCGTGTGTGTTTATGGTGCTAGTTTCCTATTTAGGCTCATTAGCCGTCTTCAATTTAAGCACGGTGTTGCTTCATAACTGCTTAAGGGGAGGAAACGTACAAAAAAAAACCTGGAAAGAGACTGAAAGGTTAAATACATGGCCATTGCCTGCAAAGAACTATATAGATGTTAAAAAATGGGAATATTCAAGCTACAATAATGGCTGCGTTATACTGTAGGAGGAGATAACGGCGTGCGTCTATGGAAGGCAAACCCAGAGAAGGTCATTCCTGAATAAATGTCACCAGTAAATTGGGTTCCTGAGGGAGAAAAGATCCCTCTGTTATTTCACAAGACAACAAGGCCACTATAAAAGAGCTTAGTCCGTAGTCTATCACAGTGAAAACAGGAATGTCCCAGACTGCTGCCTCCTGGCTAGACTGATAGAGAGGACTGAGACATCACGAGGGGAAAGACAGAAGCAGAAAATGAGACACAGGAGGCCTGAGGAGAAATAGATTTAATGTAAAGAAGACAGATGAGGACAGGAAGACGTAGATAGATTGAAAGAAACAAAACACGGGAAATTAAGATAAAACAGAGTAATGGCCTGGAAGACCCAGGGCAAATCAGAGAACAAGACAGCCACGGAAATCTTAAAAGGTTGCAACGAAAGAAGAAAAAGTATACACTGATGAGTCCTGAAGAGAGATCTGGTTAAGGTGACGGCTTCATAACAGCACAGTGTTTTTGCTCTCTGACTCAAAACTTCTTTGATAAAAGGCCCATCCAGCTACATTACTCACACTGAAATGCCACCATCTCTGCTAAGGCAGAAAAATGACCAGTTTGTCCAAAAACACAGAATTTTAAAACAGCAAATTCAGTCTAAGACATTTTATTTAGACTTCTATGAAGTTTATTTTAAGTTTATAAAAGAAAAAAAAATCTTTATCAGCTGATTGATTTACTTTATTGATCTCACGATGGATAAATTTACGTGTTACATCAGCGTAATAGTCAAAAATAACAAGAAGAAGGTGCCAAAAGAAGGAAAAGGTGAATGTTGGGAATATACAGTACAGTTAGGTTTTTTTTTAAATTCATGTCCATGTCTAAGATTGACAAAGAAGCTTAAAAGTTAAAAAGAAAAAGGTTAAAGTGGATGATTGGAGCACAGTTTTTAAAATTGGGCTTCATTCCATAAACTAGGAGGAAAGCTCTAAAAGCAAAACCAAGAAGATGAGGAGGGTGAAGACTTAACAAACCTCTAAAAGATCTGTCATGAGCACAATCTGATTTCAAGTCACAATAGCAGCAATCTGCTTGTGAAGATTCTCAGTCATCCAGGTCATAATCATTCCAAAAAAGTAAAAAAAAACAATCCACTGGACTTTGTTTCCAAGTTTGAAGACGTTTCGGTTCCCATCCAGGAAGTTTTTCAATTCAAATGTCAGAAATAGCATCGAGTTCAAAGCTTTATAGAGTGGACCAAAAAACAAAGCCTTGTTTCCTTGGTTCAATCTGCATGTTTTCTAAGCCGAAACAAGGCTTTTTTTTTTTTGTCTGCTCAGTATACTAAAACTGTACATATATAAAAAAGAATTAAATAAAATTCTGGCACCATTTAGGCAGAGGTCCCTTCTACACCAGCATTGCTACTCACATGAAAACAGGATATACCTTGAACCCATGTGTGCTTTGGTTTACTCAACATTCTGTACCTCTATAAGCAATGTGGTTTGTTAAATCCCCTTATTATTGGTAAAGTTTAAAGTGACAATTCTGATTAAAATCAATCAGATTGTTCTTCAGTTTTCCCCTTTTCTTCTCCACTATATACAACATTCCCACTATGTTTATGATTGGCACCTTGAACCCTATAGTCTCTCTAATATTGAGGCTTAAACAACAATTAGGGTCAGTCCAACTGGCCAAATGATATTAGTAATAAGGCATGAGAACAAAAATAACAAAAAATAACATAGCTTCCAAAAAAGTCTTTTAAAGTAAGGTTTTGGAAACAATGAAACTGCAAAGTTGACAGTAACTTAATATAATTCATGCTCTACTGAGAAAGGCCTGTTATTCAAGGGAACATACACCTTCCTGGATAGAGCTGTAATGAGCGACAAGCTTTAAAAGTGCACTTCTGTACACCAGTTCATCATATATATATATATATATATATATATATATATATATATATATATATATATATATATATATATATATATATATACACTATATTGCCAAAAGTATTTGCTCACCCATCCAAATTATTGGAATCAGGTGTTCCAATCACTTCCATGGCCACAGGTGTATAAATTCAAGCACCTAGGCATGCAGACTGTTTTTACAAACATTTGTGAAAGAATGGGTCGCTCTCAGGAGCTCAGTGAATTCCAGCGTGGAACTGTGATAGGATGCCACCTGTGCAACAAATCCAGTCGTGAAATTTCCTCGCTCCTAAATATTCCACAGTCAACTGTCAGCTGTATTATAAGAAAATGGAAGTGTTTGGGAACAACAGCAACTCAGCCACGAAGTGGTAGGCCACGTAAACTGACGGAGCGGGGTCAGCGGATGCTGACGCGCATAGTGCGAAGAGGTCGCCAACTTTCTGCAGAGTCAATCACTACAGACCTCCAAACTTCATGTAGCTCAAGAACAGTGCGCAGAGAGCTTCATGGAATGGGTTTCCATGGGCGAGCAGCTGCATCCAAGCCATACATCACCAAGTGCAATGCAAAGCGTCGGATGCGGTGGTGTAAAGCACGCCGCCACTGGACTCTAGAGCAGTGGAGACGCGTTCTCTGGAGTGACGAATCGCGCTTCTCCATCTGGCAATCTGATGGACGGGTCTGGGTTTGGCGGTTGCCAGGAGAACGGTACTTGTCTGACTGCATTGTGCCAAGTGTAAAGTTTGGTGGAGGGGGGATTATGGTGTGGGGTTGTTTTTCAGGAGCTGGGCTTGGCCCCTTAGTTCCAGTGAAAGGAACTCTGAATGCTTCAGCATACCAAGACATTTTGGACAATTCCATGCTCCCAACTTTGTGGGAACAGTTTGGAGCTGGCCCCTTCCTCTTCCAACATGACTGTGCACCAGTGCACAAAGCAAGGTCCATAAAGACATGGATGACAGAGTCTGGTGTGGATGAACTTGACTGGCCTGCACAGAGTCCTGACCTCAACCCGATAGAACACCTTTGGGATGAATTAGAGCGGAGACTGAGAGCCAGGCCTTCTCGTCCAACATCAGTGTGCGACCTCACAAATGCGCTTCTGGAAGAATGGTCAAAAATTCCCATAAACACACTCCTAAACCTTGTGGACAGCCTTCCCAGAAGAGTTGAAGCTGTTCTAGCTGCAAAGGGTGGACCGACGTCATATTGAACCCTATGGATTAGGAACGGGATGTCACTTAAGCTCATATGTGAGTCAAGGCAGGTGAGCAAATACTTTTGGCAATATAGTGTATATATATATATATATATATATATATATATATATATATATATATATATATATATATATATATATATATATATATATATATATATATAGTATATATATATATATATATATATAGTTAAGCTTTCCACTTCAAGAAAGCAATATCCAAAGAGCGGTCCATGTGTCAGAAAAAAACAATTATTAAAATGATGAAACTACTACTGCAAAACGTTACTTAATCACTTTTTTGCAACTTAAAATACCTTTGATATGATATGAGATTCTTAATCTATAAAGTTTAAATTCAGCATTATAATTCAGATTATGAATCCTCCGTTTTTGTTTTTTTTATTTTATTTTATTTGTGTTTGTGTTTATTGTCTTTCAGAAAAACTTATAGGCAAGCACTAAAGTAAAAGAAAACATGATTCCAGAACTGGGATTGAAAAGCCATCAGATCGATTCTGGTGCATCAAAACATTTGCTCAAAAATGGAAGCTTACACACTTGATCTAGTCAAACAGTGAGAGGAGCCTTCGGGTTCATCATATGGCTTGTGAAGCAGGCAGAGAAATAACATATTGCTGCCAGGGCAACTTAACCGAAATCCATGAAACAACAGTGATTCACAGCCTGGTGTAACCCTCCTGGTTTTCTACTAATTCACTGTCAGTTTCTTTCTCTGCAATAGGAGTGACACAAAGTTAACAAAGACAGAAAAAAGGGGGATTGTTGTGTGAACATATATTAAAGCAATCATCATTGCTGTATTATCCCCTAGCAACAGATAGAAATTTAACCAGAAGCCTCCATCAAGTAACTACAACGAAAAAAAGACAAGCTAGAGCTTTAGGTCTCTTGACTCCAGAGCAAATGATGACCTGAGATACCAAACAACTCAGAGAGAACAGCGCTTGCAGTCTGTAGCAGGTGCATGTGTCTTGATCTGAGTGTGCATTTATTAATAGAGCTTATAAATGTGCTGCAGGCCCCAGGTAGCCAGCAGCAGGAAGGAATTTTGCCCCGTCCTCCTCTGCTGCAGGCCAGAAAAAGGATTAATGATGTCATCAATCATACCTTTAAAAATGAATGACTTCAGCACCTCCAGGCACCGCCACTGTGTCTGCCCAGTCCCTCATTCCTCTGCTCCACCCCCCACCTGACCTACTCAGTTGTAACTGATGGGTACTGGGTTTGTCTACCTATCTGTCTTCAGCTTGGCTCAGCCAGGTGCAACAGGACGTCAGCAGGAACACTGTTTCCTCGCTAACCTGTTGCTTCTATATAAAAATTAAAAGATGCATGAATCTGTAATGGCTGTCCCTCAAGAGGACCTTAAGGTGAGTCAAACCTCTTTAAAAAAACCTGCACTGCAGAAAACTTTCCCAGTTTTCACAGACCAAACTACATGGCTCTATCGCAAACACCAGACTGAGGTTCCGACTGATCCTACCCTCGTAACGAGAACCTACTTTGGGAAGTAATGTTTTTTGGTGTGATGCTGAAAACATGTAAGAAACACCTATCGTTTGATTTACTGTGAAATAAATTACTGGCTATTATATGATTTTTTTTTTCTTTCCTATGAGATGCAGAGCCGCTTCCATTGTTTCCCTTTCTCTATTTTATCAGACAAGGATTCTTTAAAAACAGGCACTGCAACATATGTGGCCCAGAATGAAGTCCCTGTGAAACATGTCAAAGATATTGACAGTCGTGCAGCACTGTCGCAGTGTGCAAAGCCACGTGGGAGTAGCCTGAGCACCCGATGCTGGATGGCATTCATCACTAAAGAAGGGGGAGGGAGGTTATCAGGCTCCGCAAGAGATTTCTGGTTTCATCAATAGGTCGTCAGTCTTCCTGCTCTTCCCCTTTCCTCCCACCTCTTACACACCCTCCACCACCACTCTGAACTGTTCAGTTTTGCCAGATTACACTCCACACCATAGAGACTACTGGCCATATTGCAGGAACTCCAAAATCTACACTGAAAGCTGTAAACTGTGTTGCCACTGACAGAGTAATGGAAGCGCTCAAAATTTGTTTTTTTAAGCGTCTTAAGAAAGATTTTCTAGAATGCACATGCAATTACGAAATAGATCAGAAAAGCTTACTTACTTTTAGACGGGCACCTCAAAATCACATAAAACCAACAATTTTTGTGCCAAAGGTTAAAATATGAGAATTCCTCTGTTTGTAATACCAACTTGTGAGTAGAAGAAATCACCAACCCTGTCTGCCTTCAATCCATTCAGTCCATTAGTTCTAAATCCCCTTATTTATTGCAGGGTTGTGTGAAAGACAGTTGCACATTTCTGTTTTTTTACTGAGCCTGAACAGGCAACCAGTGCAGTTTAGCACATGGAAATGCAGAGACACACAATTCAGCAACCATGCATAAATATCTAAAGGTAGTTTGGGATGTCCATCTATCCCAATATTTAGATTTTTGGACGGTGAGGTAGGCAGATTTTTTTCAGACAGAAACACGGATGCACCATGGGAACTTCCAACATCCATACAGAAAAGACAGGTATTCAATTAAAACCCATACCAACCCAAACCAATGATGTAAAAAGTTATGTAAAAGGAATATATTCTGAACAACATGACATGTAGGTCATTTAGGCTGGTAAGGGCGAGAGAGAGCAAGGCTTTCAGCAGAATACAGGAAGACATAGTATTACTGCAAAGTCCCTGCTTATTAATGCATTGGACTTTAATACCTGTCTTCAATGGAATAAGTTTGATTTGAATGGGGTGACAGTAGGGCTGAAACAATCTGATTAATTGCAATTAATTGATTGAGATAACTCATTTAGTAATGAATTAATCATTAACTGGGTATAGAGACAAAAACAAGCATCTAGTTTGCAGAGCAACCCACGTAGAGTACTAATTTTAGCAAAATTGTAAGAAAAAAAAATTATATATATCCATCTATCCATCTTTCTATCTATCGATCGATCGGTATATGTTAGTGTTTTGCCAATGCCATTTTTTAGCACCAATACCGATACCTGGCTGTGCAGTATTGGCCGATACTCATACCATCTGTTTGAAATTGATATGTGTGTGTATATACCTTTATTTGAAGAACTGCATAATACTTGGATGTAAAATAGTTGCCATCATGGCTTTGTCAAGCTGCTGCCTACCTTTGTGCAGCAGGAAAAACACTACCGGTAATACAAAGTGAATCCAGTAAAACTTTTTATTGCCTACCTGGAATGGGGGACAGTAGTAAACTTTTGCCTCTCAAAATGGTATCGGTGCCCTACTTGTTGGTACCTGCCGATACCCATACCACCATTTTAGTGCTGGATCGGGGGCCCTGCCCGATACTGGTAAAATTAACAAATTAATCGTTTAGCGAGATAATCTGTAAAAATTTCACAGGGACTGATGTTTGAAACTTGTAATGGAAAACACAATATGCACTCATACACTAAAGGATGTAAAAGACAGCTCCAAATGTCAACATTATAATAACTCTTTTTCTGAAAATTGTGGCCAAACACTGTTAATAATATAACAATTCATTAAAAATACCAAAATAACAAAACACAAAAAAAACTTCAGCTTTAGGATTGTGGCATCCTTGGTTTCCATCAGTTAGAAGTTCAACAGTACAGTGAGCATTACCTGTCAGTCATAGCTCATCATGATGTGGTGCAACAACTGTGGCGCCAACACAATGACTAGTCTGAGAAAACAATGGAAAGCAGCAGTGGCCTCTGTTTCACACCAGAGTGTCCGATTACAGGGCAAATTTTACATTGAAACCATTCATTACCTACAACCTTCCTATTTAGGAGACGTGTATGAAAAGCACTAGGTGACTATTACAAACAAAATGGTGAAACTAGGCATCCTCCTTGGTTGGTAGAAAATGGTCCGTCTATCCAAACAGTGTCCTGGACTCTGTGGAAGCTTTTACACAAGAAGTTGATCGTCAACAGATCATGACAGACTGGTAATCTCCATAAATAGAAGGCTTTTGACAAACACTGGAAAACAGAGCTGCTATACTGGTTACAGTGTTCAATGTAATAACCCCTTTACAAAATAATCCTGCTCACTATGTGCTCAAAACAGGCAATCAAAAGATATTTTCCTAAACCTAACATCCATTATAACATAAACCAGGTTTATTCATTTTGATTTATTGAGGGAGCGGTAGCTGTTAGAAAATGAAACAAATTCTACAAAAATACAACTTATCTAATAATTGTGCTCACAGTGTATTATTGGTGTGAATTATATCTTGTCATGTCAAAGGTGAATTACTAGAGTGCTCATTGAGGCACTTACTGCTAGGCAACTAAGCTGTTGCATGGAAACTTATACCACAATCTGCACTAATTTGATGTCTGTCATAACTTGTTGGCCCTGAAGCTCTATAGGAAAGAAAACCTGCAGCCAACGCCGAAGCTTTTCCAAATGTATTTGATAAAATTAATGCTTTAAAACATCAATGCTACAAATCAAAAACAGCAGTCAGTTAAAAGTCCAATTATTTTAAACAGCAAATTCATGGAGTTGAACTAGGATGTTAATTATTCTTTGTTGTCCTGTTTAAAGTTAGGTGCTTTGCGTTCCATTTTTATTCATAGCTACCAAGTCTAATCAGAGGATATGACTGCAGTTTCACAGTGATCCCTCAAATGAATGAAGAGGTATAAGAGAATAGAAAACCGTGAATAAGAGGGTGATAGCAAAGTTGTTGCAGTGTTATATGAAAAATAATGATGCACATTTCAAAAGCAGAAAAAAAAGAGCACAGATGTTTTAGTAAAAAAAAGAAATTGCTCAGATATTCCTCAAGTCACAGCTTGGGGCAATAAAAGCTGGCTTACAGGCTAAGAAATGTGCTGCCACATGTACCTGCCATCGCCTCGGGTGAGTTTTGACTCGTGTGAGTAAGTGAGAGGAAGATGGAAACCATTTGGCTCACCACGCCACCATTCTTTTCTCCTAAAAAGTCCCAATAAACTAAGCCACACCAACTTTAGTATCAAGTTGTTCCCTCTAGATCTGCCTTGAAGCAACTCTCTTTTTTTCTTTTCTCTTTTTCTGTCAGTTTTATTCTTTTTCTTTCCAATTTTTGGCATTTTCTGCCCTTTTACTTTTGCTTTCTCCAAATGTGTTCTTACAGCCATACAGGGCTGTGCCAAGACGGATAACGTTCAACAGGGGTTTAGCAATGAAGCTGAAAAAAAGGGGGAAAAAATTCCGGTTTGCAGCTAATGATTCAGCTCCTTGGCACAAAAACTATGTCTTCGCATCATTGGGAGTGAGGCGCAGGTGGTGCCGGTGCTGGGAGGCATTTCCCAGCACATTCATAAAAAGGAAAAAAAAAAAAAGGGAAAAATCTCATCTAACATGAGTCAACAATTATGGAAACCATCAAGGTTTTTCCCTCTTAGCAAAAGGTTGTGTGCAAAATGACAAGGAGGGAATTCACACATGTGTAACAAGTGTAATGTTTGGTGTAAAGATTCAAAGAATCCCACTAATCCCTTTACATACATGTGCACCCTTCAATCACAACCCAAGGAGCACAGACTAAGCTACGACTTGATGAGCTGCAAGTCAGTTGGTCGGTAGCTTGCACTATCTAAGCAAACCGTTTGGCCAACAGCCCTACTTTGCAGCGTGGGAAAACTCTCACATGGCGCGTGCCTCCTCACCTGCTTGGCTCTGCGAGTAATATGAGAATGAGTGTACATTCATTGAGAAATGGCTTTGCGTAGTCTGTGCTGCCGAACGAGTCCAGCTTCTTAAGCTTGTTGTTGCGACAAGTCTGAACAGCTACAACAAATTGTGATTGAACTGTGTCAACTGAAGCAGAACAACAACAACAACAAAAAAAAACGACAGCAAGAATTAGTTCAAGATTTTCCTTCAAAAGCTCATCCTGTGGTTGGGCACTGCTGTTTGGGATCATCATTACTGGGAGCCAGTAATACAGCTCTTAGTAGATGTGTATGCACACTGGACAAAAACACATAACAAGACTGATCCTTTCCTGTTTAAGCTCAGTTAAGACTATTAAAATTGTTTATAGGCCCTATTATTAGGTATTACTACTCTTAAAATATGAGAAAGAGCAAGTTTCTGTGACACCATGGGGGCAAAATAAACAAAGAAAATTGCAGACCTCCATAACCTGGTTTATCTTTGGGTACAGTTTCCAGATTTCTAAAAGTGACATCACATTATCAGCAAATATCTTAATTTTCTGTTTCTGACAAAACTACATTTGAAATATTTTGTCAAAACAAGCGATGCTCCTTGGAGAACGCCATCCAAACAGGTAACCTTTACAAAATAGGAAGCTGAAGGTTTGAGCATAACAGAATTTTCCAAATGGGACATGACCTGAGAAAACCATCAGATTAGTTCAAAAACAGCTTAAAAATAATAATGTGATTTGTTTTGGAGTTGATAAAATATACCACTTATGTCAATCTGGAAGCCAATGTAAAGGCAGACCTAAATAGAGGAGTTAATTCAAAGTAGTTTATAAACCTGATTCATTACATCAGTTCTGTCCTTGGTTTCGGGACAAATTTCCAAATATCTATTGAAATAGGACCCTTAAAACATTTGCCCTAAGTCACACAGGTTTAAAGGTAATTATACCAAAAATTAATAATTATAATCACAAGTAAACCTCCAAATATGAACAAAGATACATTTTCCCCTATTTTGGGATTTTAATGATAGTAATAACTTTTGGGTATTCAAAATTATATAAAGTAATGGTAGTTTAATCAGAGGTAGAAATAAAAAAAGAAATCCATTTCTGTGATATACAGTGAACAGAATTATCGGGTTTTACCTATGTGTAAATACATGAGGGGGAAGTAGTGGCCAGAGAGCAGAGCAGTATTGGTAGTACTGGGGTGTCGGTGTAGGCACAAAAAAAGAAGGTTGGTCAGTATTACTTTACTAGTTCATATGTTCAAATGTATGAAGATTTCATATAAGAAAACAAAGAGAAAAGGCATCTGAGGTCATGTATATCAATGATGGAGTTAAGAGGAAACTGACAGGCATTGATACAGTGACAGCCATTCTAATAGCTGGCACGTGTAGACATGACAAACATGTGAGGCACTCCAGGACCAGTCAAGCTGGGAACGTTGTTAAGACAGGGCAGCTGAGCACATGTCTTCACATACCCGAAGGTTGTGCATTGAACACTGGCCAGCAGCCAGTGTGTGTGTGGGGGGCGGTGTGTGTGGCTGTGTGTTTGTGTATCGAGCTGCTCCTACTGTAGGTGGGGGTGGGAGTAAGGTGGGGCTGGCTTTTGCAGGTTAAGGAAGTTGTGACATGCCCCTCCAGCAGGCTCATAAATCAGCGAGCTCAGAGAAAACGCAGAGCATCCAGCACAGATACAGACAGCACCGGTCAATTCAACCGTCACATACTAAAAGTCGCGTGCATTCATGTTTGTGCCAACAAACATGAATGCACAGACAGCGGGAATTCTTTCTCTCTTATGTAAACGGATTTTGGCACTTTTCACCTTGGGCCTTACATGCCACACCTTCCACTATGTAGTAGAGTGTTTCTCATTGAATGTTTAAGGTGTGAAACCTCCACACTTAAGGTATTCCCCTTACAGAGTCGAAGAGACGCCTCCAATTTTCACAGAGTTTCTACTGAAAACTTTTGGGGTAAAGTTAACAGTTTGTCATTGCTCCATGGAAATAAAATGGCAAATGAAACAAAAGAACCAAAGAATTTGTCAAAGATGAAGAAAGAGCAGCTATGCTTCATAGGAGCGACGACATATGGTCAATACAGAATAATGTGATACAGTTGTTCTGCAATACCTTGTAGAATGCACAACAAAATTACTAAACAAACATGGAGCTAGGAATAAATACCGATTAAGGGCGTGCTGATGTGCTTCCTCACTGTATAAAGGGAAATACCATCCTTCACAATATCCTGCAAAAGTAAAAAGTGGAAACAAAAAACAAAAAATTATTAAACGATTTCAATAAAAAAAAAATAAAAAAAATTATTAGAAACAGAATTTATTCCTAAAGCTGCAA
The DNA here is from genome assembly GCF_016077235.1 of Cyprinodon tularosa. Classification (NCBI taxonomy): domain Eukaryota; kingdom Metazoa; phylum Chordata; class Actinopteri; order Cyprinodontiformes; family Cyprinodontidae; genus Cyprinodon; species Cyprinodon tularosa. The sequence goes on along the minus strand of NW_024039344.1, from coordinate 318,431 downwards.
AAATGATTTTTCATTAAATATTTTCTATGCAATGTTAATTTTGTAATTTACAATGTAATAACTGCACTGTTCTCTATAAAGTAAAGCCATGGTTCCTCATCCTCCGCTGGAAAAGCTACGCCAAATGCATCCCAGATAACGATGTCAGGTTCTACTCCAAGTTTGTTTAAGGTCATAAGACGGTGAGAGCGAGAGGTCTGGGTGGTGCCAAGTGGAGCAGAGTGCAACAGAAAACTGGAGCTACTCCGTTTTATCAGCTGGTCAGTTAGCCAGGCTATCCGCAAAGATAGCCTGTATGTTTTCAGCCACGCTGTGTGTAGGGATTTCAAACTATAGTTTTTTTAAAAAAGCTAATAAGAATCTGATGTGGGTGTTTTCAAAATTTTTCGAAGAGCTGACAACCAAGTGAAAATATTTTGATACGAAACAAAAAAATGAATGAAAAATACAAAGATAAAGAAATTATATCAACAAAACCTGAAACGAGCTCTGGCATCGATCAATGCCGAAGTGAATTGTTAACTTATTGGAACTCAGTTTGAAAATACAGGTGCTGGTCATAAAATTAGAATATCATGAAAAAGTAGATTGATTTCAGTAATTCCATTTAAAAAGTGAAACTTGTATATTATATTCATACATTACATACAAACTCATATATTTCAGATGTTTATTTTGTTTAATTTTGATGATTACAAATGACAACAAATGAAAATCTCAAATTCATCATATCAGAAAATTAGAATATTACTGAAGACCAATAAAAACAAAGGATTTATAGAAATGTTGGCCAACTGAAAAGTATGAACATGAAAAGTATGAGCATGTACAGCACTCAGTATTTAGTTGGGCCTCCTTTGGCCTGTATTACTGCAGCAATGCGGCGTGGCATGGAGTCGATCAGTCTGTGGCACTGCTCAGGTGTTATGATAGCCCAGGTTGCTCTAATAGTGGCTTTTAGCTCTTCTGAATTGTTGGGTCTGGTGTATTGCATCTTCTTCTTCACAATACCCCATAGATTTTCTATGGGGTTAAGGTCAGGAGAGTTTGCTGGCCAATTAAGAACAGGGATACCATGGTCCTTCAACCAGGTACTGGTAGCTTTGGCACTGTGTGCAGGTGCCAAGTCCTGTTGGAAAATGAAATCTGCATCTCCAAAAAGTTGGTCAGCTGCAGGAAGCATGAAGTGCTCTAAAACTTCCTGGTATGTGGCTGCGTTGACCCTGGACCTCAGAAAACACAATGGACCAACACCAGCAGATGACATGGCACCCCAAACCATCACTGACTGTGGAAACTTTACACTGGACTTCAAGCAACGTGGATGAAGTGCCTCTCTTCTTTTCCTCCAGACTCTGGGACCTTGATTTCCAAAGGAAATGCAAAATTTACTTTCATCAGAGAACATGACTTTGGACCACTCACCAGCAGTCCAGTCCTGTTTCTCTTTAGCCCAGGCAAGACGCTTCTGACGCTGTCTGTGGTTCAAGAGTGGCTTGACACAAGGAATGCGACAGCAGAAACCCATGTCTTTCATACGTCTGTGTGTGGTGGTTCTTGAAGCACTCACTCCAGCTGCAGTCCACTCTTTGTGAATCTCCCCCACATTTTTGAATGGGTTTTGTTTCACAATCCTCTCCAGGGTGCGGTTATCTCTCTTGCTTGTACACTTTTTTCGACCACATCTTTTCCTTCCCTTCGCCTCTCTATTAATGTGCTTGGACACTGAGCTCTGTGAACAGCCAGCCTCTTTAGCGATGACCTTTTGTGTCTTGCCCTCCTTGTGCAAGGTGTCGATGGTCGTCTTTTGGACAACTGTCAAGTCAGCAGTCTTCCCCATGATTGTGTAGCCTATAGAACTAGACTGAAAGACCATTTAAAGGCTTTTGCAGGTGGTTTGAGTTAATTAGCTGATTAGAGTGTGGCACCAGGGGCCATCAATTTTGAACCTTTTCACAATATTCTAATTTTCTGATATGATGAATTTGAGATTTTCATTTGTTGTCATTTGTAATCATCAAAATTAAACAAAATAAACATCTGAAATATATGAGTTTGTATGTAATGTATGAATATAATATACAAGTTTCACTTTTTAAATGGAATTACTGAAATCAATCTACTTTTTCATGATATTCTAATTTTATGACCAGCACCTGTATGTGCTTGCAGGTTAACAGATGTTAATCTCCAATTATCTATGGGAATGAGTAACACTTTGCACAGGTTGACAGTCTATTGGAAAACAATACAGACACAGGAAAATGCACAAGAAACATCCAATTAAGGTAGGGTTTGATCATGACTATAGATAGGGTGAGGAACTGTCATCTAGGCAAAGCTTGGAGTAAAAGGCAAAGCTTGCCACTGCTCCTCTACTCTAAAAGAATCAGGGAACTCGTTCCTGAACTCCTCGCACTAAAGGCCACTAACCTGAATTCTAATGTTTTTCTCCTATTGCCTGCAGAAGGCTTTGGAAGACATGAAGAGGTTCACAAGGTGAAGGGACGTGTGTCCTTTCTGTGCCTGTTCTACATGCAACCCTAACTTTGCATGGGAAAATCATTAGAAGTTGGTGTAGGGTGTCCCAAATTCATAAAAAGCAATCATACATAGGAAAGTTGAGCTTAACTGGAAATATAAATCCTTTACCTGTTGTAGTCACACTGGTTCAGTATGCCAATGCAGCCTGACCAACAACATATTCTAGTTAACAAAGCCATAAAGTGAGAAAATGTCCTTTAGCTCCTCAACACATCCAACCTAAAGGGAGTGAAGCCTGTCTTATTTATTTTCTAAGAGGTTAGAGGTTTTTTATAGGAAGCACACAGCTAAGTCTTAAAATTTGTGAAAATTAGAACTCCATTTTATGAGTGGAGAGGATTTTTATTTAATGCAGGAGGCATAAATCAAACAGTCTGTAATTAAGTAATTAAAAGATTGTTTTTACAGCTTAAATATAGAGGAATCTGTTAGGCTGGCATGCTGCAGGTTTGGTTCCATCTGCATTCAGCTGAGCGTCACAGAGCTGAGAGGAGAGGAAGGCAGCAAGAGTGGAAAGAATCACAGTTATTGTCTTAAACATGAAGAATGTTATGCAGTAAACCAAAATATGTTTACAGTTGAGGACAAAAGAGATACATTTACAGCACAAGGCAGATTATCAGATAATTACAACAAAATTCTTTATTTTCAAACTCAAATCCAGTCACTTTCTTTGTTTAGCCTGATGGTCCCGTCTGACTGAGAGCAGCAGCAATTATTCTATATGCCCAGAGTTAGTATGCTGATGCATTGTTAGAGGCATTCGACCTTGCAGAGTGGGAAAAGTGAAGGCGACTGACCCTCGTTATATTGGTCAGAAACCCTCAGGCAAGACGTTAAACCCATAAATGTGTCAGAGGGGACAAACGGGTACCATCTTAGTGTGAATTTGGGTAAATAAGAGATGTTTAGAGTTCAGATTTACCCATTTTTATTTCAGCTCTATAAAAACAGCAAGGTTGCACTAAAAGAGCCAATATAAAATTTTCCCATTAAGTAAGGAATTATAGAAATTACTTAGGCTGTAATCCGGAGGGATAAAAGTCAAGTTAATGGTCTTCTGTCTGACACCTCTGAGTTATTCTACCACTGGACCATTTCTTTACAGATGAACTGCTCTAATTTTAGCTACTAAAATATTAATTTCCAATTTTCATTTTTACGTTAATTAATTTTCATTTAGCTTTTTTATTTTCGGTTTTATCACCACAGAAAATAAACGCCTACTTAAAACTGAAAAAGAAATAATGCAACTACTGAGAGAATACATCTTTACCTTAGTAGGCTTTGTTTTTAAGTCAGAAAGAACTACAGACACGAACTAATGAATTAATCAGATCAAACATGCAGCTGCTGCCAGATAAGGATTTTTCTCCACGCACTAAAACATTCCAAGGTCGATTTATAAAGCTACAAAAACCTGGGAGGGAGTTTCAGATATGATGGATACCATCGAAGCCTTGTTCAGACGACTATTTCTTTACAGCTTCCTCATTCTGAGAGTAGCAATAAATCCTGCGTTTTCATACTCGTACTGAGGCAATGATTCGGCCAGAGGTCAAACCAGTGAGACAGACGAAAACAGGAGACTGTCTGTAGGACCATTAAAAAGAAAATTGCTGAGGATCGACAAAAGCTTTCTTTTTGCAGCAGTAGAAGGCGTGCTATGGTAAAAGGTTACTGTCATTTGGTATGACTAGATCAGCAAACACCCAAGCTTTGATATATTTCATATTATGTGGTAAATTGCAATTTCCAAAGACACTGCACCAACATCTCTTGTCACATTCCAGACTGCCTAGGAGAAGAAAACATCTTCCCCCCTGTTTGGTCTGCTGACATTTTGCTGCAATTTCCTAGTTCTTTGTCACCGCTGCACTCAGCTGCTGTGGGTAATGTGGTTGAGCTAAACTCTTATGTTAGCATAAAGCTATTGTTATAGAAATAAAAATGTACCTCGCTGGAAAACTCAACAAGTGCACACATTTCTTTGATCAAACTATAATAGAACACATTGGTTCAATTCTTGAAGTTTGGTGCCTTTGAAAATGTTTCGACGTAGTTTGACACACAGCTCCTTTCTGCACCGCTGCACATGTTGTGTAAAATGACATGGAGCCGCCTGAATTGCTGCATTAATTCACCTGACCAATGCACACTGAATATTAATCTGTTTTACATTAATTACTCCAGGGGTGACCCATCAACTAGTCCAAGTGGTCACAAAAGAACCCAGAAAAAGACTTGGGGCACAGCAGGCAGTACTTTTACCCATTAGATGCAAAGTTAAACTGGTTCTATAAACAGGCTGTTTATACCTAGTAAATGTCAAATGTGATAAATTTTTTCATAAAAGTTGGGTTTGGATTTCTTAATCAAAAACTGCGTTTACTCCCCTGTTAAAGATAAGCTCTGTGTATGCACCTTGAAGTTCTATCTCTTAGATTCATATTCCTGGAAAGAGATCACTCTGGAAAAACTCTTTAAATAACACTACATAACTTATATGTATTAAATAACCATGAGACATGAGAACAGTTTCTGATAGAAATTGTAATCTTACTCAGATCAGAGAAGTTGCTTAGAATTTACAGAATGGCAGCTGCTTACCAACCGGCCTCGCCTCTCAGGAAGTGGCCTCGATTAACAGCTAAAAAGGCCACATCATAATATTTTACATCACACACATTAGCAGATGAGTAGACATCCATGGCTCCAGCCTTATGAAAATGTAACACTTTGTTCCTAGCTGAAGGACACCGCTCTCAGTCCATTTCCAAATCTTTGCCACGTACAGAATGAAGATTAGAACTGTATATCTAGTCAGAGAAACTTTCTTAACCAGATAAACTATTTTGGAAAACATCAGTTCTGACATGCAACAGGCAGCCAATACCAAGGTGTAATGAACTCACACATCATCAACAATAATTATCCTAACACCCCATTTACTCTGATGTAAAATGAGTTTGAAGGGCAGTCACAGCATTAAAACAACAACCAGCAACTGCGTCTGTGTCAGAGTTCCTCGCAGGAAATAAAAAGCTCAATCCTTACCTGCCATCATCTTCTGGGCCTCATATGGTTCCATGTAACCGTCGTTTTCAGTTGTGACTTTTTCAGTCATGGTCGGACCACCGCCAGCCTGCTCTGCATCAAAAGGGTCAGCGTAGTCTTCCAGGATAATCAGCTGTGTGAGTCAAAGAAAGAAAGAAAGGCAGAGTTAGGATGAGTGTTACAACAGATTCTGGGACACATATCAGTCTGGACCAGGATGGGACGCAGTGACATCAAACCAGGCGAGCCAGAACATAAAGGGAGAAACACATAAATAACAGTAAAACCCCTGTATGCCTCAGCAGACCGCCACAATGCCTCAGCCGATAGCCTCAAATCACGCTCTGCTCTACTGCTGGTCTGCCAAATTATATGATAGCCCAGTGACAGGACTACATTTTAAACTTGGAGGATAGAAGACCACAACTGCTCGACTTTCATAAGAGGAACACTCAGGCAGATTTATGCCAGGCTTGCAGTTAGCCACAGCTAATTGCAGTCCTGCTCTTTTGCCGAGTTCTCTGTGCAATGGATAGCAATTACGTGGATGTCCTGAGTCCCAGAAATACAACTCAAATCTTTGGGGAATGGAGTAGGTCCATGACGATGTGTGCCTTAGGGGGATATTTGTTTTCTTGAAATGTTGGCTTCATTTCAGAGGAGCATTTGGCTGCATGAGAACAAATGAAGCCCTCACTGAAACATCTGTGGTCTTAGCCACTGGATTTAATGAGGGCAAGCAGCAGCTTAGACATCTTAGGAGAAAACATGCTCTTTTTTTCTCAATCAAGGTCATTTATGGATTATGTTGTGACAAAGAATTATATTCCATTTAAAAGCCTGTTAATGCTTTTTAAGGGTTAACTAGAAAACCAAATAACAAAAAACAAAGACAAAACAATTCAACAATAAAAATTAAAACGGCACTACACCCAATGACTCATGCATAACAGGAAGGGATTTGGTTTCATTACAAACAAGCTCTTCAGTCATCTGCTGGACGAGCCTGGGAGGGGAGGACTGAGGAGGACCGAGCCTTGTGCCCATCATACAACTCCTCCACAAAGATTTCCTAAGAGCCTCTGTCTGTAGTTGCAAAACAAGGAGCACACTCCTAAAACCCAACCACCAAACCTCACATAGAGGCCACCCAACTGAACCATGCCAATACAGTTCTGAGAAAGTCATTTTCAACTCAGGAAGGATTTTTATCTAGACTGACGTATTGCAAATGTTTAACTAAATATCAGAAAGTTCACTGAGGGAAATTCTACAAGCTGAGTTGTGACTAAATAGTGCTGGCAGGTAGGTTCCTGCACAGATCAGCCCAACTATACGCAGATTAAGTAAAAAAAGCAGAGGAAGTTTGTTCAGTGGATGTGTTCTTAGCAGCAGTGGTGTGTTAAATCTGCTTCCCTCTCCTTCTCGTCGGAGGGGGAATCAAAAATCCTGTCTAATTCTACTTTATTATGGGCTCATACTTTTACTTATACTCAAGTTGAGGGGAAAAAATCAACGCACCATTCTCTATTGTGTTATTTTTTATAAAAACATACAATACTTTACCTAGATGTTTTATTTTAAAATAGGGAACCAAGGAATTTCTAAATGCACTTTTGAAAATCTTTACACTGATCCTGTGGTTGGTAATCATGTCTGTGTTATATTCAACACAGGTACAATGGCTTAAAAGTATAGTAGAGGATGTTCTTTTTCCAGTTGGATCATCTAAATAAGTTGTCCTCCTAAAAGTCAATCATTCTGGTGATATGTTTACGTAAGGCCGTCCCACGTGCTCATTCTCATTTTCACTTACTGGTGGTGATTGTGACATAGTGGAAATATTTCAAATCTTCTTTTGCAAAGTAAACTTGTATGAGCAATGCAAACTGTAACTTTTAAACAGAACATGTACAATGAGAAATGAGCTTGTGCATGCTCTCATACTCTTTAATAGGCGTTCCCTCTCAGGAGCAGGTACAGGGTTGTGGGTGTGCATTTTGAAAAATATGCAAAAATCCTCCACTTTACCTTTAAAGGAGCATACCGTAAATCCTTTAATATTAGCCTGTATTCCATTAGAGTTCGGGACTCTAACAATGGCCGGTCTCGCTGTCGACGGAGGTAAATAGCGGCCAGTCTCGTATACTGGCCGGGGCTGTAATTAGAACCAACAATGTTCCTGGGCAGTCCTCAACAACTTGTGATAGTAACATACAAGTACCAGAGGGTTACAGAGATCGTTGTGGCCTTACACAATGGTTCTGATCTGACAGACAAATGTGATTACCGGTAGGTCTGGTGGTAACCAGGCAGCATTAAAATTATAGAATTTCTTTGGCTTTTATTGTTCTGAATTTCCCTCGAAATATATGATACTGGTAGCCTACTTCCACTTAGCCTGCCTCAAATAAAATTTTGCTGTGATGGCAGAACCGTTTCTATATATATTTTTTTTAAACTATGTTTCGCAAGTCAGTTTGGCCAAGATCCATTCTGTCTTTTTTTTCATATTGCCGTGCAGAAAAATTGCAGCTGCTGGAAGATGTCTGAATGATGTTCTGTATACCGTTATGGTAACTGCACTTTTTCAATAAATGAACCTAGTATTTTAGAGGTTCAAAGAGACACAAAATCTCATTTTTTATTCATTCCACTGGTAGTCTGTTTTGATCAAACAGAAATAGAGGCCTGCCTCTAATTCTGGCCTCCTTCCAATAATGGCCTGGACTAGGGCTGCAACTAACGATTATTTTAAAAATCGATAAATCTGCCGATTATTTTTTCGATTAATCGATGAATCGGACAAAAAATATTTTTTATATTAACCTCTTTATTCCAAAATAAACATTTTAGACAGAACAAACAAGCACACAAGTACCGGTTGCTCATCAACTGTACTGGTGCAATATGAAAAATAAATGTTTGTGATAAAACTACGCAAACTAACATGAGAAATGTAGCTGTACATCCTCACGGCAGCAGCTGCTGCTGCAGGACAAGAGTAGGAACGATACACGCTTTCACGTAAGAGTCTCCAAAAGCCGCCAGTGACACCGTAAAAAGTCGCCAGATTTGTAGCTAGTCGCTTTTTTTTTTTTATTGTCACTGGAGGGGTCTGAAAAGTTGCTAAATATAGCGACAATGTCGCTGAGTTGGCAACAATGCGCACCTGCAGCACTGGCTCGCTCTGCCGTAATGTTTTTTCTTCCCCCGTTTCAGTCAAGTGGCAGTGATGACGGCGGCGGCGGATGACGCATTAATCGCGCGACACAACTAATCGATGGTGAAATTCGTTGACAACGCTTTTAAAAGTCGATTTTTATCGATTTTATCGATTCGTTGTTGCAGCCCTAGCCTGGACCAAGATGTACCTTAGTGAAATAAAGGTCCCCTCCTATATTAGAGGATTTACGGTAGTTTCCTTTTTAGAGTTTCTGCAGATGTGTGCCCCCTCTGGTGGCATATTGAAATGACACCGGTTTTGTGCACGCATAAGAAAAGAGGAAAAGCAATGCAGTCTGCCATTACAACCTCACAGGTCTTTTGTTTAGAGGAGTAGTGTCTTGTGGGGTAAGGATTATAAATAGAGGACGTTTTTTGTACAGAGCATCTTAACATATTACCAAACAAAAGGCCATTACCAGGGCAGATCTGGCATCACATTTTCTACAGTCAACACAGAAAATCCAGTTTCTGAACTCAATTATGTCCTTTTTTTTATAAGCCAATTCAGTTTTAAACATTTTTTTCTTTTGATCTAGCAGACTGGCTATAAAAAAAAATACTTTATAAAGCTTTATTAATTGGCTCTTATATTATTTTTCTCAAAGGGAAAACAAGTGTAAAAAACAAAACAACATTGGTGGACCAGAAGTTACTCACAAAACGCTTGTATCTCTGCTTTGCAATCAGTGAATTAAATTGATAAAGTCTAAAATTTGCAGCCAGGACCTAAAGCTCTAATCCTCTGCCTTTTTAAAATTGGCATGTTAAAATCATATAATTAGTTTTGCTGAATTTTTCTCACATTAATCTTAAACATAGCTCATTCCATGAACTCAACCACCTCATGGCACTTGTGTCGCGCACCAGTGGATGTCTGGACATGCTTCAGGAAATAATGGAAATAACTTATTGAGTTATGCACTCCTACAGCATGACATCATCCCTTTGCCTTTCCTGTTGACACAATCAAGGAAACATCCATGGCGAGTGATGAAAACTCCTGATAGCATTAGACCAACAGATTCAATGGAGGAGAAGACAAAGGTAGAACTAAAGACTGACGCTCAAATCACACACTGGTTGTTTTCACTTTGACTTTGACATTCTGCAGCTTTTCTTTAGAAACTAAAGCCTCCTGTTAAAAGTCTAAAAGCCCTCAGAAAAAAACTAATGTCAAGTATCAAGAAAAATATTTGCATGAATGTACAAACAAAAGTATTTTTGATTGCTCTGCACGTCTAAAACCACATGAAACCAATCCAAAATATTTTTTTCTAGCAAAAATTATAGTCTGTTTCCAATTGAATCTATCCAGCTCATGTTTTTATATCAATTATCAAATAGATTTTTTTTTATTAAGGGAAATACAAGAAAACTTAATTTTACAGTGACATTGCAACCAAAACAAGGTAATGTACCCTGAATAAGAGTTTCCCAAAGTGTACTAACAGTTATTAACTAAACTAGAATGAAGGATGGAGCAACAGCAACCACTTAGCGTGCCATGGTATTTTATTTACAATTTTTATTGATGCAAATAATGTACCTAAAGTGCATAATTGGATTTAAGCTATTGTAAGAAATTTTTGGCAATTTATGCAGCACTAATACCAGTTCTATAGATTTGCCGCTTATGACAAATGTACACATTCGGATGTTCAATCTATGGCTGTCAAAAATATCGATACTCAAACTCTGTATCTAGATACAATTATGGCTGAAACAATTAATAATTTAATTAATTTATTAATCGTGTTTAATCGATTATTGATATAATCAACCAATTTAGTAATCGATTAATCGTTAACTGGAGTATAGAGACTCTAAAACATGCCTTTAGCTAACAAAACAACCCAGATTAACAGCTTTGCAAAATAATCGTTAGTCTCACCCTTAGATAAAATACTTATTTGGTATGGACTCGAGACCAAAGACAGGTTTCATATTTTTGCATTAACTGTTTCATTTGTTTTACAAATTATTTTTTGTCTTTATTTGCCTTAATGTTTCCTCTATTTTTTTTTTTATATTATCAAAGTCATGTAAAGCAATTTGAATTGTCAATGTACCAAATTGTGCTACACAAATAAACTTACTTAATAAACAAATTTTAGCTGTCTGGACTATTTGTACATTAGGAGAATAATGCCTGAGTCAACCTAAGTACATGGTTAAATGGTGTTATATCTGGGTTGTATATTTTACATTATTTTGGACAACAACCTAACTGGCCTCTAGAAATCTGTTAAGAATAAAAAAATCTATGTTGAGAATAAACAATGTCAGTTTTACATCATAAAATTATTTTATAATTTATTTTAATAATTCCTTTTATATATATAAAATTTTACATGGCATTTAAAACGGTGTCAAATGCTGATTATTTTCCTGGGTAGTGATATGGAGCGGACAATTTAAGATGAAGCATATTAGTGGAGGCTAGCAATAATAAAACTAAACGCTCCTTATTTTCTGCATTTTATAAAGGTTTTGCTGTTTGAACACACTTATAACTGCATGAGTTTTCAACGCAACTGCCATCATTTGCAATGCAGCATATTCCCTAACGCACACTGTGAAGCGAAATGACGTATTCTCCCAGTTAGCCCTGAATTTAAGGCCTGAAGATTTAGGTCAAAACTCCTTCAGTTTGCACAGGAGGTGCCTTATATTCCTAAAATGCCTCCTTTCTGACTCCTCTACAGAAGGCGGAGCACTGGCTTTTGAGGAAAGGGGTTTTCGAGAACGGCTGCAGCGCCGGGGGACACACCATCTGCCCTGTGGCATGCCAGGGTGTGTCAGGACATCAGCCAAGCCACACGTCATGAAAGTAAAATTCCCCCATCAGCACTGCACTGCCTCCATATATCAGGCCTTTACTAAGCTGTGATCCACATGGGTCTCATGAAGACACCTGTCAGGCTTAAAGCTTATCCCTGTGGTAGCTGGGTACTTCACTGGTCCACAGGTTGGAGAAAGAAAGGTCCCACTTTATTACTCGATTTTGCAGCTCAGATTATTTGACTTATACCTGCCAAGGCTCAAGAAGCTCACAAAGGAAGCGGCAGGGGGAAAAAATGGCTTGTTGAAATGCTCTGCAGCTCCCTGACCTTAAGTCGGTGGGAACAGAGTGAAGAGCTTTAACAAAGGATGGATTTTTTAGCAGGCACCTGCCACTTTGACACAGTGTTCAGATGACACTAGAGCCTCTAGGATTACACTTTTATTCTGCCCAGGTCCTCCATTAGAAGCGATGAAAATATGGGCATTACTCCTCCTGCACTCTTAATGCATAATGGATTCAGCACGCTCATCAGATAATCAAGGACAAAAAGAAGGAAAAAATTCTCAAACTCTGTTAAATGAAATCTGAGAACAGAGACAGACTTCCTTGGTGGTTTTCAGAAAGAAACCAGACAACTCCTTTTTGAGTAACTGATCCGGTGTGGTCAATTAACCGCAATAATCGATTATAAGCTAATTCAATAGCAAGTATACTTATTTTACCACAAACCCAGCAAGCAATTTCCTCACTAAAAGAGAAGATTTGAGGAACAGAGCATCACTTCTGATAGATAAAGGCAATCAGATCATGGTATCAATGTCACGCATTGTGCTGCAAGTACTGGCTGCATCAGGGGGTACTGAAGGTTGAAGCCCCTCTGAGACTGCAAGAAAAGTCGGCAAGCTGTAGAAAGAGAAGGGAGGGAAAGAAAAAGGACTGGCGTGTTTGATTTATGCCTCACGCCACAAGGGATTTTAGTCACTGATAACCTAATACACCTCAGTGCTTAGCAGCTCAATTGCATTATGGCATTTCAAAAGGCTTTTTTCTCTTGTTGCTATTGCTCTTTTGTTCTTCTGTGTGACACAAAAGGAAAGCATGCCTCCATTGTGGGGACAGACAGCCATTGCAGAGGAGATAGGAAGGGAGGGGAGAGGAGACAATGGACCAGAAGAAGCTATTTTTTACAGCAGAATACAGTCGGTGAACACGCTGACATGTATAAAGTATGTTTACGCCTGTTGTGTGGAGGGACAAAAGTTTAATGTGCCTCACTGATAGTTCCTCTAATCTGCGCCTGTCTGGACGTTCAGGATGAATGCTGTGTGTGCAGTCATGCTGAGATAACGCTGCCATTTTCTAAAACAGAACATACTGGCATAGAAGGACACCCTCGAGGCACTTTATTTACGAAGAGAATACTTAAAGCTTCCACGTTGACATAACATAGTTTTCACTACTAAGATGGTTTCACGTTTGTAGGGAAGAAAGAACAAATCTGGTTACAATTCATTGAGGGCCCCTTGAAGGACCGAGCCCTGCTGCCTTCTAAAACTCCCACAGATGAGGCAGATGGAAAACTTGCTTTGTCTCTTGGGAAGAGGCGATGCAGGGGTGCATTTCCCACCATGCAGCGCTGACATTAATGAAACTTTATTGAAATGTTTTCCTGAGAAACAAAGTTGCCACAGCAGCATTCAGCCTTTCTGAAAGCCTCCAAGGGTGATGTGGTTCCTGTGAAGGCCTACTTAGGAGATACAGCTGATCAAATGTTTGAATGGTGAGGTTATCATAACATGTCCGGGGCTGTTAATAGGCCAAAGAGCACTTTTTAATCCCTCATATATAGACAGAAAGAGGATGGTCAGACGACTAATTTATCACGACAGGGACATCCACCCAAACTGACAGAAAAGGGTCCAAGAGATGCATAGTGACTCTGGAGGAGCTGCAGAGATCTGTGGCTAGAGGGGGTAAGTGTTGATAGGACATTTATTATTTGTGCACTCCGATAACATGGATCTTATGGAAGAACTCTGTCATTTTTTTGCAGAATACAGGTTAATTCAAAAGCACTTTCTCCTAAAGGGAAACTAAATATTTCCAAACTCATGCAAAAATACCATTAAAACCCATAAATATTTAGGTTGCAACATAATAGTTAGGGCTTGTGATATTTTAGCAAGACTCAAGTTCTAAAAATAGAGTTTGCTTCCCAGTAGGGAAATTCAGGTGTGCCAGTGGACAAAAACAGATGGGTAATGAAGCCATACATGTACATACAAAGCTTAGCAATATGAAATATAATAGAAACAAAATAAGTTAAAGACAAAATGTCCTTAAAGCACATCAATATGCTCTACCATTAGTGTTTGCACACATCTTCCCCTGAGACATCCGCACTGCGGCTATCACTAATTTACTGCACCCAGTCTCCTTTAGGGACTCTCACTGGATCAAATGCTGGTTCTTCTGACCTCAGCAGCCTCTCCCAGGTGAAGCACTATGAACACGCAGCTGGAAGGAACCAGGTTCATCCAGGTTCATCTGAGTGTTTAAGCCCATGTTGATCACAGCCAACATGATGATGCTTTATGATGCACTGATAACAACAGAGAAACAAATCCCTACATGGGATCTTCTAGTGCTTCTAGTACAATTACACCTCAGCATTTAAAGAGACTTTAGTTGCTTGTTTGCCTGCTTAGTCATGCTCTGCTAAAAAAACATGGAAGTGTAAGTTTGAATGTAGTTTAGCCTGTGATTCCCAAATAAACACACAAGAGCAAAGGTTCTGACCTGACATCAATTACTGACAAACTAGGATGACTTCTGTTAGTTTTCATTGTCCTGGGCTTTAATCAGTTCAAACATAGCCTGGTGAACCCGCAGGCAGTCACTGAGACCTTCCAGAAACTCAGGAAGTTAAGGGAGGATTTCACAGGGTTAAAAATAGAAGCCGCTCTTCAGTTTCTCCTGCTGTCATGGCAGCTGTCTTCCCTCTTCTGTCCTTGTTGATGGAGTACAAAAAGATAAGATTGTTTAATTTCACAATTACATGCAACTGATTTTTTTTTTCTCTGTGTCTTTGCTGAAACTGCTGAAAGTGTTAAGACGCCAAGAGTGAGAAATATCCTCAAATGACAACAACTATTAAAGAAGCAGAAAATGTAAACTGATTTAAGTGTATACAGTACTTATAAATATTAAATCTCATGTCTCTCTTACTCTTTTGTTGATAATTAAGATGCTGGATGTACTTTGAGTGTTTAAGCATTATTTCTTTTATTCTTAAAGCTGGCTGAACTTTCATGGTTTCTTGTTCTTCTCCAAAATCTTTACAATCGAAGTTAACTTTGAATTCTGACCCTCTGAAATCCAATCATAATCCTTAATAATAAACAATAAAAGAGAAAATGTGCAGCCAATTGATTAAGATGTTTAAGAATGTGGAAGATTATATTCATTTATGCATTAAAACAGATGTTTGTTGATATGGTCATTGAATAAATTAGATTCTTACTTTTAAAGCAAATACTGAATAGAAGCCTAAAAAAAAAAAAAACTGATGGGGATTTTGATTAACTGATTTTTCTCTAACAACATAAAGAAATTCCCAAAAATGTTTCTGTTAACCTGAGGCTCAACACAAACAAAAAACAAAGTCTAGGATTTGTAGTAATTTTTTTTTTATATATAGGATTATAAAACAACCCTGTATCTTTACTATCTCCAGAGATAAAAAACTAAACTTGTGCAAATCTAATTGAAAAAAAACAATCAGTCCACCAACTTACCTGACCAGATCTTTTTGTGAATGATAAACCACACAGGTTAAATAATGAAAAGTCTGATTTTTTTTTTTACTCATCTATTTTATTCAATCCAACCACTAACAAAAAAAAAAAAAAAAAACAAGCTCTATTTTTGGCCCAGAAATCTATTATCAAACAGTTTAGATGTGATAAATGTTTTTGTGCTTTTCAGTTCTGTTAAAAATACACCAAAGTTTAGAGATGCACGCTTTGATGCATAACGATTTATCATCTTTTAGATCTTAAACTATTGCCTCAGGCGTTTTCTTTCTTCTTTCACGGCTGTTTTTTTTTATGTATAATAACTGAAATAAAACAAGGTTTACATGAGGAGTTAGGTGGTTCGGGTGTAAATCCTTAGGGAGAATTAAAAAAACAAAAGCGGATTAAAATGCGTGACCAGTTTTAAGTTAATGGAGAAAATATTCACATCAACAGTAAAATCATGCCCATGGTACTTCAGAAAAAAACAAATAAATTACTTTCTGTCACATTCAATAGTCAGAAATTAAGAGAATCTACAGTAAAAGCATCTTCACTTTCTTTTACTTCTACCAAAAATATGCCATATGTAATACTCTGGCTTCCACATTTTAAAAACCTTAAACATACTCCCTCTCTCCTGTTAAATTCCTATTCTGCCTGCTGGCGTTTCCTAAAGAACGAATGCATCTTTTGTTAAAGCACACCAGGCAGCGAAGCAAAAAAAGGCACATCAACTCATCTCGGCGTACCTCATGGAATCGAAATCCGCATAGCCACTTAAGACCTCCAGTGGAGAGAAAAGAGGAGCCCATGGGTTTCACCCCATGAAGGTCCTCTTAATATGCGACAGATATTCAAGATTAAGTACTTGAGGACACGCTTGACAAAATCCAATTTCCTTTCTGTGTCCTCGTCCCTGTGTGATAGATTTATTGGCAGCGTTTTCTACATACAGTAAGTGGTGCGGCTCAGAAGTTGAGAACAATTCAGGTGCCACTATGGAATGCTGGAAGTTAAAAAATACACACAGTAATCCTCTGCAAGTGGGTTCACAGTGCGACTGCATCAATTTCACTCTCTGCTTGGATTGAAGTCATGATGAAACAAATGCTACTGTTATATATTTAACATAACCGCAGTAGATACATACAGCAATCAGAAATACTCCCACTCATAAGCCCAACAAACTTAAACAGAGCCTATTTTTAATTGAAGCTTCAGTTTGTCGCTCCTGGCTAAAGGGAGCAGCACCAGATGTGATTTTCTAATTCTGTAGTTCTGCTAGAAAGTTTCACAGCTTGAGCGTTCAGAGATGCATTTCTTGGTTGCCATATTTTTTTCTTAAGCCCCCTTCCACAGGAAGACAAGATTAGGCATCACTACAAACTCATTTTGTCATTTTAGCTGTGCATCCAAACAGATCCTGTGTTTTGGTAATGCATTAACATTCGTTTTTGAAACCAGGTCCCAGAGTAAGAAAATCTAACAGCGGCCAATTCATGTTTAAGTGTTCAAACGAGAGAACAATCCTTTCGTAGCACAGCCAATTTCTTTTTGCTAGAAGTTTGGGTGTGATGCTATGGCCAGCAAAGGGGCCCGGGGATATTCTACAGCGTCTCCAATGATGAAGTTTACACTTGTGTGGATGCAACATTTCTCTTTATAAAAAGATGACACATTCATCCACATCTTTATCACCTGCCTTGTTGAGCAGAGCCAATTAAAGTTTTAACGGCAATGGGTTTCCCATTTCACAGTGTTTCCCTCATGTTTGAATGCATTTAAAAACACTGTTTCTGTTGCCATTACACTTGTTACAAGTCACAGTATCAGCATAATTTCCCTGTGATTGGAAAAATTTCAGTGTATCTAGCGTCTGTCCTGTAATGCGCTGAGAGGGGATGCCCAAATGTCAGTCATAAAAAAATGAGACAATTTTCATTGTAACCTTGAGTTTATTTCTTTTTTTATCAACAGAAAGGATTAAGTGTTATACTCCTCACCAGATCACCAGTTTCTGTACACAGACCAACCTGTCTACAATAGAAAAAGCAACGTCTGATTCAGGGTCTTGGCTTCACCAATGCATTTTTAACACATACATCTACCTTATCACAGATTTTTGAGCAATTTTTCAATTGTGCATTTGTACTTAGTAAAAAGGCTGCTGAAAGGCCTTAAAAATCATTTCAAAGACTACACCTTTCTGAATGCAATTGTGTACTCGAGGTATAGTTTACTCCCATTTGTTTTCCCAAACAAAGAGCCACTGCAAACAACACAACCGTTTATCTTCCATAAGAAACAAACTGACACGATTAGGACAGCAGAACTCCTTGAAACAATGTGTTGCAGTCCACTGGGAGCGAAGCTTTGATTTTGGTCGCTCTTCCCAGAGGAGGGAGGGAAAAGAAGCCGCAGTTTGTGCGTAAACAAAGCTGGAGGTTTCGTGATGGTATGCGAGGACGGCTGCGACTCTGAGGCCTCAGATAACCTCTGTGGCAATGGTCCAGTGAGATCTCTGCATGCTGTGCAACACGAAAGGGACGGCAGAACAGGGTGGATCACCACAATGCAGCCATCGCTACGTGGCAGTGGCGCCCACCTCCCTGGACAGGACAGCAAAAGGTGAAGAAAGTTACACAAAGTGGGCTGACGGACAGGTCCTCAGAGTGTCACCTGCTGTAACCGCTTCTTGAAGCCAGAGACGTCACGTCAAATCAGCGGGAGAATCAACCTTTCTTTTACTTCGGCATTCAAGCATCAACCTGAAAATCCAGCCTACACAAAGGGACAAGCATGGACTTGTTAAGCTAAAAAAGGGAATGTCACCAAGTTGTAAACACTTCCTGTCAGGAAAGGAACACTTCCTTAATCCTAGAGCAACCAAATAATACCAAACAATAGCTGATAGTAGACTGCTGTCTCTTCTCATTCAACAGCGTCAACCCTAGCTAATAAAAGAATATACATCAGTAATTAAGCATTTAGATATTTTAAGACAAAGGATTGATAGTTTATTTTAATGCATACATATTCCAGTTAAAACTGGCCTCCCTGGAAATAAGTGGTTCTCTGTGGGCATTTAGATCAAAGGTCAGAACTCTCTTGTAAACAGAAATCTAACTGCCTCCAAGAAAGTAGAGTTTGTCACAAAAACAGAAACCTGTCTTTAATCAGTAGATGAAATGGTGAACAAGCCACTATCCACATGTCCTCATTATCATCTTGAACTTGATCTATATACAACTATTGCAGATTCCTTCTTTGGGTCTCACATGGCAGCCGAGTGAATGCATTTCTCTTTAATCTGTGGGAGACGATCTGCCTGCAGACTAGGGCTCCTTGGTTCTAGACTCAGCTGCACACACTGTCATTAAACAAAACAGAGCCATGTGTCTCCAACTCCCCATCGGCCAGAGCTGCAGCACCAGTCTGAGGGCTAATTGTGACCTGCTGGAGTCACGTGACTGATGTTCAGGCACAAAGTTAGAAAAAGAATACTGAGCAACACAAACACATGCAGACTCCACTGGGACTCTTTAAACTGGAGAAAAGGCTTGCAGATGGAGCTAGGAAAGAGAATAAGCAAACAATGGCTAAAGGCCACCATTTCCCAGAGCTGTAACTGCTGGTTGGTATTAAAATCTTCACCATGACCACTTCCTATATTCATTTACCACACAGGATTACACTGGCATGATAATTAATACCAACATAATAGCTTGATAAAAATCCAAAAGTTTGTTTTCTCAGTTTTATTGCATCCCTTCCATTTAGGGTGTTTTTATTAGAGACATCTGTCAGTTCAGGTACAGAACACATGGGCGTCATGTATCATCACTGACGTTAAGGCAAAGGAAGGACTTTGAATGTATGATATGATTCCCATGGAAACTGATCAGGTTATTACAGCAAGCTTTAGATGTTTTTAGATAATTGAACAAACGCAACGCATTCTTTGATGCTTCTGTGAATGGAGATCCAGGAAAGAAACTAACACTCTTAGAGCTGTGCAAAGCATGCCGTTTCATGACTAGAATAACACTGCATATAGAGGAAAACACTCGATTATAGCAGATGAAGCTATTTTCCTCAGAATATCTAGCAATTAGAAAAACTACTTTCTTGCTTAAAGATGTGAGCTACAATGCGTTTCTAGCCAATTACTGAAAACATTAGCTGATAGGTCAAAAAAATGCACAAATTTCTTTGACAGAAATCTGTTGATTATTTCTACCTCGGCTTAGAGCAGTGGAAAATCCATTTAGGCTGCCACTTTGTATTTTAACATAGTTGTATTTAAACAGTTTTGCTCCGATTGCTGTTGAAACGGTTTTCAAAATGAAGCTGCACTGCGACAGGCCACCGTGCTGTCCAGCCTGTTAATGTGAGGAGTTACAAATATCGCACCACTTCTAGATTTTCCCCACATTTTGTTGACGGGTTGCATCACTTTAAAAAAAACAACATCCCCATCTTTTAAAGGTACAGGAACATACAAAGCAGACTTAACAACTGCATCTCTGCTAAAGCTGTGAAGGCAATCACCCTCCTGTGGTCAGGCAGTCACATCCCATCTCACCTTCAACCACACATTCTACGGCAGGGAACGGGACGGATTAATGAAAAAAGATTGATACAAAGAAAAACAGAGGGAATTAGAGAATAATTCAAGAAAAAAATATTGTTAGAGGCTCCAAATCACTTAAAGGGCTGGAGGTTTTTCTTAAACATACACCATGAGCACCAGTTGAATGGACTAGAGAGAAGAAAAAAAAAATCCCTGTGTTCAAATAGCACAGTCAGAACGCTGACCTGAACACAATTGTCAATCTGTGAAAGACAGAAACAGATCTTCACAGATGTCTCAGCTAGGGATGCACGATATAATCGGCCCCCTATCGGTATCGGCCTGTATCGGCCTTAAAACTGAATATCGGACATCGGCCACCCGACCGATATTTAACCCGATATTTGATCAGCTTCTGAGTTTCTAAAGTCTAAAAAAAAAAAAAATACTACTTCTTCTTCTCCCTCAAAAACTTCTTTTTTACAGACTTAAAAACTTCTAAAGACGAGGGAAAAAATATTGATACATTAAAATATCAAAATATCTTCATATGCTGATATATTGCCATTTAAAAACACCATATCAATCTCTTTTACTAATGAAATATTGCTATATGTCATCGTTATGCTACAAAATCCCCCGAAAATTAACGAAATTTTGCCATATTTTTATATGTCGATATATTGACGCGGTATCGATCTATTTTACTAACAAAATCTCACAAGAATTTGCAAAATATCACGAGAGTTTGTAACAGAGCGATGAAATTTCACGAGATTTTGAAAGTAAAATAGATCGATTTAAAAATCTATTTGATATCAGCATATGAAAATATATTTGAGTATATTATTTTTCAAAGTGTCAGAAATGGATAACAAAACTGCTATTTTCAATGACTACTTATTTTTGTCCAGCTTTAACATCGGTATCGATATCGGTTATCGGCTACATGAGTTTTAAAATATCGGCATATCGGCCAAAATCCCAATATCGTGCATCCCTAGTCTCAGCTATTCCAACTGAACTATTCTGCAAAAGAATTGTAAAATTCTGTTCTATTTAAGAAGCTAGTACAGGCAGACAGCAAATAAACCAACAGCTGATTATGCAGCAGAACGTTGTTTTTCCAGGGGAGGGGAAACTGTGCTTGCCGTACCTTCCAGACTGGTGCATTAGGGGTCCTTCCACTGTATAGTTATGCAATACTTTTTGTTGGCCTTTCACATAAAATACAAATACAATACAATAACGTAAACAAAGGATGAAAAAATTCAGTGGTATGAATACTTCTGCAATGCACAGTGAGTAAGTGAATATATATCAAAGGACTGCAATAAAGAAAAAGAAACGTAACAGACTCAGATGTTTACAGCCGCTGTGTAGCTCCCTGTAGAGAAGCACTCTCACAGACCCAGGTGATATTGACGTCCGCGCCTGACATGCCTCCCGACTGTGGCAAAGATAAGTGTGTGAACGGCCGTTGGGATGCACTGAGAAAAATTCCTCTGATGTCTCAAGTAACAGAGCGAAGGCATTCCGGATGTGAGGAAATGATGCTGGGCAGAGTTTAGCCATGCACAGAAGGCACTGGAATCTGTTAGGCAAGCCTGCTCCAGACGAATGGCAGCAGTAGCTCTGGTGATGAACTACTTTATATTCAACTGGGCTCAGGGTGATCAATAGTTTTATCTTCGCTTATTCATCCAGTTTTTTTCTGTCAAGATGTTAAGCATTGGAAAAATGAAGATCAGTTATATATGTTGTTTATTTGTATTAAAGCAAAGCCTCATACTAAGATCCACCGAAGACCTCTGCAAATTCTACGACTGAGCAACAGACCTTCCCAATCGAAGATCCTCTCTTCAGATATATTACATATGCATTCATATCGATTGGCCTGTGAGATGGATTTTCTGAAAATTGAATTACAAAAGGAGTTTTTTTTTTCTCTGGCATTCTAAGCTTTAGGGCTGAAACTCAGTCCAATTGAAAACAGGAGGGCTTTTCCTATTGCCTCTATAGTGGGAACACCTAAAACAATTTATACATTTGACACAAGGCAGAGTTGCTGGGTTTTTTTTTTCATCGCACAGAATTTGATGCACCAATATCCCCCCAAGCAACTGTTAAAGAGTCCCGTCCAACGTGTTTCCATCGATAAATCTACAAGCTGGTGCGAGTGCTGATGGTAGCCAAACAAAAGTTCCCCAGGTGAACAAACAGATAGCAACGATAACGTGTGGAGCTTCACGGTGCAGCAGTAGCCTGTCAGTCAGCTTCAACCAACTGCTCCTGTTTACACATTTGTCAAAAAGAGCCCGTCATCACTTTGGGCGTCCTTGAGAAGAGTTAGTTTAGCGCTGAGTGGAGCGATGAGCTGGGACATGAGGCCTTTAATTAGTTTCCAGGCAGGATGATAATTGATCATCTCTCTCAGCTAACTCTACCATGAAGGGCTTGGTGTAATTAAAAACAAAACAACTCACATTTTCCTGTAAACTTTCAACTGTAAGGTAAATGAGCAGCGTTGCATCAAGAGAAAGACAGAAATAAAACAACATTTGGAGATGACTTCATATAAAAATATAGACAAAAACATACTAAAACAACAGAGCTTCAGTTTGGATTTCAAGGCTTTTTCTTCATCTGAAGTCTGCTGGATAGAAATTGATGAAGAAAAGACCCTTAATGCTAATATTGGCATTCCAGGCATTAGGAAAGCGGTGATATAATTAGAATTCATGAGTCAAGGAATTAAAACATCGATATAACCGAGCAGTGGAGTTAAGACACTCTGGTGCTCTTTGCTCAGTCAGAAGTCAGTGTTAAGCACATTCCGTCAGAAGATGGACAGATTCCTTTATGAGCTCACATGGATAGATACGTGAAAAATTAATTTAGAAATAACTAGAGACACACAAAACCATCAACCACCACTCAGGACTGGATGCGTTTGATCAGGAAATTCATAGAAAAAAACAAACATTTCTTTCCAATTATTAAAATAATCAAACCCAAGAAACGTATGGTCTACAAGTAAAAATTGGCCTGGGGGAATCTAATCAGAAAAGGTCATTTTACCACCATCCAGAACCTGTAATAATATGTATATCCTGTATAGCACATCTGGATAGATGCAAACTACATTTCGTTGCTTTGTACTCGTGACAGTGCAATGACAATAAAGTTGAATTCTATTCTATTCTATTCTAAATAAAAACATCAAGCATTTTGACCCTTTTAACACCAATTTCTAGCAGGACAGGAAACAGAACAAGGCAAATAGATCATCCTCCAACTAATATTGCCGCTACAGTTGTTTTTATTTCCACATCTTTTTTAAATCTAATTTTATCCTCACCTGAACAGTTTCACTAACATCTTTTCACAAACAATTACCATCTGGAGCAAAAGGAGATGAAATAGCCAGCTCACACACACACTAAGCTTACTAAAGGCTAAAGCTGTGCAGCTATGAAGGAATAACTGTTTTCATAACGTGATCATGTTTCACCTGATAGTGAAAATGAAATACACTAGCCCGGAAACAATTATTATTAATCAGCTAATTGCGATTAATCGTTTATTTAAATAATCATCAACTAATTTAGTAATTGCTTAATTGTTAACTGGAATATAAGAACTCTGGAACATTCCATTAGCTAACAGAGCAACCCATGTAGAGCTCTAGATATACCAACATTGTAAAAAAAATATATAATTTTGCTTTTAAGATAAAAAAATAAATAAAAAATTTTGGCAGTCAATATGCTATATCAAGAAATCCTCAAGTGGGACATTTTACCTTACAGAAGAGGATTAGGGCCACTGAAAAAATAAAAAAAGTTAACAGATTTTTTAATTTTATTTCAGTATAATATGAGAAGAAAATCAGAATTCTGACTTTTTCCTCAGAATTCTGACTTTTTTTCTCAGAATTCTGACTTTTTTTCTCAGAATTCTGACTTTAATCTTAAAATTCTGACTTTAATCTCAGAATTTTGGATCTTAATGTAGATGGGCACTATGAAGGAAGAGATGTGGGAGCACTCAGCTTCACTGACAAAGATGTGAGTTATTTGGGAGGGCCCGTAACACATTAGTGAAAAATTACAAAATAAGGCAACTTTTTTTACGTGCCATTTCATTATTGAAGGAGCAGAAGGTCATTTAAGCAAGAGAGCTAGTCTCTAAAACAGACATGGCTACAGCTCAATGCTAACATGTTTGTTAGCTGTCAGAATTCAGAGGGAAAAAAATAAAAAATTCTGCGATTGAAGTCAGAAATCTGATAAAAAAGTCAGAATTCTGAGAAAAAAGTCAGAATTCTGAGATTAAAGTCAAAATTCTGACTTTTTTCTCATATTAAACTAAAATAATATTTAAAAATCAGTTACCTTATTAAACTTTTTTGAGTGGCCCTAATCCTCTTCCGTAACACCTGGTTTAAATTCTCTAAAAAAGAACCTTTTGCTATCTGATTATTCATTGATTACTCAGAAAAAAACAGATAAGCAAAAATAATTGTTAGTTGCCGACCTTAAATATACAAATATAAACCTGCGAAGAGCAAACAAAATTCAGAGTCTGGATATACTGCCTTAAAATGTGACCAATACTTCTACAAGGAGCCAGCATGCTTACAAGATGTTTTTTTTTTTTTTTATCCCCTCTGTGGCCATGGTAGAAACTGAAACCTCTAAATATAATCACCATTGGATCCACCCATCCAAAGGTGATATATTATCTGCAGGGTGTTCTAGGTGAATCCCATCTCCCACCATATTTCTCCAACCTTCCTTTTCTCCACATAAGCCCACCAGCTGTCATTGCTGCTTTAGCTGGGCCATAACGTCAGGCTCATACCATCCTACCAACTGTCAGTTTTAGCTCCGTCTGCGCATTATAAGAGAGAAACGTTAGAAGCACAAGCAGATAACTTATGCTTATGTTATTATTGAACCTGCATTTAAATGATTAGGTGACGATTTAAACAATTAGGTGAAAACAAGTTTATTTGGCAGCGGATAAAAACCTATATAGACTATCTTCACTCTCAGATGCCCCCCACATTTGCCTTTATCTCATAGTGTCATCAAACCACTGACGGTGGAGTACAAATCTCCATCTTCCTTAATACAACATGCTTGTGACAGGCTGGAGGCATTGCGAAATATCAGTAAAAGCCCTGAATGAAAGCTAACTAAAGTTGCCTCATGTCACCAAAGCAGAAAATGTGTAGAGGAAGTAATGGAAAAGAAAGTGCAGGGGGCCACAAAAGATTTCTATGTGACTGAGGCATGGTATGAGTGCTGCAGGGCGGGGGTGTTCACAGGGCTTTCATCTGCTTTGATAAGGAATACAAACATGGAGAAACATTCCTCAGGTGGATCACTCTCAGTTACTGAACAGATCAATCCAGATAATGGATTTCTGAAAAGAAATGGCAAAACCTGCACACTTTCTTCCAGGGTCCACCTGCTAGATGGGTATGGTTAGATGTTTTAGGGGAGATAATGAAATTAAAGCCATGCAGCCCAGTTGTCTATTCAAGGCAAGCAGGGATTACCTCAGATCACCTTAGATGGAGAAAGACAGTTTTTAAAGTTAGGGGATTGGAATGCATGTCTGAGGGAAAGACAGCAGCTTTGTGTTCAATGCATGTGGAGTTGAGCTGGATAATATATGACAGCACTCCCTGAGGTGCAGGTTGGATATTAGACTGAAGCTGATGGCGCAACTCATGCTGCCGTGATAACAAGTTCTGCCAGTTCACTAGGAGTTAGGCAAGTCCTGAGAAACAACCTTTCTAACTTTATTTTCTCTGAGACAGAGAATATAAAACATGCTCTATTTTCATTCAACTGTCCAAATCTTTTTTTTTTTTTAAGTTTCTGCTATCAAACTTCTCTCACCTTTTCCTTGCTGTCTTGCTCCAAAGGAGGTGAAGAAGTCAGAGACTTCACGCTCCCCAGAGCCACCGCCTGGGTGACGGTGACCCCGCCGCCCGGAGCCGCGCTGCTCTTCTCGATGGTTTCCACTTTAATCAATCGGTGCTTCGGCGACACATACTTGTTATCCGACGGGACCACAGAGTTCAAACTCGAACCGAAAGAAATATTTCCACCCGGAGTGTACGGGTCTTCGAAGTCCAACTCCTTCTGTAGTTTGTAAGCAGCGAGGATGTCCGGCTGAGCTGGACTCGGAAAAGTGGCTCCGGAGCCCGTCTGCTGCGCTCCGGGCGCACCGCTGTGACAGTGTCTGTAGTCCGGTTTTGGAGGCGCCGGGGGGGGTGCTTTGGCAGTTTTGAATCCTAGGTGCTCCTTGAACCACTTGGCCATACTTCCAGTTCATCGCTCTGAAGTCATTGAATGTTGTTTGAGCTCCAGCGTTTGGATCAGCGCTGCCCGGAATGAGTGGAGGGGTCCTCGGGTCACGCTCGGCCAACCGACCGGGTCCGGAGCGCGTCGCCAGGCTCGTTGCGCAGAAAGTGCGCGTTTGGTTCGCCGCTCTGACGGAACACCGGCGGAGAGCCACGGGGACTCCTCTGCTCTGCCCCGGCGCAACTCTGTCACAGTCACACTCCCACGCAGCCACGCGCACACAGACATACGCAGCTTTCGCTCTGACCGCTCGGTTCCGACGCACGTCAGTTTTTTTTTTTTTTTTTCCAGACTAAGCAACACTGGAGGGCTAGAGCGAGAGAAACACGTCTCCCCCTACCTCCTCCAACCTGTCCTCCTCATACATGAGAACACTCACTGCCACCTACCGGACCTCTGAAACTGCGCTCCTTCCTGTGGCCCCTGGCACTAGATTCATTAAAACCTGCCTTCCACTACTTGGCCCCATCAAACCCTTTCTAGGGAAGAGAGAGAAATATAAAGAGAAATAACTTTCTATCCTAAACATGAAAAATACACTTTTTTACGAGACACTTTAAATCATAAAATGAGAACTACTTTCAAATTAATTCACAAATTCAGTATTTTTTTCTTAGCGCAATAGTGGCTCGTTTCAAAGCTTAGTGTGGCATCACTATCAATTAACCTTAATCAGAAAACATCATTTCATTTCAATAATAATTATCTTAACAACGTTAAAAAGAGAAATTGTGTGTATTTTGTTTACCACGAATTCGGTTATTTATCTAAAAAAATAAGCACAAACATAATTTTCATACTTTCAATAAAAAAAAATATGTTTTGAATTGATTAAAAATCACCTCCAGCAGCTAAGATGTTGATTTAAAAAATGAGGTAAAAGCTGCACTTTCACAGGTGTTCCCATCTAAAACACAGACAGGTATTCTAGAACATATAAATCTAAACATAAAACAGGCTTCAGAAGATCCTTCCTGCTCACAGATATTAACATATACAACCATAAATTAGTACGTTTCATTTCCTTTTGGGATCAGTGAAGTATTTTTCACAATGAAAATAAATAATTTAAGTGGTATAAAGATTACATATGATTTTTCAGTATATCACACACTTATCTGTTCCAATTGATCAGAATCAGAAATACTTTAATAATCCCAGAGGGAAATTTCTTTTGTTACACGCTCCATATATATATATATATATATATATATATATATATATATATATATATATATATATATATATATATATATATATATATATATATATGCATATGTATAACTATTAATCGAAGTAAAGTGATAGTGACGCTGTGCAAGGAAGGAATAAATGTAAATGTCGATACAGTTAGTTTAAAAAATGTTATTACACATTTTAAACAAATGCTGCCTTTACTTATATCTACTGATATATATATATATATAGCCATATATCTTTGGTTAATCATCTGGTTGAGAGGAAACACATTTGACTTGTCTCAAATCCCTGATTTTCCAGTCTTTCTCCTGAATAAGCGTTGAGTCAATAGACAGTTTGAGGCTTCCAGTGATTACTTTGTGCTGAGTGTGCTGTAGTGTCAGTAAAAAGTAAGAGTTCTTCTAACAAAAAGGAATCTCCAGCAGCACTGGGCTCAGTGTGAGTGCCTATCTGCTGCGATGGACTGTGGGGTTTGAGAAGAAAGAAGATAAGCACAAAGAAACACAGATGCACTGGTCAGGAAGTAGCTACAGCGTAATGGCAGCAGTGCTACGCAGCCCTGAGTGAGACATCAGATCTATGAGCTGAGGGAGGTAGCCTATGAGGAATAACCCTGAATGGGATTCAGGATATTGAAATAAAGAAGAAGGTTAGTTCTAGATATAAATTCTACTTTTTATATTCAGGCATCTTGGGTTTAAAGAAGTACAGGTATTTACAAACTTTCCACCTCTTCATTAGCTTCCCTTCAACAGGACTCAAGGGTAAAGTGTCCTTTGCTCATTCTCATTGCTCCTGAGTCCAGATGGCCACAGCAACGTGTTTGAACTGCAAATTGCATTGTAAATGATGAGTGGATTGTGAAGTCTATATTAACATTAAGCACTGTCCTCACTGAGACCTTCATGCAAAAAAATGTTCAAAATAACAGCATGAGTGAACATTGTTCTCCAAGGTGTCTTTCTCTTTTAGCCGATAGGACCGCTGGTTAATTTGCTAACACTAATTGTCTTACTATTGGGCAACAAATAAAAAAAATCCTATTTACTCTCCAAGAGACAAACTTCAGGAAAATTCTGCATTAGCAGAAGTCATGGTTCCAGCGCTGCAGGGTTTTATGAAGCAATATTTCTTTTTTAATATCACTACAGACACCGCCTTGAGCAAGTCACAGTGCACAGAACAGAGTTTAACCATGACTGGCCCTGGAGAGGCAACTCCATGTTCTGAGAATCAACACAAAATCCATTATTCCTTTTTTGTCTTAAATCTTATTACTCCTGCGTTTTAAATGCATTTTAAATGCATTTTAACTTCACCCATGTTTTGAATCATTGAACGTCATCTAAACACAATGATATATTTTATCTAACAGCACCTTTAGCATATGGGAGTTGATAAATTAAGTACAAAGTTTTTTATGTGTTCCATCCCTATGTGCTTCTGTGGAGGATCTCTGGCATAGTGAAAGAGTCTGTGTCATTTTGTTAACTCTGCATGACTTAAATTTCTGATCCTTTGTTGTGCTGCTACAGTTGTATTCACCTGTTTCCTTTCGGCTGCCGTGGTTGATACCCTTTTAAAATGCAAATCCTTTAATCTAGCACCACATAGGCTACAAGTGAGGCCTTTCAAAACCCACACGGCGAGAATTCGTTTGTTCGGAGTTATTACTGCAAAGGGATTCTGCTGAACGTGTCACACTTTAAGAAATGCACCAGAGGTGTGAATACTACATCAGCACAAATAAATATATCTGAAAAGATTGATTCATGACTAACATAACTGAGCCTCATTAAAGTATCATAGTTGTAGATGTCTTTATTTTCCCTCTGCTATTCAGATCATATAGCTAACTGTATCATCTTGTCATTGTGTGCAGCCAAGCAGGAGTACATTGAGAGACATTATGAACTAATGGGGTACATTAAATATGAGCTAATATGGTGCCTTGTGAAAACTGACCAACCCAAAGTGCCACACAATTGGGAAATTGAATGAGAATGTTAACTCAGCAGGGAGGTTTTGGACATTTTTAAAACAAGGTTAGGTCATTATGCAGTAGACAAAGCTTTGAGCATCTCAATTGTAATAGACAGCAATGATCACAGATGCAAGAAAATAAGAAAAACTCTAGAGAAGTTGCAGAGATCAAAAGCTCAGGTAGAAGAATCTGTTGGCTGTGTGTTCTATGAATCAGCCCTTTATGGAAAGTTGTCTCCGAAAAAGAAAGATGCAATTACTGTCATCTACTGTTTGCAACACGCTGTATAGGGGGCGGAGTAAAGCTGTGTGATCTAGTCTTTTGAGACTAAAGTTTAACTTTGTGACCTGCATGCAAAACCTAATATAGGGCATCAAACACGTAGCATTTTGCCTTTAACTGACTAAATGGACATGCAATGAGATAAAGAATATTTAGATTGAATTACGAACATGTTTTTGTGCAGCAAAACTTGAAAATTTATCATCTACACCCATTCTGACCAAGCTGAAGCTATTGTGCTGAAAATAAGTAGCATAAATGTTGGTTTGGAGATGTTCAAAGATGGTAGACACATTGCTAATAAGACCTTCAGCTACATACATCAGAAGCAACAACCTGATTGAAGATATATTAATATATCCTTTTCATTTTCTGGTTGTAATAGATCTAAAACTATGTGTAATTTTGCATTACATTAAGTTGGTCAGTCAAATTCAATGCTTTGAACAACATTTTCGTAGAAAGATGTGGTAAGACATTTTTATGGAAGGTATTTGCAGGCACTGAGAAACTAAGAATGACACTTCAGAGTTCTCAGAAATCACATATCTGGGATTTGATGGTGGTTTGTTTCAGCTATAGGTGAATATAAAAGCATTCAGCAGTTTCTGCTGACAACTCAAACGGCTGACAAGCTGCTCTTGACACTTGACAAGTATATTTTCCTCTTTAAGACAGCTGAGTGGAGGAATGATTCCTCAGCAGCTTATAGCACTGTTATTGTCAAAGGGGGTAAAACAAGGACAATCTTTTAGGACATAATATATAGATTTTTACTTTAAGACAAGTTACAATGTTTTCACCCTAATCCCTGTGAATTTGAAGTTATAGAATCTGCCTTCGTATCAATCAGGTATGGCTGCTCTCAATAATAAATGTGTTCAAATAATGTCATTGGCATGCTAAACAGCTTATTTTTTCTTTCAAGGATGAAACGTCAGAAAAAAACCTGAAACTTTTGTTGACATATTTACATTAATACTCCATTTAATTGAAAACAACAGTTTTATTAAAATCATTCTAAAAAATCCCACACTTATTCCAGAAGTGTACTGTTGCTGTACTGCTTGATCAAGCAAGTAGATTTATATAATGAGTGTAAATAAAAACAAATGTACATTGTTCAAATTTTGTGCACCATTTAGTGTAAATGAAATACTCTTAATAAGGTAAATCTGGTTTTGTGGCGCTAAATATTAGCCTCTGGTCAGCATGGAAATATGTACCGGTAGCTGTCTTTGCTCCTTTGTCGACAATTTAAGACAGTAAACCACTGCCAGTAATGCAGGGAAATTGTGGAGTTTGATTCTCCAGGCTGAGGAAGCTTTTCACTAAAGGTGTAACAGCTTGCTGTCTGTCAACAGCTGCACCACAAAGGTTTTCAACTTACAGACTCAATATGTAATTGTTCAATTAGACGGCAGAGAAGTCCTGACATGAAGCAAAGCTCCCTACAGTTAAAGACATGGAGAACATGAGCCAATCTGGCTAATTATGTGCCGCAGACCAAGTTCTGGTATTATAAACTAATGCAAGTTTAATGAAGTAGTGGGTTATCTGGGTAACCCTATCCCTTCTCTTCCATTGCACTCGTGATCTAATATGTCTGAAGACAACCAGCAGGACTTTAATCCAATGACTGATGTGGATAAATACATAATTGCTTCATTCTGCTTATATAATCCACACAAGTACAATGCATTAACAAGTAGAAACAGTTCATGTACTGTTCAACATTTTGTCTCATTAAAGCAAAACATGCCTGTGTATTAAATACCATGGCATTTTGTGACAGGCAGACACAAAGTAGTGAAGAAAATATTTTTTTATATATATTTTTCACAAATAAATTCTAAAAAACGCATAGATAGATAGATAGATAGATAGATAGATAGATAGATAGATAGATAGATAGATAGATAGATAGATAGATAGATAGATAGATAGATAGATAGATAGATAGATAGATAGATAGATAGATAGATAGATTTAAGAAGTCGATCTGCTTTGTTTCGCATAAAAAATCTGATATATTTGGTAAACAAAATGCAGTAAAATTTGTGCTTGTAACAAGATTAAGGTTGATGCTCTGTAGAAAACAGATAAGGAAAATCAATATGATGTTTGGGAGCAGTATGTAATATTTTATCTAAACACACGTGTGCGTGTGTGTGTGTGTTTGTGGTGAGTGACAGTCCCCTCCTTTTCCTACCGACTGTGCAGATTTGTTTACTTTTCCATCTGTGCCAATCAAAGTGCAGGCTGGAGGCCACTTCGTTTCATATCTCATCTGGAAGGAGAATGGATGTCACCTCTGGTTGTTTTAAATAGGCTGCTCACCGCAGGGGTGAACTGCAGCAGCCAGAATGAAATACTACAGAGGGCCCTCTGTGTGCTGCAATAGATTAAAACCATTACTTTCTAAGGAGTACAGGTGCTGGTCATAAAATTAGAATATCATGAAAAAGTTGATTGATTTCAGTAATTCCATTTAAAAAGTGAAACTTGTATATTATATTCATACATTACATACAAACTCATATATTTCAGATGTTTATTTTGTTTAATTTTGATGATTACAAATGACAACAAATGAAAATCTCAAATTCATCATATCAGAAAATTAGAATATTGTGAAAAGGTTCAAAATTGATGGCCCCTGGTGCCACACTCTAATCAGCTAATTAACTCAAACCACCTGCAAAAGCCTTTAAATGGTCTTTCAGTCTAGTTCTATAGGCTACACAATCATGGGGAAGACTGCTGACTTGACAGTTGTCCAAAAGACGACCATCGACACCTTGCACAAGGAGGGCAAGACACAAAAGGTCATCGCTAAAGAGGCTGGCTGTTCACAGAGCTCAGTGTCCAAGCACATTAATAGAGAGGCGAAGGGAAGGAAAAGATGTGGTCGAAAAAAGTGTACAAGCAAGAGAGATAACTGCACCCTGGAGAGGATTGTGAAACAAAACCCATTCAAAAATGTGGGGGAGATTCACAAAGAGTGGACTGCAGCTGGAGTGAGTGCTTCAAGAACCACCACACACAGACGTATGAAAGACATGGGTTTCTGCTGTCGCATTCCTTGTGTCAAGCCACTCTTGAACCACAGACAGCGTCGGAAGCGTCTTGCCTGGGCTAAAGAGAAACAGGACTGGACTGCTGGTGAGTGGTCCAAAGTCATGTTCTCTGATGAAAGTAAATTTTGCATTTCCTTTGGAAATCAAGGTCCCAGAGTCTGGAGGAAAAGAAGAGAGGCACTTCATCCACGTTGCTTGAAGTCCAGTGTAAAGTTTCCACAGTCAGTGATGGTTTGGGGTGCCATGTCATCTGCTGGTGTTGGTCCATTGTGTTTTCTGAGGTCCAGGGTCAACGCAGCCACATACCAGGAAGTTTTAGAGCACTTCATGCTTCCTGCAGCTGACCAACTTTTTGGAGATGCAGATTTCATTTTCCAACAGGACTTGGCACCTGCACACAGTGCCAAAGCTACCAGTACCTGGTTGAAGGACCATGGTATCCCTGTTCTTAATTGGCCAGCAAACTCTCCTGACCTTAACCCCATAGAAAATCTATGGGGTATTGTGAAGAAGAAGATGCAATACACCAGACCCAACAATTCAGAAGAGCTAAAAGCCACTATTAGAGCAACCTGGGCTATCATAACACCTGAGCAGTGCCACAGACTGATCGACTCCATGCCACGCCGCATTGCTGCAGTAATACAGGCCAAAGGAGGCCCAACTAAATACTGAGTGCTGTACATGCTCATACTTTTCATGTTCATACTTTTCAGTTGGCCAACATTTCTATAAATCCTTTGTTTTTATTGGTCTTCAGTAATATTCTAATTTTCTGATATGATGAATTTGAGATTTTCATTTGTTGTCATTTGTAATCATCAAAATTAAACAAAATAAACATCTGAAATATATGAGTTTGTATGTAATGTATGAATATAATATACATGTTTCACTTTTTAAATGGAATTACTGAAATCAATCTACTTTTTCATGATATTCTAATTTTATGACCAGCACCTGTATGTTGTTTTACTGTACATATATTTTTCAGAAAATTCTTGGATAAAGGAAATAATTGCAATCCAACTGAAGGTTGAAAGTGTTTGAAAAAAAGGTGGAGTTCAAGTTTAAAAAAGCTGGTTGAAACAACTGATGATGTCAAGTCAACCACAGAAACGCAGCTGCAATTAGGGCTGCTAAATTCTGTGTAGATATTATATAAACTGTTTATTATTTTAAGAAAAGATTTCGAGGACCATATTGTCCATACTGTTTTACTCATTAGGTTATGTATTGTTTAATATCTGCTCCCATTCCTGTCTGAGGAATGGGAGTAGATATTCTACCACTTAAAAGGTAAAATATGGCATTCCTGGAAAAAGCTCCACTCTCCGTTTTACATACAAAGAATCCTGCATAGCTCAGTTAGATGAAGAAGAGGAAACAGTTTAGAGTTTTTCCCCCCTAATTTTTGATTTATGCTCCTGCTCTACATCCAGCATATATCTTCCTCAGTTAGTCTCGGTTCAAGGTCATATTTCGGGCATTAAGTGGGCCATTGAAACCTGCGCTTCAAAACAGCTTCCTTGTTGTCATGGTTACAGATCCTGACTGTTGTTGTTATAAAAATAGCAGGGTTGAAATCAAATGTTTTCTGAGCAGCAAACCAAAACCAACACATTTGGAAAATGTCCTTTGAAATCAGACTCATGTCAATATACAAAGTACATGGCTGCAACACAGTGAGAGGTTTTCTGATCATTTTGCAACAAATGTTGGTCTTATTAGTTGATTCAACAATTATTGAAGTATGGACAAAAAGGATGGATTATTTAAAGCAAATTTACCTTTAAAAACAACTTCCCATGTTTAAGGCATGGCACAGTGTTTTTTAATGTATATATTTTTTCAATGTATATATTCATATACCAGCCACACCTCTGCATAGCCTTCGTTATGATGAGTTATGATTCGTGCCCGTCTTCTTAGACAGTTTGGCTCTGTTCTTATAGTAATATCGGTGTGAAAACATGAAAATCCATTTATGTTTAAATAAAAACTAGTGTTTTTCATATATACACACACATATCAATTTCAAACAGATGGTATCGGCCAATACTGAACAGCCAGGTATCGGGTATCAGTATCGGGGCCAAGAAATGGCATCAGCTCAATACTAATAAAAACTATATTTTGTGCTACCCCACTTTTATCAAAGGTTCTCTTTAGGACTGTTTAATGACTTGTGCTTTTCTTTTTTACTTTGTTACGGCCCCTGGCCTTTTAAGACTGTGCAGGCCTTTTGTTATGCAGGTTCAGCTCTGACAGAACTCCCTTGGTGGCTGCCTGAGGACTGCAGTGACATGATTGGAGCAGCAGAAGAGTGTCAAGCCAATCAGTGTGCCGATGAGGCCCACCTGCACCTTATAAAAGGCTCCTGAAAAGCTTTCAGTTTGGGGACAGCTATTGGGAAGGTTTTGTTAAGCTGTTCCCCCATCTTGTTTTTGCATCTGTTTTTGGGAAGAAAGAGCTCTTTGCCCTGGCTTTGTATGTACTTTGCTTAGTCTGCTTTAGGTGGACTTGTTCAAGCTAGTAGCTTGTGTTTGGGAGGTTTGGTGCTCCCTTTGTCTTTTCATTTGGTTTGTTTTTGTGTTAAAACTTAGTCTGACTGTTTTTGGGCAGTTTGTACGTAATTTTATTTGCTCTCAGCCAATCTTGAATTTGTTTGCCCTTACCTTTTTTGTTGTTTTGTTTTAACTGAGTTAAGCTATATTGTGTTTTGGGGCTGTTTAACCATCTTTTTTTGTAATAAATAATTTTTAGCTTCCCCCGAACTACTCCAGACATTATTTATGTTGCTTCCCCAAGACCCCTAGACCTTGGGGGCGTAACGACTTCATTATCCTAGTTTCTTTATGATCAAGCCTACAATATTGTTTTAGTTTTAACAAATTTGAGATAATTTTCAACAGTTAGGATTATTTTATTGATGATGTGTGAGTCAGTTAAACCCTAATAATGCCTATGGTGTGTGTCAGGTTTCTGTTTCTGTTATGTTTTTTCTTTTGATTATCCAGTTCTGCTTGGCTCCTTGTTTTCTAGTTTTAGTGGGTTAATTCGTAGTTTATTTGTGTTCTTTTGTTTTTTTTTTCTCAGTTACTGTCTTAGTCTTGGTTCTGTTATGTTTTTCTTTTGAGTATTCAGTTTTACTTGGCTCAATGTTTTATAGTCTTCGTGGTTTCATTCTTATTTTAAAGTGTTTTCTGGTTATTTTCAGTTTCTAGGTTCTTATTTTTTGCCCTCTGCTACCCTCTTGTGTTCTCCTTTTTCCTTTGCTCCTTTTCTGCTCTGCTCTGTGCACACCTGGTCCCAATCTGGTCGTTAGTCCTCTCTTTGTTTAAGTCTTCTTTAAATACTCACCCTGTTCAGTTCTTCAGTGCTGGGTCCTCGTCAAACCTCTTCAGTCTTCCTCCACTTCGTCTCTGTGAGCCTTCCTCGTTGAGTTTGATTCCCTGATGTCTCCAAGGTTTTCTGGTTTGTTTTCTTCTTATTTTTTCATGTTTTGAATTTTAGATTTTTGGACTCCTGGTTTCATGTTTGTTTTTTGGACTTTGTTTTCATTGTGGATTCTTGGTTGCCTGTTTGTTTGGACTTTGTTTTTTCAGTTACCCTTTCATTAAACCAACCATTAATTCACCTCTGCCTGCCTGCCTCTGCTTTTGGGTCCTCAACCCTCAAACAAATCCTGACAGTGTGTCAGAACAAAAATTTTAGAACAAAAGTAGTATATCTAATTAGAACAGTTCTCTGTCAGGGTAAATAGTAATTTTCATTACATTGCAAAGATTTGTGAATTGAATGAGAGTAGTGTCCTTGATTTAAAAACATAGTTTAATATTTTGATATGGCTGGAGTCATGGATGTTTCCTCATTTAAAAACGTTTACACTGTAATGATGTTGGAGACTGGAGTTGTATAAAATGCTTCTTTAACTTTGATTTGGGGTTGACTTCAACAACAAGTGTGCCTGGTTGGTAAGCGCTGCCCTCTGTAACCCAAAGCAAATTCAAGAATGAGATCCAGGATTCAGGTGGTTGAAATTAGATTTCTCTGCTGGCTGGCTGGGCTCAGCTTATAGCTACTTCTCCTTCACATCGAGAGGAGTCAGCTGAGGTGGCTTGGGCATCTTTGTTGGACACCCTCTGGAAGCCTCCCTCAGGAGGTGTTCTAGCCATGTCCCCCCAGGACGAAGCTCAGGGGACAGACCAGGACACGATAGAGGGACTATGTCTCTTGGCTGGCCTGGAAGTGCCTCAGCTTTCCCAAGTAGAGCTGGAGGACATGACTGGGGACAGGGAAGTCTAGTAATCTCTACTAAGACTACTGCAACTTCTGTAATGGATAAAACGGAAAACAACAAGTACAAGTACAAAGGCCAGGACAAATGTTCAAAAATAATGCAATTCTTTTGGATGTATGTATTTCTCCTTGGCATGTTTCCATCTGTATTACCTTTGTTATTCTCTTTGGATATATAATTTATTGTGCCCCTCTGAATTATTTTGAAAACACATTTTTGAATCCCCCAAAAGCCACTAGCAGTCCTTTCGTTTCTTTCTATCTTCTAGAAGTTTTACATTGGCTGCTAATAAAAGCACTCTAGTAGACATGTTACCTTTTGAACCCTGCTAAGCATGTCAACCAGTTTGATAGAACTCGTGCTGTCACACCATGCAAAATGCGGATTTACCGCCTATTAAACTGAGTTTGTATTTGGGATGCATTAGATGCTGTGAAGCCTTTCTTCAAATAAAGCAGAGTATTTAAAATTTATTCTTAGGGATTTTTGATGTTTAGGAAGAACATGAAATGACAGTGGGGGGGATGAACGATCCAAATAATTTTTTTTTTCTATACACCATGCTGATTATTTGTAGGTCCTGTTCTTCTAAAAAAAACTCTTTGCGTTAAAAAAACAAAACCACAAAACAACAGTACTGCATCTGCTGAAGACAGCAAGAGCTATTCTTCAAGGTTGACCCTCACTTTTGTTGGTGCATAATAACGGCCATTTAGTATCATGAAAGGATTATGAGTGTTCTGCGCGTGACTGTGATGAATCAGAGCAGAATGGTTCACGAGTCTGCCCCCTCAGTCAGTGTGAAGCAGTCAATGGCCCCGGACAGATGAAAATTTACTGCTCTTCGTTCCTTTTCAGTCTCAAAATCGTGCTGTTCCAAACTGCCCTGTCACCTGGAGGCAACCACAAAAAGGTTTGAAGAAAGTCCTTAAACCAAAAACAAATTATAAGCCAGATTATGATCAAATGGACACATGTTTAAAAATAAACTCTGTTTTATAACATTTACTGGTCGTAAAAAGAAGACATAAACTCTTTCGTTCTAACCTTAAACATGCAGGGTTTTTATATATTGTCCTCTAGGCTTAAGCCTCAGCAGAATGATTATGTCAGTCATGCCTCTCCTTGAATATGATTTCATTATTCCAAAGCATAATTACCAAAGTGAGAATTGCCAACAGTTAAACTCATATTGATTGCCTCGCTGTAGGGTATGGTGATTGGATACCCCCCACTGCAGCCACCCTCATTTTCTTTTTCATTTTCATTTTAATTTGGTATGTTTTCTTTGACCGGCAAATAAAGTCTCCAGCAGAGATGGTAAACTGTATCCGGTGTGTAATTAAAAAAGATTTTGGCAATCTTAAAAACTGCTCTCATGGCAGCCCTATTAGAGCCAGTCCTGCTTTGCAATGGTGTAACGACACAACAATAAGATTATCGTAAGCAACATTATCTGGGTGGGCCCCATATGAAGTACAACACCCCTTTATTTCGGTTAGAAACATATTATAGGAGTGTATTTTTTATACATAGTTATTAACATAGTAATTAAAAGTACCACTATCTGCTTTGCTATTGGTGTCGTGTTTAAACGGCTCACCATCATGTTGAAATCTGCCATGTGTTGGGGTATAAATACGGTCCGGTCAGTCAATCTGGAATCAGGTGAATTTAAGACGAATTTTTCACGCCATTACAGTTGCAAAGAGACGTCCTAGTCGACAATTGCGTAGGGGGCTAACCAGGTGTCAATGACGGGCCCCTAAGAGGTTGGGGGCCCCTAAGCAACTGCATACTCTGTTTACCGATAGTTACGGTATACCATTGCTGCTATGGATGGGGATATGCTCTGAGGCTCTGGGTGTACAGAGGAATTTGGCCTCATAACTTAGCTGCTGAGAGGTCACATAGTTGTAGAGAATTGGTGACGTATTTCCTTAGGTTGTAACATATAAACAGTTTCAACCACCATGGATTTCGCATTTTTGCTACAGCATCTTGTAAAAAAATATTTATTCAAATACTCTGATGGTATAACCAACAAATTCTTAGTCCAATATAGGTCAGGACTTTAAGTAGGCCATTCTAACTGACTACTAGGCTTTGTTCTAATCATCCGTCACCTCAAATCTCGCGGTCGTCAGCTGGAACGCCTTGCCAATAAAACTGGACTCACCATTCACAAAAATATGTACAAGGATCACATTGCACTGTACAAGACTTCCCTCTCCTCTGCCAAATCTGCATATTACTCTAACTTAATCCACTCCAACCGCCACAACTCCAAAACTCTCTTTTCCCTTCTCACTTCCATCACCAAACCTCCCGACTCCCTTCCCTATCATATGCAATCCGATGACTTCTGCAATAACCTTATGTCCTTTTTCGTCTCCAAAATCACAAATATCCATAAACACCTGACCTCTTCTGGAGCTGCAGCTCCTGGAGGCGACCCGGCTACCCCCTACCCATCTTTTGCAACCACCCTCTCCAGTTTTGACCTTCCATCTGTTCAAGCCATTTCTGACTTCATTCATAAATCCAAACCTTCCACATGTCAGCTCGATCCTCTCCCGTCCACTCTGGTTAAATCCTGCTGCTCTTCATTTGCTCCTCTCATCACCAAAATCATCCACTCTTCCTTAAGCTCTGGTTCAGTCCCCTCTGCACTCAAAACCGCTACAGTCACCCCAATTCTGAAAAAACCTGGCCTGGACCCCACCGACTTCAATAACTTACGTCCCATATCCAATCTACCCTTCATATCCAAAATTCTGGAAAAACCTGTTGCCTCCCAACTCCACAACCACCTGATGTCCAATAATATTTACGAACAGTTTCAATCTGGCTTCCGTCCTCTGCACAGTACTGAAACAGCACTCATCAAGATCTCTGACGACCTCCTTATGGCTTCTGACTCTGGACTACTTTCCATCCTCATTCTCCTGGACCTCACAGCAGCCTTCGACACCATCTCCCATGCCACTCTCCTCAGTCGACTATCATCCATCGGTATCAGCCGCACCCCTCTAACCTGGTTCACTTCATACCTCTCAGATAGGATACAGTTCATACAACTCAAATCTCATAAGTCCATCTACTTCCCTGTTTCTGCTGGTGTGCCCCAAGGTTCTGTCCTGGGGCCCCTCCTGTTTATTATCTACATCCTCCCTCTTGGCTACATCCTCCGTAAGCATCATATCAAATTCCACTGCTACGCGGACGACACCCAGCTCTACCTTTCTACTCAGCCATCTGCCTCACTCCCACCAATCTCCCTCACCCTCTGTCTCCAAGAAATCCATTCTTGGTTCTCATCCAACTTCCTCAAATTGAATAGCTCTAAAACCGAAGTCCTCCTAGTAGGCACACCTCACACTCTCTCCAAAGCTAATAACTTCTCGATTACCATCAATGATTCAACTGTCCTCCCCTCCCCTCAGGTTAAGAGTCTGGGTGTCGTCCTCGACAGCACCCTCTCCTTCCAGTCCCACATTAACAACATCACCCGGTCTGCCTACTTCCATCTGCGTAACATCTCTCGTCTCCGTCCCTCCCTCACTCCCCAAACTACCGCCATTCTTGTTCACAGTCTCATCACTTCACGCATCGATTACTGTAACTCACTTCTTTTTGGCCTTCCAAACAAGTCCCTCCAGAAACTACAGCTCCTCCAAAACTCTGCAGCACGCCTGATCACTCGGACCCCCATTTCTCATCATATCACTCCAATCCTGCAACAACTCCACTGGCTCCCCATCAAACAAAGAATCATCTTCAAACTCCTCCTAACTACATTCAAGGCCCTTCACAGCTTG
This sequence comes from Cyprinodon tularosa, assembly GCF_016077235.1. Lineage (NCBI taxonomy): Eukaryota > Metazoa > Chordata > Actinopteri > Cyprinodontiformes > Cyprinodontidae > Cyprinodon > Cyprinodon tularosa. Next base: position 277,391 of record NW_024039344.1, on the reverse strand, counting down.
GCTCCATCTTACATCTCAGATCTCCTTCACGTTAAAACTCCCACCCGCTCCCTAAGATCCTCCCACTCCTTCCAGCTCTCCGTTCCCTCGGCCCGTCTGGTCACAATGGGGAACCGGGCATTTAGTCGCTCTGCTCCCCACCTCTGGAACTCCCTCCCTCCGGATCTCCGTACTCTGGACTCCTTCCCTCTTTTCAAATCCAGACTCAAAACTTTCCTGTTCAGACAGTCCTATCCCATCTAGTTCCTACGCATCACTTCAATATTGTTCTCTTCCTTTTCTTCCTTTGGTTTTATTTTACTTTCTGCTGTTTTGTTTTCTGTGGCATCTTATGCTTGTACTTTTTAGCTCCCTGTTTTTAATGTTTTTATCTGCCTGTACAGTGTCCTTGGGTGTTGTGATAAGGCGCTTTCAAATAAAATGTATTATTATTATTATCTAACTGTAGGTGTTGGTTTGGCTTATTGTCCTTCAGGAATGGGAAATATTCTGCACTCTACCAAAGATATTTTCTAAGATACTTTCTTTGCATTAACTCTGAGTCCTAATCCCCTAAAGACGTCATTTAAATGTTGGTGTTTAGTCTAAAGCTGGTTGATCCGTCATAGTCTTGATAGCTGAAAATTGGGCTGTGTTTGGTCGGTCTGATTTTGTCCTGCTTTAGTCTAATAACTGACGTTGAAAAAGCGTTACAAACCCAGTTTTCAATGTCTTTTTAATGATCTGAAAACTACGGCTTTACCCCTCTTACTTTTTTAACAGAATGTAGACGTCGTTAGAAAGTAAATCATGTCATCTTTTCAATGTCTTTCTCAACCAATTTTTGTGGTGGGAATTCACGTTACAGTTGTGAGCAACTGTGTCTAAGTCTCTAAAAATCTAACAGAACACGAGGAACGGCCACTGCACATGCTTTCGCATTGACTGGCACAGCAAACATTAAAACCAATAGCTGGTTGACTGAAGCGCTCATGACTTGTCAGAGGCAAATCCATTGATGGATGTGCCCCCAATCATGTCTTGACTCTCATCTTCCAAACCTGATATTGGCCTATTTAAAATGCACGGCTCGAAGGCAGGGGCATGCATTCTGCTTAGTTCTCACAGTACATGGATGGAAGGAGGCAGGAAACAGTTATGGACTAACAGTGTTCATTGATGGACCTGTTTGATAATTAAATCCCAAAGTGATTCTCAGAGTGCTGTGCTGCTGTTTTCCAGGGTGTGCGGTGGAGGCCGTAAACAGTATGCAGATGTTTGTCTAATTAAAAAAGAGCCTGTTGCTTGTAGAATTTCCCAGTAAATCAAAGGATATTCCAGTCAATACCAAGCAATTACAGTTTTTTCATCAAAAACAGGTCATACCTCAGTTGACAAAGATGACACTTAATATTTAATATAAGTTAAATTCATATGTGACATGATTTTTAAACACACAGAAATGACTTTACTTATTGATCTCTGCGTATTGCTAAGGGAATTCAGAGGCACATTTCACATGCCACAAAACATGAATGCCCAGCAGTCTTGAGTACCTCTCCAACACCTTCCCAGACAAATTAGACACAGCTGAGTAGTACTCAATGGACTTCTCCTGAGGGAAATCATCACAAGACAATGAGCTTCTCATCTTGGTTTTTATGTTGTGAGGGAAGAAAAATAGACAGAATGAGACAGAGAATAAAATGATTCCTGAGACGTCCCTTGAAAAAATACAGGTGAGAGACAGGCTGTATTTGACAGTCATAGAGGCAGGAATGATAAGTTGGTTCCTTTTTGGTAAGCCGATGTGAATCCAAGAGACTTCATAGCTGTGGAATTTTCAGAAGGATGATTACACACTGAGGATGATGGATGTGGGCTGAGTAGTGTGGGAGACAGGAGGATGTCCAGACAACCCTGTGGCGGATGACTTGCCACCGGCAGCTATTATCACAGCCTCATTGCACACATGGCACGAAGTAAACTTTTTTATCTTGTCGAATGAAAAGCAGAGAAGAGGTTTCAGCAGTCTTGCTCAATTAGGCTGCAAAATTCACATCACATTCGTTTGGGTGGGAGTCTCTGAAGACATTCAAGTATAAACAAGGACATTATAAAAGAGGAAGAAGCTATTGCCTAGGGGTGTGAGCAAAGATAAAAAAAAGAAGTTCAACATCTTTTTAAGTACTGTCTAAATAATATTCAGCACATCCTCTTCTGAGGGAAATTTATCCTGCTTATCCTTGGCATATTTTACAAATGTCTTATTTGCATATTATTTTTGGATAGAAGGAGGTGACATCAAACCCTGTTATCCAGCTGCAGTGACCTGTGTGGAGTCGTTGACCTGAACAAAGCGAAGCAGGTTTACCTCTGATGCTCTGGTTCTGTGAATGGATGGAATTGACAGTCTGAGTGCCAAGGCTGTCAAAAAAAAAAAAAAAAAAAAACTGTTTAACATAGTGGTGCTGGATGAGGAAAGGAAATAAAAATAGATCCGAGTTACCTGCAACAGAAAATGATAGAAAAAGGAAAAAAATTAAGATTTTGTTTCTTTTTTCCATTGCATTTTCAAATGACAATTTATTTACCAATTTCCCCAAACAATACCACATTTAGTTTTGCTTGCTTATTTTCATTCCACTACGTTTGACAAAACTGACATGAAACTATGTTCACATTCCCTATGTGTTAGTATTTTATCTGTTGGATGTCACGTGGATTTATGCAGCTTAAGATGATATAAAACATATTGGAATTTGCTATAGTGCTGTCATTCATTTGCTCTTTGCTCATCTCTTAATTCGGTTCTCTCTGGCAGGTATTACATAGCAGCCCGTTTCACAGTTTTAGTCTCTGAGCCTTACAAACTCTGAAGCAGCAACTTGGGGTACTACTGTCATCAGATCTATTGTTCCTATACTTTTCGGAAAAAGCAAACACAAGTTTGCATTAAAATGTCTGTTGACCATTTTTAGCAGCCTTTGACAGCAGATCGATAGGTTAGATCAAATCAGAACTTTAATCTATGCATTAGAACATAAATAATATATATCCTTCCTCAAGTGTTGTGGACAAGCTATTTATCTAATATTTTAAACAGCACATATGAGATGTTTTTATAATGATGAGCAAATAGAGTTTAATACAGGGTTAAGAGTCTGTCTGAACTAAATCTTAATCTAGAAAGATTTACAGATATTTGATATGGAACACAGAATTGAGATGCTATTTATAAATAGTGCAATGTTCAAATGGATTATAATTTATTCACCTTTTCCTTTTCTTCTCTTTTTCAAAACTGTTGTTCCTTGAACTGTCTATGAACTTTAGTAACTAAGCTAATAAAAATATCCCATGTCTCGTGTTGAAAAAACTGTTTTATTTATTTATTTTTTGTGGTTGCAACATGTTACACCCTGAAATTATGATGCTTGGAATTAATTATGTATTAAGCAATTCTTATTAAATATTGATGATTGATTGCTGAATTCATCAAAACACTTTCAGCTTCAAAAATATATTTGTTTGTTTTCAATGGACTGAATATAGGTAATGTTTGGGATTACAGGATGTGAATGAATGAGGTCAGCTGATAGTGTTACTGAATTTATATGTTTTCCATGTGAATCAGATCAGATATTTTGCCCAATCTCCATTTAATGAGTCTGCCAACTTCTATTTCACTGGAACCCACTGGCAGGGAAGTCTTTTGGAGTGATGGTGGATGAGATCATAAGACTGTCCAATCAGCTTCCAGATTGGACGACTGGATATGATCATCCAGTTCAAGTTTGTATATTTTGTGCATTGCTTCTATTTTGTGTAAAGTTTATTTTCTGTAAGATTTGTGTTCACTGACACAACGGGGAAGCAAACAGCCTAACAGCAGGAACAGCACCATGCTTTGACCACATCAGCAGCACAGGAAGGAAGAGAGCCAAATGAGGAGAAACAAACATAAACAGGGACCAACTTTATAAATTCTTCCTCTCCTGTTTTTGCTTTAAACATTTTTCTACTGTACAACAACAGTTCTTAAAGATTATTCCATGCTTTTGTGAGTTGTAGAGGTGACATTGCACATGTAAGGGATGAGCCAAACAGGGCAGACAAGGACATTTGAAATCTGTTTTGCATCCATGGTGTTGGCTGTTGTAAGGCATGTAAGATGTACCATTCTGATACAACTAGAACACCGATACCTAGCTGCAGTAACATATTCCTTGATGAATATAGTTCTGGGAAACCAGTCCACATCCTATATGTCATATGAATGTACAAGCTACCTTATAGCAAAACGCTCACCTTTTAAAATTAGGTCAATGCTCTTTATTTTGGTCTAGCAGCAATATGCATTCTAAGATCATCAGATATTGATATTTTCCTTAAGTGAAACACACTATCCACTGTGTAAAACGTAGTGGCAGTGTCATGATTTGTTCTTTTACATGGGCGGCAGCACTAATTAGAGTTCATGGAAAGATAAATGGAGCTAAATGCTGGATATTCAATGAGGAAAGTCTGAAGAAAGATGAGGCAGAAAACCTACATAAAGGGTGGAGGTTCACAGTCCAGGACTCCACCTACCAGAGCTACAATACAGGGGTCAACATCTAAGTATATGGATGTGTTACGATGTAGCATGCAGCCAGAGTCCAGACCTAAATTTAATTGGGGATACAGTATGTGGCAAAAGTTGTGAAGTTATGTTAATACATTTTATTATTAACTTTATTACATTGTTATTAGCATTTTAATTAGTTTGATCTAAACTTTAACCTTTTCGTAAAGAAGAGTGAGCAAAAATCCTTTATGTAAATATTAATGCACCTGGATGGCACACCTTTTATTATTAAAGTCACAATTTATGGTTGTCAGATGAAAAGGTCAAAAAAAGTTCAAACAATACCGATTGTATATTTTTTTTTTTAGAAATGGTACGACTGCTTTCCAGCAGCGTCTAGGAGAAATGTAGACTATGAAGTAATTCCTAACATCTCAGCGTAACTATTGACTTTAAAATGTAAATCCCTCTATTGTCCCACAATGGAGAAATTAACTCTCTGCATTTGTTCCATTTCCTTGGAGAGCAGAGGGGGCCATTGTGCGGCACCCGGGGAGCAGTGTAGGGTTAAGAGTTTTGCTCAGAGTGGAGGCTGTGGGAATCGAACCAGGTATATGCAACCTTCTCAGAGCACACTGCTCTAACCCAGTGGCCTAGTAGTTTTAAGGCTTCTTTTCAAGTTTTTATTAGGTCAAGCAAAATATGCAAATATTAATGTATATTTCTATTTTCTTATTTGATCTTCTGTTTATAGCATGTCCCTAAAAGATATTCATCTTGTACCAGCAGTGCCCTTAAGTGTCAGTTAATTAAGTTACTGTGTTTGTTAACGTGACAGTGAAGCACACAGAAAGCACATTTTCAGCAGAGTCCTTGAGTTACTTTCTATGGGAGACAGACAAATCAGTAATAAGTATCAGGAGTTTATTGGGTGTATCTTTATGTGCTGTGAAAGCTGAAGCCCTCTAGGCAGTTGTCTTATATCCATCCTGTTCTGTCTCTCTCACCTCTGTCCCAGAGCAGCAGTAATTCTTTCTGTTAGGTTGAAATCAGGAGCTTTTGCTGACCATCCAGACCAATGCAGGTTAAAGCAACAATTTCATAATTTCCGGCAAGGATAAGAATGACATCAGATTGTTGGTTTGCACTGTGAGAACTGGCACATCCCATCTACAATTTCTAAATTTCTTAGAATTAACAATTAGCTATCTGATTGTATTCTACAATACTCATGTCACAAAAATTAAATTAGCTGAACTATATTTTAGCAGTTGTTTCTTCAGATTTAAATTGAGATGACAGTAAAAATAAGCATTTTAATGGTAGAATAGAGCTCTAAATGCATCTTTTTGCATTATTGCAACTAATATTGGAGCAGTTATCTATATGAGCTCCTTTCACAACATGTTACAATAAATGGGTTCATTAGATGCAGTCGACTCCTCCTAATAACCTATGAAGGAATACAACTGTTTGTTTTAAATACACATTTCTGTTATTTTTAAAGGGCTTAGTCTTTTTTGTAGGAACCCTATCTTTCATAAAAGTGAAAATCACTTTAAGGCGATCAGCAGAAAACATGTAGTATTAAAGCATTTATACTTCTGATGAGACACAATTTATATTTCCCTCATGAAGACACAAGGCCTGTCTTGTCTGAATGAGCATGATTAACAACAGGGATAAAAATCTTACCCCAAGAGAGCTGTCCAGTAGCAATATATTTAATTAAAGTAAATGATATCAAAGGATAAAGCATGACTTATATTGAAGGACCTCAACCATAAACTATTTTACAGGCTGAGTCATTTTCTGTGAAGGACTCATTAAGTAAAATGGTTTCATGAGGCAAGGACTTGGACAGCGCTCAATCTTTCTGCACTTTCTGATAATGTGTAATTCATTTATGTGAATATATGTGTGTGCGTTTAAGAGGATTTCTCCATGCTAATTCCCTACTTTTGATGTCTCTCCTCACCTTTTTGCTCTGACAAAGCATCACAGAGGTCTGGGCATCTTCGAGACAAGCTGCTGAGCTTCAGGTCCGTCGACTTCATCGACATGCACACATGCGAACCGGCGTATGCAAATTCAAAGGTGCAATTTTCCCCTGCATCCAGTGGGAGACCAAATAGCTGACTGACAAATACAGGCCAATATTCTGGAGGCAAATGGATACGGTTTTTTGCAGATGTATCAAATTTACATCTACTTAATGTTAATGTGGTTCCGCTGCAGGTGAGAAACCCCTCACAGATGAAGCTTTACTTCCAGGTAGCTGACTGGGGTGAGGAGACACAGCAAAGAAAACAGCAGCTTTATTAAACCGGAAAAACATCATATGTTTTGTGTATTTTTCTTGGCTTTATATCAGCTTAACAGTTACCTTCTTGGCAGATGACTCTAAACCTTTAAATGCTGCAGTGAAGCATTAAAAAAATGCAAAAAGCTAAGTGAATTAAGTGAGTGTAGTTTTATGAACTGACTGACATTAATTTCCGATTTTAAACATGTAATACACGCTATTGACCCAAATCTACTGTATGGTGAGATTGTGTGTTTTAATGTAAGAAGTGGGTATCTGCAGCTTTAAAAGTGGAAGGTTAGTGTAATACATGTTTAGATGGTATTTCTTTTGCATTAAGGACTTTTTAGACATAGTCTTTAGTGATTGTTAATGTTTCAAGTAATAAAGTAAAACCTTCCGTTGAACTCCTGTAGGCAGGCATAGCCACCCAAATCATGGACTCATGCAGGGAAAGGCTAGCATTCTGTGCTAGTTTGCAGAGGAGTCTCTTTAAATTGAAGTGTGAGCAGTGCTCCCATGAGATGGCTGGGCGTTCCCCAAGCCCAAAGATAGGCAGAGCAAAAGTAGAGCATAGTGTAAATAAAAATGTAGAAGTTGCAGACCGACAGCTGTGGAAGTGGCTACACCACAATGCTGACTAACTGGGAAGCCGTGGGAAGGTGCACTTGGCCTTAACTATACTGGCATCACTACTGTGGAGATACACTGACGTAATGAAATTTTACAGATTGGTTAGAAGATGGTGTGATGAGAGACGGTCTAGATGCTTATCACCTTACTGTGTTATGGTGTTGTAGTCAAAGTGTGCAGTCCATTTCATACAAAAAGTCTGTATTTTAGCCTTATGTAGTTTATTGGCACAGATGTTGTATTGCACACAGATTCAATGGGTGCAATAAAATGCAACCGTCGGTACTGCAGCAACCTTTCCTTGGGTAAGGTATGCATTCAATGCACAGATTGTTGAGTTTTTATTTAACATTCTTTGACCTGGACATGTGTTAGCTGGTAGTTATTATTAAACATTATTACATATTTCACATCTTGTTTTTGGACTGATCAGTTTCTAACTCTTTGATTAAATCCCAGTCTATGATAGCTGTTAGATTTAACTATTCTAATATCTCTCTGGAAATGTCCAGCCTGACTGTCTGGTGCTTTATGAGAGCTTAGCTTTAGTGATAAATCTGTAAGGTTGGGTGGAGGTTTGTAGAGGACTAAAATGCAGAGACGGAAGCTGATTTAATAGGTTAGGAAGGGAATGAAGAGAATCAAGCAACCAGTAACTGCAGAGGGGTACATATGCTAAACAGAACAATGAATGGAGTAATCAAATAATTGGGAGCAGGTCTGGACAGAAGCATCTAGAAGGGAGCTAGGGAAAGGAGACTGGCACAAGGGGGCAACAGAGAGTAAACAAGAAATACATAAGAACTCAAATACAACCACAAAACAACTAGAATGACACAAATGGAAATGAAACCAATTACTTAGAACATACTGAATGATATAGATCAACGTGTAACTAAAAACTCAAAAAGAAAACTTAAACAGAATCAAAAATCCCAGACAGAGCAAAACATTACAAAATCATAACCTATGCAGCCCAAATGAAGATAGCTAATCAAAAAGGAGGATCAAGTAATGGCTAAGAGAAGAGTTTCCCAGGACATCCACGGTTTCAAACTGCAACTCCTATCTGACCTACTTCCAACTTGTGCGGGTGATACGCTCATAAAAGGCGGGATTGCTTATAACGCACTTTAAAAAATATGATACCCAAGCAAATAAAATAAAAGGTTGATAAAACCGAAACAACATATAATGGATGAATATTCAAGTATTGGTCTTTTTCTCCTGATCACCGTCAAATTAAAGACTTAAAACTTAAAACTTAAAACTGTTTTCTGAAAATAGATTTCTATTCCTTAATAAATAACCAACTGATAATAACTCATTTTTAGACCCACCAACACAGAACAAGCATTTTTCTGTTATTTGTTTTTGCCTGTTGTCAAAACTCTTCACTAAATATTTTTTTTATCTTTTTCAGAGGGGGCTGGGGCGGTACATATACTGCTGTGAAGCATTTCTAACACTGATAAAGTGCGTTTCCAAATTCAGGGTCTGCATCCTTTGAATTCTTCATTAGTAGAGTTATATGACACGGCACTGTGACTCCTTTAAATAAGGCTGACAGATGGGTCCTTCTTTTCTCTGATATGACAGATTTGTTGTATTCTTTGCTGCCCAATCTGTCCCATAATTCATTGTGAGTCAAAACAAATTTGTTTGAAAGTAAAAAATGTGATTTCCAATAGATTTTTTTTTTTTTTTTTTTTACAAATTTGATACATATTTTTAGATGTTTTTGAAGCTGGGCGACTTTACAGCCATATAACTGACCAGGCTGTATTTCCTTGCTTCCCAGAGAAGGTGCTAGATTCGCTCTACATTGTTTCGTTCTTTGGGTTTCATCATTGGGTTGAAGTTAAACACATCTAATTTTGTTGATGTTTGGCTTTAAGTGTTTCATTGTAATTGAGCAAATCTGGACAGAATTTACTGATAAGCTTCAGAAGATAATATTTTATAACTTTTATGTTGTAGATCATGTTATAAATGAATAAACTTATTTTTGACCACATTTCAATTCTTGAAGTCCTCAAAGATTGAATAAACAAGTTATAAAATCTGTAACAAAAGAACTGGATATAGACAACACTAAACCTGTCCTAATTATTCTGGATACATATGCAACATTATGATTAAAAACCTGACTGTTATAAGGAATACCTCTTACTCTTGTGTCCAGTAATCTAAGTGTTTTGATTTAGTTCCTCCTGTTCACCTGATTGTAAACTCTTATATGCTTTGGTTCATCTCCCTGTGCTCTACTGCCACCTTTCCTCACTTCCCTCACTACTGTCCCTCGGCCGCAAAGCATTCCTCTGATTTTAGCCGTATAGTTTTTATGTTGCATGTTTTTTGTTTTTGTTATTTGCTGGTTTTCTGTCCTTTACGCTTCATGTAAATAATGTCAATTCATTGACTCATTTAATTGAATCCTATCATATGAGGAGTTGAGGTGGAGCAGAGGATGGTGGTGGCTACCCAGGTCCACCTCAACTGCATACTGTAAAATGATAGCTGTTAGATTCAACAAGTCCTTAGTACCGGTAACTGCAATATCAGACATGGTGAGATTTTAGTTTGCTGTATCCCTAATTTTATAATTTAAGCTGAATAACTTTCTTTCATTCAGTGAAACCGAGTAATCAGATGGTTGCATGTGAGAGACATCATAGTCAGAAACCCTTATTAGGGGGTCAGCTTTTATTAGCATGTTCTTGACTTTTGCCGCCATAAGCCAATATCAGTTACTCAAAAAGGAATGAATATTAGAGAAAATCAGATTCCAGAGTTACACTGCAAAAACGAGCTAGAAATAAGTACAAATTTCTTAAATTAAGTGTATTCACCCTTAATTTGAGTAGGTAAATGAGATAGTTTGCCAATGGAATGAGTATTTTTACTCTTAAAATAAGATAATTAGATAATATGCACTTGAAATAAGAGAATTCAATTGTGTTTTTATTTTAAATGTAAATTATCTTGTTCCATTGGCAAAATGTATCTTTTACCTCCTCAATTCAAGAACAAATGCACTTTTAATTTAATTATTAATTAATTAATTAATTAATTAATTAATTAATTATTTAATTATTTTAAGAAAAAATGACTTATCTAGATTTAGATTTTTTGCAGTGTTGCCTCTCTCATACTCCTATGTGTGGTTGGTGGCGTTTTATACTTCATTAGCTATTGCTATAGAACAGATCTTAATAGTGAAAAATGACTGCTAGTCCAAGCAGTGGGATACTGCTTTTAAAAATGTTGCAGCACCAACACCTCTTTGAAGCTGTTTGTTCATTTCGGTCAAAACAAATGACAAAACCAAAACAGTGAGTGCAGTACTCTACGTTCCAGCTCTTCTCCCACAGGAAAGCTGCACAAAACAATGTGGCAGCAAATTATTCCGACTGGAATACATATGCCTGACAGAAATAAATTACTCCAGCACAATGAGGCTGTGTACCTACAAATCCCTAGATTCTGAAAAGATTCCAACATCTGAATCCAATAATAAACTTTATGTTATCCTAAAGACAAAAGGAAAATAAATCAGACTTTTTATTAGAATTGAATCTAATTAAAAATTTTGCATTATATTCTCTTTTAATGTATCACAGTGAAAAGATCAAAACATACCAAAGGGAAAAACAATATGTTGTTGGTTATTTGATATTTTATGCAGTGATATAACCAAAATTTACAAACACTGATTCCTATTACTCACAGTGACAGTTCCACACATGATCCCACTTAAGAGTTGGGTTTCCCTGTTAATAATTAAAGCAACCTGTGAGTCTCTGTGTTGTGTGCTTGTATGCTTAAAAAGTGCAAGCTCAGAAAAAGCCATCATGCATTCTAATGGCACAATGACATCAGAGATGCTTTTTGAGCCACTTAGCAGCCTGATCAATAATGCCTCCCTGGGATCATTTACACCCTCTGCAGCTCATTTTTAGAGTCGCATCTTGTCCATCACTCACTGACAAGATCCTTTTTTTTCTAGCAGGCATCTATAAAGACAACTTGTTTTGGGTCAAGCCACCATTTCAGGAAATTAATCAAGTGCAGCTTTTGCTTACTGACATATAGATTTTAGAGTCTTTCCGGTTGAGATCATCAGTTTAGTGTGATGACACAAAAATCGAAAACTGGTTTCAATTTTGCACGGAGTTCATTGACCTAACAGGAGGTCCACTGATGCCTGTTCTAAGTTCTATTATTGTTTTATTTAACCTGCCCAAATTGACTTGAAATAATAATCCCCTACAAACATGTACCATAAAGCTGAAGCTGTTTATGCTTGACAAAAGTAAAAAATATCTGAATATCTAAAGGATTTCCATTTTACTTCAGTTCACTTTGTTTAAACAGTTGCATCCCAATATGTTTAAAAATGTATTTTTAATAAAAAAAAGTTAACCTTTTTTTTCAGTGTATACTTACTCAATTGTCAAGCTCAGAACAGAAGGACCCGGTGACCAGGTCTTTCTGAGAGGGAATGATCACATTAGGCTGCGGTCGGCTTGGAGGGCAGTTTCTGTGCACCTGCGTGTAATCAGCCTCATCTTCTCCAGTATAAGAGGAGCAGTCGGCCGGAACTCCAGAGCTTGAGTGTTAATCGCTACTGGTACTCTAAGCCCCCCTTCATGCTAAAGGTCTCCAGAGATTCTTTTTACCTGAACCAGTACTCTATGTGTTTTTTACAGGTTACCTCTCATGCTTTTGAGAAAAGCTTCGTCTAAGGAACTGAACTTCCTGAACAGAACCCAAACAAAACCTCTGCTGAAAAAATTCCTGGAAAAAACTCCCTACCCGGCAAGGTACCCCTTCTCTCTCTCTCTCCGCCAACAACCTGGAAAGACTTGCCCACCTCTGATCACCGAGAAAACCTCCAGCTCCCAATTCCTGTCCTCCCTGGCATAAACACCCCGGTTATTCAGTAAGCTCCTGTCTGAATTAGGTTCCCAGCTTGAGTCTAAATGATCCAGTACCTCTCCCCTTCTCTGCCTTCAGTGCAGGGACGATCCAGCTCCAGTGGCTCCTCCATAAGAATATTCATTCTTTCTCTGTTTTTTGCTTTCAGTTTCAAAGAGAAAATAAAACCTTTTTATCTGAATCCATCCTTCGCCTTGCCTCAAAAATGACACTAAGCTTGTCTTATTGGTCAGTCCGAGTCCAGAGATAGATGATGGTTCCAACCGGCTGGCTGCCAACATAACGCCGCGGTCCCGCCACAGAGAGTCCCAGAAGTAGATGTATCGGTGGACGAAGTGCAGGCAGGAGGACAAAGCAGAATCAAGCAGACAAATGTAGGCAGGATGATCAGGAAGGCAAAACCAAAGTTGATGTTGGTGACGTGGTCGGTTTTTAGAACCAATAGGTCATACATCCGGTGAGGTATCAAAGGACAAGCAAGTACTGAGTGGGGTCACGGTTCCACATACAGTACACAGTGCGGCTGACAGGCTGGACAAGGGCAGGCAGGCTCGGAGGCAGGGAAACGGTTCTGTTTGGTAAGCAAGCAGGCAAAAATCAGGCAGGAGACAGGTCAGGCAAATGGATCGGATGTGAATAGGCAGGCTCAGGAGTCGAGAGGCAAAACAGGTCAGGATCAGGTAGTCAGAACACAACAATGCTGGAATAAGTATCACCAATGGCTCAAAATAATCTGGCACTGATGACTGGTCTGAAGGCTGGTTAAATAGAGAATAAAGCAAGCGAATCAGATGAGTGAGAAATGAGAACTGGGCGGAGCTAAGCAGGTGTGTGAAATGAGTTATTAGACCAGGTATCAGTGTTGAGATCATATCAAAAATGAAGTTTATAGTTATCTATTACTGTTAATTATGATAAATATGATTTCTCAGGTGATGAATGGTACATTTTTCCTAATACAGAAACTTTAATTTATGGTCTAAACTATGTAGCAGATTAAATAATAGGAACAGGTTGTAAAAGAATATCTAAACATATCAATTGGAAGTTAAGTGTAAGGAAAAGTGTTGCTGAATTGCTTCCAACTTTGAAAGGATTATGTGGAGATTAATAAGATTTGAACAGTGCTTTAAGTGCCTCTACACACAATAGGCTTCTTCTGTCACATTTTTTTCGTTTATGCCATTTCTGAACCAATGACATTTGCAGAGGCTGCTGATCTGAACTAAAAGGAAAAAAAAGCACAGTAGTGTTTCTCAGTAGTTTGAAATGCAAGCTTTCCAGATGAAAGTAAAGTATTTTAGGTGAAAGTCAAGATCCCAGAGACTAGAGAGAGAGGAAGCACACAGAGTGAACATTGCTTAATGTCTAATTTCAAGTTTCTACAGTCAGGCTTTATTTTGGGAGTCATTAAATGCCGATTTTACAAATGCCCAAGTTAATTATCCACATCATTTATTGCTATTTTGGTATATTCCTTGTTGATGAGAAAAATTTTTTTTTTTTCAGTTTTCCTGTTTAGTACTTTTTGTTGTTATTAGTGGCATTAGTCCTTTTATCTAGTTAGATCATTTTTGTCCATGTTGTAATGATAATTGAAGTTTATTGATCTCACACTGGATAAATTTACCTCTGCATTGAACCCATCCCCTTGGGGAGCAGTGGGCTGGCATCGTGGGGAGCGGTGTGGGGTTATGGGTCTTGCTCAGGGACCCAGAGTGCAGGCTGTTGATGACTGATAATGGAATGTATTTCAGGTCAGTTTAAAAGGCAAAAACCATCCAATATAGTCAAGATTCACTTAATCACGGCTACTTGTTTTCACTAGCTTTAATCAAACGCAGTCAGATATAGTGAATATACTACCGGTAGTCTATTTAAGGAGACTAATAGATTGCAGTAATTCCCCACTTTAGTGCTTTTACTTATTCTAAGCAAATATTGGTGAAGTATAGATTTTTTTTTTATTTTATGCAGAATCCTTCAGAACCAGAAGGATTTTGGAAAAGTTTCAAGTAAAGAAAAATCCCTAATTTTTATCGTTTTTTTATTTTACCCGTTTAAAACCAGGTCAGTGTTTATAGATTCTTTATTTACAGTAATGACTGTAAATACTCATACTAACTGCAGCCTAAACATACTGTGAACCATTTTCTGCCCTCTGTCTAAATCAGGTAGACATATCAGCCTATCTGCTCCAGACTCTGAGGTGAAGCAGCATCCAGTGATACAAAGATCTTTCCACAGTATATCCACAGCCTCCCGCTGTGCTTGTGTTTAGCTCCTCTTGCCTTCTTCACCTTTCCAGCCTCGTCACAGACTAGCAGAGAGGAATACAAATGCCTGGAATACAGCCATCTCCCTCCTTCCCTTCACCCTCGGACCACCTCTCTTCATCCCTGACTGCTCTCCTCCAAGGACAGCCAAAGACATTCTCCAGAGTGAGATAAGAGTGATTTCAGCCGACACAACATGGCAGTTGCTCGCATCAGTGCCAGTGGGTGTTCTTGGTTGGGGTCACAGTAAGATTGAGACTTTGAATGCATATATTTGACTCGCTGTCACTGCACAGCAGGAGTGCTGAGCTGGGAACCCCCCAACCAAACCCCAACCCAACCCCCGCCACTGTTTTTCTTTATTGTGGCATCAAAATTTCAGGAATGCAACATTTGAAGGGATGAGACGCTTGTCGTGTTACAGATATTTCTGACCCAGGTAACGAGGTCAGGGCTGAAGGTATGAAAGCTGAACCTATTTTCAGCAGAGTGGAGACAGCATAATCTCCCTTATTTTGTATACGGATCGGCTTGTGTGAGGGGTTGGGTTTCTAACTAAATGTATTCATCATTGGGCTTTTGGTATAAATTCACACCAGATGTCAAAGGTGAACTAAGTTATTAACACCTTAGAAAAAAACTTAATAAAATCCCTAAAAACAAAATCACAAAGAAAGAAATAAGAATGAAAAATAGTATTAAAAGCCTTACTGAAATGTATATGTAATTATTATAAAATCTTAATGCCAACTTTAAAAAATACTTATGTGATAGATTAATAATAAGAAACCTTTTTTAGGCAGTCAGTTTAGAGTAAATCAGTACATTATAAGTTTTACTCCAAAGTAGCAGAATTGGTTTTAAAATACTGAAAGATTCCAGCTTTTTTGCTTCTGTGTCTCATTCATCTATTTCCTTGTATTTTATTTTTATTCCCAGTGTCATACCCTTTTATTCCGCAAAATGTAATTTATTTTTTAAATATTTTGTTTTGCTTTTATTGTATGTGAGAAAAAGTTGGCTTTTTATCAATATTTGTTGGATTTTCATGCCAATAAGCCCATTTCATACAAACCAGCAGAGCAAAATGTTAATATATTCAGTCCGTATTTTCCCACTGTATCAACTGTAACATCATCAAACTGTATTTGAGCTCCATCTGGAGATCTTGACAGGGAATATATAGGTTTATGACCATGATCTGTGAAGCTGTTTGGCTCCAGAAGGACAAAGAAGAGAAAGGTGATTAAAAAGTCGGATGGAATGTCACACCTAATAGATACAAAGCTGGCCAGAAGAAATAGGAAACAAGAGCAGGCGGTGGGAAGGGACAGCTAAAGGGGGGAGGAGATGAGACCCCAAGAAAAAAATAAGTCTGCTTGAGTTTATGTGTGTGAGTGTGTGTGTATAGCAGCAGATTCATTTCTTCTGTTACTATGGGCTCTGTGCGTGTGTCAATGTGTGAGTATGAAAGCCTGCAGATAAATTGGAGAATGCGTGGCTGTAGGTGTTCTTGGATCCCCCAATTTCAGGTGTAATTACCCAGACGCAGAATGAGAGTTAAGTGGTCTCGACAGATCCCCCATGAGCCCCATTTTCTCAGATGCTCTCTCTTTTTTCTGTACAGAACCTCGCAAAACGAGATTTAAAGCCATAACGTCTGCAGTATAGCCAATAAGAGAAAGTGTACTCGCCAGCTTTCACAGAATGTCTAGACGAAAAAACTAAAATAGGTTATAATCCAGTTGAATTAAAGATGAAAATTGCAGTAAGTAAAACACTTCAATAGGTCTTTTATCATTTTATTTAAATTACAACAGAAACATGTCATCGCATAGATTACTGCTAAATCCTGGAGATTAGTTAATCAAATGCATATGGATTAATAGCCCTCATGCAGTGAAAGCTAAACTTTTTTTGCTTTATTTTTTCTATTTAAAATGTGTCTGATCAGAAATACTTTGAACAATATTTTGGGGGGTTTCGTATGCTTCATCTCCAAGTTTATTATCTGTTTTTATGTGCAGCACCATCTGTTCTACAACAGCTTTTATTTTGTCCTGCCAGTGTAAGGTATCTCCTCTGACAATCATATACCTGCCAACTCCTGACTGCTTACCTTAGCCGTCTTTCAGGAGTTATCCTGGCTGGCTTGGCTTTCCTGCCTGTAAGCCTGCCATCTTATCCAGTAAAAATCGGCCTCAGGGCAATCATCTCAGGAGCTACATAATGGACTTCTGTTTCAATATGCTTTGAATACAGGCTGAGTAGAAAACATAAGGTTGAGTCAAACGGATTCTTCAGATACATGTGAATATACTAGGAATCCTTTAAAACTGACTTCCTTTAAGACTTCATTTTTTAAATGAAAATAAAAAAGTAATTACATGTCTTTTCAAACAAATGAAATTGGAAAATATTACTGCAGCAACAAGAAAATATTTTTTTCATTGGTTTTCTACTTATGAAGTTATTAAATCTCTTGTATGTAATCATGAATGCTCTATACAAGTGGTACAATTTAAGAAAAATAAACAGTGAAATGCATCCTCTTAATTTCTGTTATTTTATATCACCTTTGTCTGTGCTTTTACCTTCACATTGCAATTATTTTTTTATGCAAATAATTCAAAGGAAGTACATGAATCAACCGTTACCCTAATATGTGTTGATGCTCACAATCACCTAACATGTAAAGATATAATGTGCTGCATTAAAAATCAGTTGAAAACAAGCTTTGTGCAGATTTCTTTTCAAATAAAAACAGTAGAATTGATCAGATTTTGTCCATTTCAACTAAATAGATAAACAAACGGGAAAAAGCATCAGCAGTTTTTATATTTTTAGGAAGATGAATTAGTTGCATCTGTAAATCTTGCACTTAAATGTCAACAATGTAAATAATTAAGTAATATAAAAGAAAAATTAAAAGAATGTCCAGCTTTTTTTAACCTTCAAATTTTGTCCTCAAATATTATGTCTCTGATTTTTAACATTAGTTTGACTTTCCAGAGATAGAGAAAAAAAATGTCTTCCCCATGTAAGTAAAAATGTAAAAATGTCTTCCCCATCCTCAGTTACCTCAGAGAATTTTGTGTTTCTGACTCATTTAATTTAACTGATTATGTTTTTTATGTTGTTTTAAATGTGTATTTTTTGTATATTTTTTGTCAAAGCTTTATTTACAATTTCTCATGCTACTCATCTGATGATGTACCCACTTAACTGTTGAAAATGTTTCAAATATTTTAGGTTTGCTTCCAAAATAACAGAAAATACAAGTTTTATTTTATTTTCACCCTCTTAAAAACTCTTAAAAACATTAAGAAGATGTGTCTTTGTGCCTGAAGTGGTTTTTAGATTGGCTAAGTTTGGCCTTTCTTGCAGAGGTGTAACCTGACTTTCTCTTTCTTTGTGCAGCTCAGCCAACAATATGTGAATAGAGTGCTCCATGTGAATTACTTGAATTGTTGAGCTTATGATAGTCAGGGAAGAAAGGGTTTAAATTTAAGGAGACATCTTTTTATAGGGTGACCTTCTCCACAGACAGCCCTCCTGTCTTCTCCGCTCTCCGTCTGCATTCTTTTGCCTCCCTTGCATGAAACATCCATGGATTCTTTTGAGCCTGGGTGAAATAATTTCGAGCACCCTTGCATTCTCTCACTAAAGTAAAAAGAAGAAATAAATACGTAAATGAGCAAACAGCACAAAGCACATTTCATTAATGGTTAAATTTGCTTTTAGACGAATATCTAACGTGTCTCCAGAAAATCACAAATAGTACATTTCTTTCACCATGCTCTGTTTCTTCACTAATGTAATTTCATTTTTTTATTTTATTTCAAAAATTGTATTATGGAAGAAAGCCAGATTAAAGTCAAAAAGCATTATTGTCACGAGGGTCACGGACCAGAATTCACCCTTGGGCAAGGGTATATAGCTGGAGGGTAGTGAGCAAAGAGGGAGCTGGGAAAATAGGAGAGAGAATTGTTTTGTCTGAAAAACATTTCATTTGAAGAGCTGCTGAAGGTTCTCAAATTATTCAAATGATACTACATAACCAGAAAATCTCCCTGCTATCCGAGCATGACCTTAAAAACTTCTCTAAATATGTAAAATTATGCAATTTACTTCATTTTTGAGATAATTCTGGCCTATTGATAATTACTGCCATAGGCTATTATAATTGCTACCCACAGATGGAACCAGACATTTACCAGTGCTGTATAAAAAAGCAACTTAAGATGTTTTAATTTTGTCTGGCATCAAATTACACAAAAATGTTTATGTTGGGGGCCATGTAAGAATTTTTATTTCCTTTATGCTCAAGGCCAAAAAAATGAAAGAAGTTTTAAAAAGATTGACTTATGAGACATTACAGACCTCCACAGGTCTATGTTGTAAAAGAGGGGTGCTCAAGTCCAGTCCTCAAGAGCTCCCATCCTGTAACTTTTGGACGCATCTTTTCTGAATTGAAAGGCTCAATCACCTGATTTAGCCCAGCAGAGGCATGGGAACGAGCCACTCATTTGATTCAGGTGTGTTAAAAATGATTGCATCAAAAAGTTGCAGGATAGTAGCTCTTGAGGACTCGACTTAAGCACCCCCATTAAATGTAAAACTATTCCTTTACAAAACTCATGAATAAAGGGGCATTTTTTGCTTGATTTATGCATCTCTGTGTACGCCTCATTATTTCTGCTGTCTGAGCAGAAAAAAACTGTGGATGGCGAATAACTACTTAAGCGTTTTTATTCCGGTCTGTTGTCGGCATCGTCGCTGTCTGCTTCTGGTCTTCTCCATGTTGAAGCAGTTTTGATCATTGTTCTCTGTGTTTCTTCCCAACCATTACCTTAATCATGCCTCACTCACCCCACCTGTTACCCTGGCTTTAAATACAGACCTCCGGCTGACTATCGAAAGCCTTGTGCGGTTAAATGTCCAGCCTTCCTTCCTTACCTATATGAGTGATGTTGATCTCTTTTCTATCCTCTGGATTTCCCCGTTCTGCCTTGTCCATATCTGCTATTTCACTGGCTTCTGATATCTAAACATCAATCTTTTTTTCTGCCTCCATAATTTCGCCTCCTCCCTAAACCCTGGGTCTGAGCCTGATTCTTCCTCCCTGTGTCTGACTTTATTTCAATGGCTCAGCTACCTTTTAAAGCCTGGCTCAGATCCGACTGTATATTTCTTCATCCACAGCTTTAACCCAGTGTCTGTTTTGAGATTTCTGAGTCTCGTTAAACTCAAAGGTTTGTAAATCTGAAGTTTCCACCCCGTTAAAAGCCTGGCTCCAAGGAGGGGAGCTGTTTAAAATTTCCTGCAGAAATCCTGGTACCACGTCTTGTCTCTGTTCCCTCAACCACTGAGCCTGCACGTCTGCATCTGAGCCTGCCTGTCTGCATCTGAGCGTGTCTATATGGGCATGCTTCTGGACCCATCTGTCTGTAAAACAATCCTCAATGCTCTGTCGGTTCCTGAAAGGCTGTTTCCTTCTGTTCCTTTTTGGGTAAGAACTTCTGATCAGCTGTAGGCTCTTGGATTCTGTTTTCCCCTGACCGGGATCGGCCTCCTGCATGTTCTCCGGGTCTACAGCATCTGGGACACTCTGGGCGGCACCTGCCACGTCTGGTTGGCAGCCCATCGGCTGGATGGCACCTCTTTGAGGGAGGATGGACTGAATAGTGAAACCAGGTAAGTGACTCTTATTATCATCCCCTGTCAGATGATCATGGTCACTTACCTGTGTTGTCTCACCTTGAATACTGGGTCCATCTGTCCTGCTTTATGACAAAAGTATGATTCCGAGGTTATAAAACCTTTAGGCAAAATCCATAGACATCAACCTCAAAGTTAAAGCTTGGACATAAACATGTCTCCATAGAGATTTTAATTATCAACATACAGTTTAAATTACAAAGTAGAACAAGGTCAGGATAAACAAAACATCAACACAAAACAAATGTAACACTGAGGGAAAGTCTAAACATAGTGTAAATCAATATATGATAATATTTTCCATAATATTCAACATTTATTCAGCCATACTTTATTGGGTGTGAGTAAAGCCACTATCTGCTGTAGTTATTATTATTGGCAATTGAAAAGAAATTCTTCTTAATGATTTACATACATCATGGTTCTTAAAAGGCAAAACAGATGAAGCAAAATTCTAAAACAATTTGCAAAAACAAGAAATCTTCCTAATGAAATGTTAATTGTTTTGTGTCTTAAAGCTATCTCTGCACTCCAGTTTCTCAGCATTAGTAAAGTAGGTGTACATTTTCTGTTGCGAGATCTTTCATTCCTGAAATCCTTCAGTAATTGTGCTCTAAAGTGAAGATTTGTGGAGGTGAAAAGTAGAAATAATGTTTTATTTTTCAGTATTTCACCACTTAAAGCTGTTACTATTAATAAAACACCATAGGTTAGCTACCTTAATGTTTCAGCATTTTTCAAGTATCCCTACCATCATCCCCCAGTGCTATCTCATCTGTGTGGCACCCTCTCCAAAGATAACATGCACTCAGCCTCACCCACATGTGTGCTCCAAGCCACAGATGTGTCAGTGTCAGCAGAAAGCAGTTTTATAATCAATTTAGAATTGAGGGTGGAGTGGGTTGATGTTCCTTACAGCAAAGTAAATCCCAAAGTGACTGTTGCTCTTATAGTGCAAGCAGGGCAATCAATTTCACCAGTCTGACCACAGGAGAGCTGGCTGCTGTGAAAGATATGAGCTGAGCTTGAGTTCACAGAGAGAGCGACACTTTGCCCATATTTCCTCTGAGTGGGCTGCACTTAATCCTACGTGTCCCACTGCAGATGTCTGTGCTGAACTCTTACAGTTTTTTTCTAACCAACTGGGGAGACCTCGCACAAGAGGTTCACACTTTACAAGTTGGGCCAGGATTGCATGAAAAATTTTGATCTTTAGGGGAAGATTTTAAGGTATACATATAAAGAGACTTGGTGGTTACTTAAGAACCAATATAAGAATCAGATTTTTTATCCAGCTGTTTTTGTTTAATACAGTGCCTTGTGAAAGTATTTGCTCCCCTTGAACCTTATATATATATATATATATATATATATATATATATATATATATATATATATATATATATATATATATATATATATATTTTTTTTTTTTTTTTTGTGAAGAATCAACAACAATTGGGACACAATCCTTAAGTGGAATGAAATTTATTGGATATTTTAAACTTTTTTAATGAATAAAAAACAGAGAACTTTGGTGTGCAAAATTAATTATTTTTGCCAACAATGCAAAAACTTTTGTTTGGCGTAAAAGCAACACACCTCATCACCCTGAACACACCATCCCCACTATCAAGCATGGTGGTGGCAGTATCATGGTTTAGGCCAGCCTTTCTTTAGCAGGGACAGGAAAGATGGTTAAAATTGATGGAAAGATGGCTGGAGCCAAATACAGGACCATTGACCTGAGACTGCGAATGACCTGAGACTGGGATGGAGATTTGTCTTCCAATAAAACAATGATCCAAAACATAAAGCAAAATCTACAATGGAATGTTTCACAAATCAATAAATCCAGGTGTTAGGATGGCTAAAGTCCAGACCTGAATCAAATCAAGAATCGGTGGAAAGAACTGAAAACTGCTGTTCACAAACGCTCTCCATCCAACCTCAATGAGATCAAGCCCAGCAAGAATGGGCAAACATTTTAGTCTTTTGATGTGCGAAACTGACGCAGACATACCTCAAGGACTCGCAGGTGTAATTGCAGCAAACGGTGTTGTCACAAAGTATTAATTAAAGGGGCTGAATAATTTCCACACCCAATTTTTCAGTTATTTTATTTGTTAAAAAAAAGTTTCAAATTTTAAGCATCATACTGTAGCGGATGGATCTTTGAAAACTAATATAATCTGGTTTCAACACAAAATTACATCTGGACCTTTTTTTACCATTATTCCATAAAATATCATATTTGTGGGCTGTCTGACGATTAACTGTCTTGCTAACACTTTTATCTTCACCTTCAAGTAATGAGCTTACGTCTACACCATTTTCCTGATATGTTGCATGATTTGCAACTTTCATGTGGAGTTTTTTCTTTGCAGTGTTATTTATAAGGGGATGAATAGATGTGTGGCACACTTTTTGGATGTTCTTAAATATTTTAAAAAGTTAAAAAACATTTTTTTCATTTTCTACAGTTCGAGTCTGTTATCCTGCTAAAAACCTATTTAAGTTTGTATGTGTGATATTTAAGGAATTGAAATTGTTGAAGGTAAATGGGTAATTTTACCATGTTATTAGTATATTAAGAGCATTGAAAAGAATCAATTGAAAAAATGTTTTGGTTTAACTGAAGTGAACAATAACTATAGCTGAATTTGAAAGTTCTATCAATTAAACACAAACCTGAATCACTGTGCCATATATAAATAAATAATATGTCAACTGTAACTCACCAAAGCTTTTTTATACAGCTATCAAATTTTCTGGTTTTATGGGCAATCTCGTTAATTTCTGGCCCTTAAACGGCAGGCTGCCTCAGCAGTGGGGATCAGGCTTTTAATCTGGCTAAAAAGCCCAATAAAACCCATGAATTTGTTGGCATGCTAAAGTATCATGCTTCACGCTCTTATTTTTTCCTCCTTTAAAATCTGTTCAATACCCTTTTCCATTTATCATACTCAGTGTTTCCAAGAACTTCTTGCTGAGTGGGTTTCCATGCTGCATAGAAACCAGCATAAAGTAAGTCTAGCTGTAATCCCCAAGTGGAGAATCACACGCTGCCAAATCTTTAGTTTAGTTGTTTTCCGGTTAAATTTTCTTGTCATGTTAAACATTTGAAGTAGTCAGAGTGAGGGACAGATTCAAAGCTAGAGAAGGATTCGTCTTACACATGGCTGCAACACAAGGCCAGTTTCCCCAGAGTGACATCTAACGGTGCTAAGTCACAAATGTAATAGGGATTCACATGGCCATGTTTCTCAGAACACATTCACAAAGAGGGATTCCACACAAATAAGGTGGAGACACGTCCAGTTGTTCCACTAAATGTTAAATCAAAGTTGTGATATTTTCTTCTAGTGCCACATTTCTCATTAGTTGAAAGAAACTGATCGATCACAGAATCACAATAAGCTTCTGTGTTTCTTTGTGAAACCTTTTTAGTTTTGAACAAGGAGGCAGTTTATCCTAATTAATTCTCAGATGAAAAATTATAGTTGCAGAAACTGGAGAATAAAGATCTACATATATATTTTATGTGTGTGTTCTTAAATACTCTGAGAAACTCAGTGCTGTGATTTTTAAGTGTCTGTCATCAAAGTATTTGCTAAAGTAGAAAAGCATTCAGAGAGAGAGATCTCCGCCAAGCAGCCAATTGTCCCCATATTGTTACTTAAACCTAAAACTCGCAAATTATCTGGATCATTAGGAAATATAATCAGTAGTTCTTTTACACAAGGTGTGCCTTCGGGAAAAATTTCATTACAATCTGTTCATAACTTTACAAGTTATCCTGTACACAGACACAGGCAAACACACACAAGCTCTTCTAAAACATAACCTCCTTGGCGGAGGTAGTTACTAAATCTGAGCAATGGAATTCTGTTCATCTACAGTAGTGAGGGTTAAGCAACCTTAGATATTCAAAATATTTCCTGTTTTATTCATTTTGTAGAAAATAGAAAGCATAAACTACACATGTACCCATTTACAGTAAATCCATGTTCAAAAGGTTTGTTGATATCGAAGCACAACAAAAGTTAAAATGTTTTTTCTCACCAACAGCAGATACAGACTGAAAAGAATCCATCTTGCTTTAACGTTTTGGACTTTGACTTGATAACTGTGTTCCCACTACAACTTGTCAGTTTGAATTATGAATAAAAAAAGAAATAAGATTCCCTTACCCCGTACAAGCGAGAGATGAGGTTGATGGAAGGTAGTGATGGGTCGGGCAACACCGATGCGTCGGCGCATGTGTCTGTCTCATAGAGCGAAACCTGTGTCGACGTGTGTTTCGCTACGGAAAAAGTCACGTGACCGAAACAGTTCCTGTATCGGTCACGTGACCGATGTTTCGAACTGACTGACAAGCCTTTATAAGGATGCGCATCTGCCAACGAGATGCATCTGCCAAAACAATCTTGCGTGTTTTGCGAATATAAAATTCATCAAAAATTATGGAGCTTCCTCAAGCAAAAAGAAAGGTTTCTGCCGTGTGGGACCACTTTGATGTCATTTCGGAAAATAAGGTATTTGTTTTAATTTCCTTGTTTCATCCTGTTCCTCTCAGAGTTTCCACTTGATTCATGTACTAAAATACTTTTTTTTTTTTTTTTAAGATGACCTTTGGGAACATTTTGATCTCGAAGTGGGGAGGCAGACCAAAAGTGCCTCAGCTGATGCCATCCTTGAGGTGCAGAGATACATGGCAGAGGGCAATATTGCGAGGTCCCAGGATCCTCTTGTATATTGGAAAAACTAAAGGACGGTTTATCCAAACCTCTTCCGCCTGGCCTTAAAATTTTTGTGCACTCCAGCTTCATCTGTGCTGTGTGAGCGGGTGTTTTCCACAGCTGGAGAACTAATATAAAAAAAGCGCAACAGACTGAATTTCAAAACTTATTTTTTTTAATAAAAATTTGTAAAAAAAAAAAAAAAAAAAAATACCAGTGAACAAGCATCTTCATTTACTACATGTTTACTTAGACTTGACTTTATTAATCCCTTGGGATTACTCCATTCGGGAAATTGTATTTCCAGTAGCAGGAAAAATTGCACATACAAGAAAATAGAGGATGTTTAGACACAGTATATACAAAAGAAAAATAAAATCAATTAAATAAGGTGTAGGAAGATGTATTGGGGGATGAGGATAGACAAATAAATACAGATTAGAGATTATTAAATTATGATGCAGGTTCTCATTATTCATTGACTGTTTCTAAAATATCAAATATGTTTTAATAATAATACAATGCATCATACAATGAATTGCATCATATTAGTGTATATAATAGGTCATTAAGTCAGTGTCAGTTAACTCTGTCAACTAGGTTGCCTGTATGGATTTTTAATGTCCAGCAGGTGTCAGTATTCAGTGACACAGTATTGACACTATCAATAGTTTGGGAATGTGTTCAAACGCCTCATGACGCCTCATCTACCCATCACTAATGGAAGGAAATAAGGGATGAGAGAGGAGGGTGACCTGCATGACTGGAGGATAAATGATGAGGGGGAAGGATGTAGACTGGAGGAATGAAGGGATGAGGTCTGAAGGAGGAGAAGATGATGAATGAGGAAGGATAAGAGAGGTAGGGATGAGGGAGGTTGAGGTGGTGGGAATGAAAGTGAAAGGAGAAGAGGAAAATTGATTAGGGAAGGAGGGGTAGAGATTAGGTAGGAAGTGAGTTTGGATTATGGTAGAGGAAATGGAGGGAGGGAAGGGCAGATTGAATGTTAGGAGAGAAGGAGGAGGGTTGGAGGACAGAAGGAGAGATGAAGGACTGGGAATGAGGGAGTACAGAGATGAAATGCAACAGACAAGGATGAGGAATAAAGGAGGTAGGAATGAGGGAAGAGGGAGGTAAGGATTAGGGAGGAGCTGAGGTAAGTACAGGGAAAACGGTAGATCTGTGTAGGTGAAGATTCCCAGTCACCCAGGTCATAGTCATTCTAATGTTGAATTGAAAAAGCTTCCTGGATGGGAAGCAAAACGTCTTTAAACTTGGAAACAACGTCCATTTGATTTTGTTTTTATTTGTTTTACTTTTTTGGAGAACTGTGCACAAACGTACAGAAGCTTAGTTAGAGGTACAGTATGTTTGAGGTTAAACATCTCCTCCAATAGATGCTTTGAAGCCAACTATTGCAACATCAGGAAAAAGGACATAAAACATAAATCATGCAAAACGGAAAAGTCTTTTGGGTTTATCGACAGGAATAATTTTCAGTAAAAATCTAGCAATTTTAGCCTATTGTATCTATGGGTTAAATCTAAGTGGAGCAGAGATGGTCATTGGAAAGAAGCTAATTATTTGAAATGAAAAATTAAAAAGATGATGCCATTATAAAATCAGAGATCACATTTATTATTTCCAACATATCAAACAGAGGAGTTGCTAATGAGTTTTTAACAAAAAATTTAAGTTGTTTGTGAAAAAATAGACTGGAAAACTTAACTGGAAAAATACTGGAATCGATCATTTTATTATTCATACCCTTTCCTATCCATTTCAGCTGTGACCTTCTCCTTCCTCCCAAACCCTTTTTATGTTGGTATCTATCTTCATTTCAATTCCTTTCTGACGTTTATCGAATATCTCTTTCAGGTCAAACCCATCCTCCGCCCTCCATATTTAACCCCTGTCTTCTTTTTTTCCCTTTCTCTCTCTCGTCTTTTTTTGTCCTCCTAAAAGTGTCATCACAAAACGTTATAGCCTTCATGATCTACAGGATACAGACATGTGAAAAATGGCTTATTGAGGGTTCAGTTACTGCTTAATTTTATCTGACAAAAAAATCAATTTACTAATTTTTCTTCTCATTTATCAACTGATAAACAAACTTTCTATTTGAAGTGTAAAAGAATCGATTCTAACTGAGTCGGAGGGATAATATATCAGAGAGCAAATAACCTAAACTTCAGATATTTTTGGAACTCAGGCCACATTGATCTTGACGTCTGTGATTGATGTTTACCTCGGCTTGTATGCGGCTGAATAGAATCCTTTATGCCAGGAAGTATTGACTGGCTGTCATTTTATTGTGCTGCTAACAGGATAGATTAGGCAAATCAAACACAATCTAGCAAAGTGATGAACTGCTCTCTAAATATGCATTCCTTCAAATCAAAATAACAAAAAAACAGACAAGCTAGACATAAAGATCAAGGTGGATGGACTATTTACTTATTTGAGATTACGGTAAAAGTTGTGCAACAGTTGAATAACGTCTGATTGGAATTACATGTTTGTAGATGAATAAAACCAAGATATCTTGAGCTCACTATACTGTTTGTCTCTACCTTTGACCCTTTCTTTCTTTCCTCCAACTTTCTTCTCTGCATCACAATAATGTCTGTTGTTTTGAAGGTAAAGGAAGCAGTGGAGAACCTATAGCCATTGGCTCCAATGGTCTAATGATTTCTCATTTGTTTATCTTGGTTTTAACAAGTGATTAGATTATAAACCCAAAGCTTAATCGGTAGGTATAGACCTGTGATTATTTTTATGAGTTATTTCAGGCACTATGAATAAAAAAGTGACAGATCTGGAGATTTATTTGAAATATGAACCCTGAATATCTTGGAGACCATGAGAAAGCAAACCAAAGGAAAACCGCTTGCATTAATTATATGTGAAGCAACCAAATTTAATGAACTTTTACCAATTTCATATCTGAAGCTTGTATATGGTGAAGTTATAGTACCGTAAATGTATTGGCTAAAATATGGGTGTATAAGATTAATTTAACTTTATTTTAACTGAGGCCACTAATTTGTACTTTTAGTGAAATGATAAACTAGAAATTACCTCATATTAAGTCAAAAAAAACAACAAATAAATGCATGTGAATGTTACTAAAATACACAACAAAATAACATCACAATACTTTTTTCATCACTGAAACTGTGTTTTGCTGACCTTTTTTATTAAATGTATTTTGTTTTTAAACTATGAATCCTTTCAATTTCTATTTACAATAAATCATCAAACAGCACAATTTAATCAGACACATACAGTAAAACATTATGAAAATACTGTTCCTAAAGAAAGAACAGATGAGTTTATGATATATAACAGGAATACATTCCCATTTCTTTTGTAATCATTTTTCAGAGAGGATGGATGACCACAGATCAGTAAATCCACCTTTGAACACATAGAAAAGTTATTCATGGGAGCAAGGGACCTGCTTCCTATTGCACTGAATGCTGTTTTTTTTTTTTTGCAACAGAGATGATTGACGGTGACACAATTATAAAAGATTCAGAGGGGATTTCCTTTTTACCAACGTAAAGTTTTATATATGACTTTGATAAAAAGAAATGCCACCTAAGCTCTTGAGATGACGTTGATGTTTCAGCCATTAATATTATTTGGTGTATCATACAAGCAGAAGGAGGGATAACTGAGTTATCCACAGTGTATAATGAATTCCACAGGCAGGTTTACATCAGTGGAAACTGGCCTTTGGTCCCTAAAGATCACTTCCCCTTTTTCAGAATTATTTTTTTTCTTCATTTCTGAAGATGATGGGCTTCTGACAGCTTTATCAAGATGTGACCTTTAAAAGGGAATAGGAGCTGGAATGAGAAACACCACGTTCAGGAATAAACCCATGGCTCTTGATTACTAAAATGTGGATTGATCATCTAAAGTTGCAGACACTTTACAGCCTTTTTGAAATAGTTTTTTTTTCCTGAAAGTTTTATCTGTAATATTGACCTTACCTTCTACTTTTTTAAGGCTTTGTCACAGTTTCCCAATCCATGCTTTTATTCACCTTGGTAAAAACTGAAAATTGATTGGACTGTAACCAAAACAGGTTAGCTTAAAGGTATAGTGGAGGATTTTCATGAATATATTAAAAGAGCCACCCACTTAAAAAAAAAAATGCATATGCACAACCCTGTACCGGCTCCACGCATGCAAGAGCCCATTTCTCGTTTTGTACGCTCTGTCTAAAAGTTGCTGTTTGCATCTCTCATACAAGCTTACAAAGAAGATTTGCAATTTTTTCACTATGTCAGACTCACCACCACTAAGTGAAAATGTGGATGAGCTGGAAAAAGAAAATCCTCCACTATACCTTTACTTAGACTTAGACTTAGACAAACTTTATTGTCATTTTGTAAACACAGGGTGTGCACAAAATGAAATTTTGTTAAGTATAGCTGTAAAGACATTTCCATTTCCTAAAGTGCAGCAGTGACAAAATGTAATCATGATGATCAAATGTAAATATAAGACTAAGATATTATTTATAGTTTTTCCAAGATTCAGCGCTCTTTTTTTCCCTGTTTATTCAACATTCAGCAGTCTAATGGCAATGGGGAAGAGGCTTCTTCCCCATTGCCATTAGACTGCTGAGTGTTAAGAAACAATGACGAAAGTCAAGCTTGATATGCAGACATCACCAACCCCCCCATACCCTTAATTTCTATTAAATGTCTTTATCCAGATGTCTTTTCACTTTTCCATCACATATTAGTAGGTAAAGAAAAAAGAAGACATAAATAATGTTTCCATGTGGGAATGTGGTATGACAGTGAGTCTGGAGAAAACAAAGCAATCCCAAGAGCAGTCTAATGCTAACAGATAGACAGGTATTTTTGCCGATTAATGGCCCAAGTATATATATATATAAAATGCAACAAATGTACGCTAAAGGAATCCAAAATAAACTGCTTTAAGCAGCTTATGTCTAGTTTTTTTATTACACAAAACACCCCAAAATATGAGGATTTTGAAGCAATGGCAGTTGAGTGAGAGGCATATGTATTTTATAGAAATATTCTTCTATCTTGCCACATCTGTTGCAAAATAGTGTGGTTATAGAAAAACAAAAAAGACTGCATGGATGATGAAAACTAGATTGTCAAGAAGCACAAAGCCTTCAATGAAGGAACAGTCTCAGACACAATCCCAGGGTGTCTAACAACAGATGTTCCTCTGCAGGAGGAAGTTCATGGATCTTTCTAGAATGCTTCCCAGAATACTGATGCAGCTAAAACCCAACTGAGACATGATGTCCCGTCTGACCCAATTCTCCATTTATCCTTGTAAACGTGTTCAGGAAGTTGCAAGTCAGGATTTCAATTTTTTTTTTCTTCATATTACCTTCTGTCTAAAATCTAATCATTTTCCTTACTGCTAAAATATTTACCGCTTTGACCTAAACCTTACAGATGATTCCCTTGTGACCGAGAGGATAATTCGTTCTTTTAATCATGGAGCTTCAAACCTCCTTCCAGCATGTCATTTTGTCATCCACTATAATCCTTCTATCCTCACACAGTGGAAAAAGGTAGTGAATTAATGATACTCTCTGAGGGCTGCAGCTCAAACCTCTTCCAGAAATGAGGTCTGACTAAGTCTCCTCTTTAATTGTATAACCGCTGCCATTTTTCGCCCGTTTAGCACATCAGCTGGAGTGATGCTTTGGGAGTTGCCCTTTTGGCCCCGATGCGGCTGCTGTCTTACCAGCTAACCCTCTTCAGCGGGAAATCAAATACACTTAATGGAGACAGGAAAGATAACGAATCTAATCAAAACTTCAAAAGGATAAACATGTCACTGATCACCACCTTCCTGTATGTCATCACTTTGATGGAAAATATTTGATGGAAATACCTCTCGCACAAGCTGTCTTTGTCATTACTCTTAAAGGATGAGGTGATGTTTTGAACAGATACATAACCTTGCTGCAGTTTAACTTATATAAAAGGGTATTTTTTTGCATTATAGCATAGACAGGATCGTTCTAATGCTTATGGAACGTAAAGAGCTCACCTACCACCTCCCCAACTGCCAGGAACTGATTCACGGAGGTTTTCAGAGTGCAATGCCAGTGGATCAAGTTCTTGTTTTGATCGAGGTCAGTCTCCCTGAAAGCATAAGAATAGTGGAGCTCTGCTCATCACAACATGGTTCCTGTTTCAGGGAAAAAGATGTGACCTGAAAGGGTGAACCTCAAGGTGAAGAACGTGACTGTACCTTGATACTGATGCTGGAAAGATGTAGATTTTTATATCCTGAGTCAGAGGAATTAAGTTTCAAAGAAATGCTGATGCTAAACTCCTTCAGGCACAGTGTTTATGATAAGGAAAAGATGATTGAATTGTAATTCATCATTACAATAAATAATAAGGGTTGAAGTCACACAGTAACTACAAATGTGATCCTTTGAATGTTGTTATTGAATAATTTAACTTTTAAATAGAAAACAACAGGCTTGATACAAACCAGCATAGATATATTGCATTAATCAAGACAAGAAGAAAAGAGAAGATATAGAATCATAACTGATATTCTGTCGATAGTAGAAACTGAGTTGGTTTTCAAGGTGTTTTAATTGAAACCAGTCAGCTTATATCTAGATGGCATTTAAATCATTTAAAGTCTATGCTTGACTCTAAATGCATTTCCTTAAAAACGGTCAACCCTGCTTCATACCTTTACATACTGAGGAGACAAACTTCTGTCTATTTTTATTATAAATTAACAGACTGAGAAAGTTTATCGTGCTCAGGTGGGAGTATCATCTGACAGTATGTCTGCTTATCATGTGTTTCACCAAGTTGGCCTTTCTGAGAGAGTGGCCATATGAACGTCACTGTTCAAAGAAAAGACACTACAAGAACTAATTGAATATCCCCTTAGGTGAGCTCAGCAAATGTGTTAAAAATACTGCTCTGGTTCTTCCTTTTTTTGCTGCTTTTCCTGTAGACTCTTTGTTAGCATTCTCTCCCTATTTTTCTTAGCTAAGAGAAGGGAAGGAGGGAAGAAATAGGGAGGAGGGATAAGATCATAAAAGGAAGAAAATGGAGAGTAGGAGGTACAAAGGAAATAGGGGACACAGGAAAAAAGAAAAAATTCAACTCAATTCAGTTTATCTATATAGCGCCAATTCACCACACATGTAATCTCAAGGCACTTTCCAGTTCACTAGATCATACAGTCAAATTTATTCAGTTTTCTATCTATGGAAAACCAGTTGATTGCATCGACTCATTGACTCGAAGAAAATCCCTCACACTAAGCATGCTTGTAGCGACAGTGGAGAGGAAAAACTCCCTTTTAACAGGAAGAAACCTTCAACAGAACCAGGCTCAGTGTGAGCGGCCATCAGCCGAGGCCGACTGGGGTTCAAGGAGACAGAAGCAGAGATACAAAAAGCAGCTGTAAAAGGCGGCCCCGTCCAGGAAACACACAGCCAGGCCGAACAAGCAACGAGCCAGCTCCCATGCCAGAGGACGAAGAGAGCACATCCAGCCAACTGTGGGCTTCTATGAACATGTCAGACAAAGAATGCTCTTAACTTTAGTAAATAATCGTAAATAATTTTCGTAATCATGATGGATTCCACCTGTGAAGTGAGAGCCACAGATTCCACAGAAATGTAAATCTGCATAATTACCGCCCCGATGATTCCATATAAGGCTACTACTTCCCACTCCTCTGTGGATGAACAGGCAGGTATTTATTCATAGAAATGGCATTGAGGATAAAGAAAAAAAATTTAAAGGTTTGCAGATAGATGCTCTGCTGACTGAGCATCAGAATTAAAGGACCAGTAAAGAGACAATATTGGAAGATGCAACATTTTGGTATATTGGAAAAAGGAAAACATAAATGCAGGAGAAGAGGTGGAATCCAAAAGAGGTGGCATTATGGAAAAAGCCATCAGTCATCAAGGTACAGATATAATATTCTACAATGAACATTAAAAGAGTAGAATAAAGCTGTTGTGTGGTTTGACAGTGATTGTAAGATAATAAAGCTAATTTGTGAAGAGCTGGAAGGAAAAACCAAATGTGATGTAAAATAAAACATATGATGCTTCCTGGAATCGTTCATTTGTGGGTTGAGTGAAACAAAGTTAACAGAAAATGCATAGTCAGGTAGTGATGTGGGTGTTTTTGCTGTAAACTGTTCCTACTTGTGTGCAGTCAAGCCTTTTTCCCTTTACGCTGTAATGGGCAAAGTTAGAGTAGAACCAACAACCATCTCTCCTCATCACTGCGATACAGTGATACATTAACAATAAATAATGAAGAAATTCATCAGAACAGACTTTGCATATAGATAGCCTACTTAAGCCGGAAGCGACTATTAACATAACTTGCTGGAGCTGGAGGATAATTAGAGTGGCTCTCCTTCATTTCTTCCCTTTCTGTGACTAATAGAGAGGCGATAGTGACAGAAAGAGGGTAGAGCTCCCAGAGGACTGCGGTTCATCTCACAGTCACCAAATTCTCTACTGTCTCAAAGAAAGACTTCAGACCTGCACATAGGCTGAAATTAAAAGAGTTTGTAACACCTAACCAACATACTTATTTTCTTAAAAGTATCTCAGTAGAATATTCATAAAGTTTATACTCCGGTGCTTTTTCGTCTACTACTAGCTACCTGATGGTAACGAGAGCTCTTTAAAGCCATTTGTAGGAATACTATGAGTGGTTACTTGTTAACATTTTGCAAAGTTATATCACAGTTAAGTTCTTCTCCTTGCCTGCAGAAAGAGTCACTTTGTACGCATGCCTGTTTGCATGTGATTTTAGGCTCTGGGTTAATTTGCCCCATTCCAAATTATAGCATCATCTATTTCAGACAAAGTACTTCAGCTAATGAATATTGGTCATGGTATTTGTTGAGATCTGGTGGTCAGGTAATGAGACACGGAGTTCTACCATTGAGTATTTATGAGAAATCCCCCCAAAAAATGAAGCAAAGGGTCTTATTTATAACTTGATTTTTGCTTTTCGGTAACCTAAATATTACCATATGAATTAAACTGAACTATTTGACACAACTGTATTGTATAGCAAGGATGGATTGTATAATAAAGCAATATTGAAATTAACCCTGTAATGCCAAATGTATCATATTTGATACATACGGTTTCTGAAATGTTTTGCGTCTGACAGCTTTTGCATAATCTAATGGTAAAAACTTTGCTCAAAATCCTATTGTACACGATATACCTGATAACAGAGGGCAGAAGACTACACATAAAATAATCTTGACTTATCGCATAGTAATAAATTATTAATATAAAAAATGTGTTTCTGTTTTTTCTTTTTACATATTTTGTTAAAAGGCCAAATAAGGACTTCAAACCAAAAAAAAGTAATTTTCTGTTTTGTTTTATTCTTGGATCGGGCTTTAAAGGGTTAAGTAGCTCTCCTTAAACCACTGAAAACTGACAATACATTTACTTTCTTCGAAAAAGAGGTAAAACCAAAGAAAGAGCGATGAATATGATTCAGGTACCTTGGCTGTGAATCTCTGTATGTCAGTCACTACATTTGGTGATGTTCATGAATTACAGAGACAAATATTAATAAAAAATAATACAGTTTAAATGCTTTTAATCAATTTGCAGTTGTTTTCTGAATACTCTACAACCTGGACCAGCCAGAACAAGAAGTACTTATGATATTTTTCCGATTGTAATCAGGATTCACTTTGGTTATTGTTATATTTCCTTTAAATACATATTAGAAAATCATAAAGAACCAGTGATTCTCAGTCAGGGACCCACTGATCTGCATGTTTATCCTCCCACATATCTCACTTAAACCAATGGATAAATAAAAGGCATGTACAAGTATGCAAAACATAACCCTATTGTAGGTAAAAACATACGCCTATTGGTGTTATTCCAAGCAGCACTGTCAAATTTTTAGCCAATAGGGGAACAGGAAAATGAAAACAGTCTCTCTAGGTGTTTTTTAACCTGATAGCAGACCATCTTGGAGCAACTGATTGAGAGGTTATAGAGTTACATAACTGCATTCCCCCTTCTAGATTAAATTATACATCAGAGAATCAAAGTATAATGTCAATAAACAATATAATTGCTTAAAAAATGCTTTTGGTTTTAAAGCACTTTAAATAAAGAAGATTTCATTTATTGTAAAGCTCTATCAGACATGGACTTTATCCATCAAAAATATGACAAGATTAAGATATGTTGTTGTTCTGTCTCTCATTTCTGCATTGACATTGTCAAGTATCACAATTTCCATTCATAACAAAGATTATAAAATTTGCATTCATTTCACAGTTAGCTTTACGAACTGCTCCAAACTTAGGCCCCGTCCACACGAAGACGAACCCTGGCCTAAACGCACAAATTTTTCACCAAACCAGCCTCTCATCCACACGAAGCCGGCGTTTCGGGGGTCTGTAAATGATCTTTTTTTTATTCAGCCTTCAGAGTGGGAAGATTTCGAAACGCCGTTTTAGCGTTTCCATCTTTACGCTCTAACCGCATATTTTTTTTTACACGCATGCATCATAGCGTCGCCTCTAAACACGCATGCTCGACACATCACAACAACAATGGCGCCGTTGCTGCTAATGCTACTCACCCTGCTGTCGGGCTTACAACAGAATCTTCTTCTTCTGGAATATCTCCAGGAAGAACAGAGCAATATCGACGACATAGTTCAGCACCTGAATTTGACTTAACCACGAAAATGGACCCGCAGGGCAACCATGTATAAATATTAGTGCGCATGCCCAACATTTCGTCGCTTATTTTTGCTTTGGCACCACAGCGCCACTTACAGGCCTGGCATACATTTTGCAGCGTTTTCATGCATTCGTGTGGACGCTCACATTTATTTTATGCCTCCGTCTTTACGGCAAACGTTTTGGAAAATATCAGCGTTTCGTGTTCGTTTTGACTTCGTGTGGACGGGGCCCTAGTTGAAAAAAAGTTATGCCCAGAGGCTCTGTCTTAAGCAGAAGGAGGGCTACGATTGAAATCAGCATCAACAATTTCACTAGATTACCTTCTAAAACCTGGCTGCACAGTGTAGCAGTGGGTAGCACTGCTGCCTTGCAGCAAGAAAATTCTGGGCTCAATTCCCAGCCCGGGGTCTTTTTGCATGGAGTTTGCATGTTCTTCCTGTGCATGCATGGGTTCTCTCCGGGTACTCCGTCTTCCTCCCACAGTCCAAAAACATGACTATTAGGTTGACTGGCTTCTTGTAATTCTCCTTAGGTGTGAGTGTGTGTGTGAATGGTTGTTTGTCATGTTTGATGTTAGAACATCACCGAAATATTGAAGCTTGCAGCCCAGCAACCAGTGGTTATTGCACCTGGGCTAGATGAATGCATAAGAAGGTGGTCCTGAGATCTCTTCAATCCCTGAGTCAAATGCTAATGCATTGGGTATAATAAGCCAGTAATACAGTAAGTATATTATCAAAACTTTATGGCAGGATTAAAGAAACAAATTTATAATACAGCAGTAATGTTAAAGCTATTAGTGCTTTAATGCCCTTCTTCTAGCAAGTTCTTGATATCAGGTTCATCACTTTGTTTAGGAGATAACAGTATAAGTACAGTATAAGTAAAACATGTCTCAATAACTCTTGAAAAAGTTTAAGAATATGTCTTTGTATTTTCTTCCTGATACTCAGACTACTGTTACTCTATGTTATTTTAGCGGTATCCCTCCTGTTATATTGTGGTTAGAAGCAAAGTATTTCGTTGTTATTTTATTGTACATAAGGTCAAATATCAGTTCTTTTTTTTTTTTTTTTTGCAAAAACTTGCATGAATGTGGTGTTTTTTTTATTTCTATAAATTTCATATAAATCCTGAATACAGATGAAAAGCCTGTTTACGAAGGGATGGGAAACATCTCTGCCTGAGCCTGATATGTGCTTAAGAGGAGGGGACATTTTTGGACAAAAAATAAATAAGGGCCAAGCTGCAGAGAAACCCACCAACATTCATTTATTCTTCTTGCAGTTAACTATAGGAGGCTGTATTGCTCCTTCGCTGCTGGTGTCTGATAAGACATCTTTTGCCAGACCAAGGTTAAGGACCTTTTTAATGGAATTGCTTGCATCTGAGTAGCAGCCGCCCGTCGACTGCCCATGCGAGTGCAAGAAGACCCCCTTTGTAATCCAACAGAATTGGTAGATTGAAGAAACTCCTCTTTGTGATACCGTCCCTGCCTGGCCAGCTATCAAGCCTGAAGGCTGCAAAGGTCTTCTTATAGAGGAATAATGTATAAATGGATGTGGAAATGAAATGCCTCCACTCCGTGCCTGGAAAACCAATGTGGTGACAACATAAGTCACACTCAAGTCAAACAGCCTGAGGATGCTCCATGTAATTGGCGTCAGAAAACAAAACATAATGGATGTCGCCGTCTTGCCTGTGCATTACCAGGATCAGGGGGAAAAAAAAGGTAGAAAATAAAAGATGGTTAGATATGTGTGCATCAGCAAAACGCATTGCACTAACTTTTAGCATGACCCACTTTCTGCCTGAGAGAAATGAGTCATAAGCTAACTAATACACTTTCAAAGGGACATTTTGTCTTAAATGCATGCTGTGCAGAGGCACAACAACACAGCATCCTTTACCTGCAGGAAGCCGTGACTGTCCAACATACCTCAATAAAGCAGATATTCTTTAAGAGCTCAGGAGACAGATGAAAAGCTGATAAGATACTTATCACCTCTATAGCCCTGTCCCACTTACAGAAGCTTTTACCTGTGGGCTTACACACAGCCAGAAAATGATCCTTTCTCAACAGAATACAAAGAAACATGCCTTGCAAAGCAAAAGCTATCCCAATTTCTCTGTAAATGCTCTATAAACTTCCTGAACTGCTGGTGTAGAATATGTTCATCTTACTTCAACAGTGCTATACTGGATCTTGTGTTGATTAATTTTTTGAATTATTCCTGCTATAAAAATGTTAGTGGTTATGATCATCACCTGCATGACATCTGTGTGTTTCTGTAACAGAAGCCAAATATAACCCCTCGTTCATTCTCTTAATTCAATTGTCCCCCCACTAATGGATGGTCTTTTGTCTTGTTCATTCTCTGCTCTCTCTCCAGCGTGGTGTTGCAGCCATTTAACCACTGCAGAGATCCCATTCATCAGACCCTAGAGTGCCCTCATGTCTGATCATCTGTCAGTAGTGCCTGTTTGTCTACAGCATCCCTCCTGCCTCTTTTCAAAATAAAGCTGAAGATTAGGGAGAAAAGAGCATTTTACTGCATTCTCAGGGGGTCAATTATTCCCCTTATCCTTCTTTAAAACCTTCTAACCCTCCACTACTACTTTAAACATCCCCCCACGCCCCCATACACACTTTCCCTACAGTTTCTTCAACTAATGGAGCCATCCAAGGAAATCACTGTCCAAAAGATGTGCTGTGCTTCAGAGGGGCTCTATCAGTCAAAGGCAGATGTACTACCCCAGGAACTGACACGTGGTTGGGGATAGAGAGAAGAACATATTGACTCGTTGCAGAGACAACTGAATATCTTTGGATTTTGCTTTTTTTTCCCCGTTTGTCTACACCATCTTCTTTCTTCTGTTTTCCATCTTTGCTCATTTCGAGGCAATGTCATGATTTTCTCTAATCAGATAGAACAACTCTGCCAAAAATGATTGAATAAGCACATAAAGTCCAGATACTTTGACTTTATTACTGCTGTATGGTGGTGCAGTTTGTAGCACTGATGCCTTGCAACAAGAAGGTCCCAAGTTAAGTTACTAGCCTGGGGTCTTTCTGTATGGAGTTTGCATGTTCTCCCAGTGCATGTTCGGGTTCTCTCTGGGTCTCTGGTTTCCTGCCACAGTCCAAAAACATGACTGTGATTTACATCTTTAATTTTAACTTAGGTCCGATTGTGTGTGAGGATGTTTGTATGTCTCTGTTTGTTTCTTTGTTGCCCTGCGACGGACTGGAAACCTGTCCAGGGTGAACGCCGCATTTCACCCCAAGACCGCTGGAGACAGGCTCCGGCCCCACTGAGACCCTGATGGAGTAAGCTGGAGAAGATGGATGGAAGTTTTAAATCCTTATTTAACTAGTTGACATAATCCCATAAAAACAAACTAAATGTATTCTTTACATGACCTGGAAAATGTCACATGGGGCATCAGTTTTTATTGGATTGCTTCTGATTTTTACACCAATGTAGTGTTAGAGAGATGGTGATAGTTTCTCTGTCACATTAAATCCTAATAAAACACAATAAAGTCTGGGGTTATGAGAATAGAAAAATACTATAATTTCCCACTGTACTCAGGTGTCCGCTCTCTCCTTTTTCTAAAACTTGTCACCTCAAGATTTTATATCAGAAGGCTTTGCAGATATAAAGGTGATTGTTTAAAATATGATGTTGCTGAATGGGAAGAGAAAAAAGTCTCACTTTTCCACAAAGAATGCCTCCATATTAAATTGTATTCAAGTTTTTTTTTTCTACTGTCCCTAATCAAGAAGCTCATGGCAAACATAATATGCTGTTTGAGGTCCAGAACAATGCCTACTAATGTAGTGAGTTTTTATGACAATTAAATTCACAGGAGGGAAAAAAGATTGAAGACTTGGGCTTGGCAGTCTATTAGATGCTGCGTTGCTAGAACTTCCCCCACTATTTGGGAGTCCAGCTATTTCAACTGTACTACTTGTCACTTATTACTCAACTGAGAAAAAGGGTTTAAAAAAAACTGCTTGGTGTGCTGCAGTCAGTCAGCACTGAATGGAAAACATGGTTAAATTAAGTTATTTAATAAAATAAACATGCAGATGTGTTACATGACAAAGTGAAGCAGTCTGAATATATCTTCACACCAGAGCTTTCTGATTTTTCTTCACAAAAAAAAAAAAAAAAAAACTTGCAATCTGTATCTTCCTCAGTTTAAAATGTTCCATTATTTTGTGTTGGTCGTTCCAACACCAATATGGAATGTTTGGGGTTGTATAGGACAAATTGTGAACAAATCAGATTTATGTACTTTTGCAAAGCAATAGAAATAAACTGCCAAGAAATAGATAATATTAATTTCAATTCCCACAAGAAAAAATTATTTTGCAAAAATACCTACAGCATCTTATAAAAGTGAGTACATCCCTTACAATTTCAAAGTTTTTTATGGTAAAACATCAGAAATAACTTTTATTAAAATGTTAAGTAGTCAGTTTACAGCTTGTATAACAGTGTAAATGTGTTACTCAACAAGCCATTAATGGCTAAACCACTGGCACCAAAGGTAAGTGAACCCCTAAGTGAAAAGGAGCAAATTGTCCCTAATTACTCCTTTTCTTTCAGTCGGATCAGATGATTTGTAAGTGTAACAAGGCTTAGGTGTGAATGGGCAGCAGGAGTCTTATATTTTGTGTTATCACTCTCACACTCTCAGATTACCAACACCCTGAAACTGATCTGCAGGACAGCCGCCAAAACCATACAGAACAAGCCTTGCCACGGTCAAACAAAGAATCTCTGTATATGTGCTGAGCATCATATCCAGAGGTTTTCTTGTAAAAATAAACTGCCCAGAAACAAACCTCTTGTACAAGAATGTCTGCAAACAGCAGTTAGACTCAGGATATTGATTACTGGTTCCCTGTCCTGTGGTCTGAGGAGACCAAGATAAACCTCTTTGGTTTAGATGGAGTCAAGCATGTGTGAAGGCAACTAGGTGAGGACACATCCCAGACAACCACTAAATGCTAAAGAAATTGAGGGTAACAGGTCTGGGCTGGCCTGGCGTTTCCAAACTTAAATCTTATTGAGCATCTGTGGGGAATCCTCAAACAGGAGGTGGATTGTCTCAAGGTTTTTAACATCCTCCTGCTATGTTATGTTGTCGTGGAAGAGGAATTCAAAGGCAACCTATGAAGGTTGGTGAATGATGGTGGGGACAAAAGAAATGGGTATTTTCACACAACAGTTCACTGACTTTTGATTCTAGTATTAGAGATTAATTTCTGCTTGTTAGGCTATTTCAAGATGAAGATGAAGCAAATTTACCCTGATACAAGCTGAACACTGAATATTTTCTATTCTATCAACATTCTATATTCCTAAAGTTGTTATATGCAAAGTTAGGATAAAATAACAACAGAACTGTGAGGGTTGCACTCCTTTTTGTGAATATATTCTTTTCACATAAGGAAAGACATGCAAAGCAAAATTAAGGTTTAAAACCATACCCAGCAAATGATTCAGCTCTATCTTTACTTGCACACATTAGACTGGCTGAGAGAAGCACAGGAAGGTAGATGGTCCATTCCATCAAAATTATTGCTTTTCCTATTGATCGCTTCTTGCAGGTCCAGCCTATGTCCAGATATAGCAGCAAATAAATGCATGAGTTGTGTATCGGACACCTGAACCCTCAGCCACACACAAACAGTGGATAACTCCTGCTTCCATCTGAGCAAGCTTATAGGTCAAAGAGGCATTTATCCTAAAATACTCACTTAGGGTATTAGATACAATGTCAGGGCTCACCTAGGATAATATATTCTTATCTATTGGTCTTGCTTGTTATGTTGTTTAGCATTACAGCTGAAAATATATATTTTTTCCTGTGTAAAATAAAAGCAGAAAGTAAAAAGCACAGACCTTTGTTGTCTCTGTTTCATATATGCTTGTCTAGCTTTGTTGTTCATTTGCTCTGTCCGGGGGAAACTTTCTGCTACACTGCCCACATGGTATTGAGTAAGCATCTGGAATGAGTCATAGCCCCTCTAATGGAAATCCATTTAGCCTGGTCTGAAGTATAAAGCTGCGCAGGGGAGCATAGCGTCACACAGCCATCTTTCACCATAGGGAGGACAAGCAGGCTGTACTGAAGCTGAAAAGACCTCCCTAAACAATCGACAGGAAAGGTATTACTCTGCAACTGCGAGAGAGTGGAGGCGTTCACAAGTGCTCACTTCTTTTTCATGGTATTCTTTAGTTTTCTCGTCTGTATACACATCACAGCACCTTAAAGAAATCCAGGTCTCATTTTTCCACAAAGTCACCCATGGGTTTTGATGATGGGAGACTGAAAGCAGAACGTCTCTACTAAAAGAGATATCAGATTTGAATGAAAAGAACCTCTTGAGCTGTAAAATATGGACCAAA
The DNA here is from genome assembly GCF_016077235.1 of Cyprinodon tularosa. Taxonomy (NCBI): domain Eukaryota; kingdom Metazoa; phylum Chordata; class Actinopteri; order Cyprinodontiformes; family Cyprinodontidae; genus Cyprinodon; species Cyprinodon tularosa. The sequence continues at coordinate 235,041 of NW_024039344.1, read as the reverse complement.
AAAGCAGATCCATGGATCATTGATATTTACGTATCCATCAAAACGATGGAGAATTGGATTTTCTGCATTCTGCAGCAAACTATGAATAAATTTGAAGTAAACATTTAAATGAAAGCATGAAAGGAAGCCTGTGAAGGTCAGCGTCTCAGCACTGCTGTGAGAATTGGTCTGATTCAGTGTTTGAGTTACCAGAAATAAAGAAGGTTGACTTTTTCAGTCAGTGAGCTACCGGTGAATTTGCATATTTTTATTTTCTTTCCCTCAAAAAAATGCAGACTAGTTTCTCTGATGTGTGGGATAATTCAGCAAAACATTACTGCTTCCGTATAAGCGCTGCATCTCCAAATGTACTTTAATATGAGTGGAGCAATAACTTTCCCTGTCGGTCTCGTGAAAATTACATAGCTTTCACCTTGTTGAATTTAACTACTAACATACTGTAATGGGTTGGTAGATTCATGATTTTGGTCAAATTAAAAGGTGAAGAAAAAAAGAGTATATACACTGCAAAACCAACCCAAGACATCTTGTTTTAAATGCGATTATTAGGAATATAAAGATAAAAATCTGGTTAAGAAGACTAAAGAACAACTGTTTAAATTTATAGGCTCAATAAGCAAATCCTACAAACTCAAAGACTCTATGCCAGGGGTAACCATTTAAAAATCAGCGGAGTCCGAATAAAGAAAATCATCAACCAATAAAGGTCAGGAGACATTTTCAATTATAATCTGTTACGATAAAAAGAATTTAACACTGAAATAGGTTTTTATGCATCCATATGATACATTGAATTTTTAAATAAAAAAAAATCTTAAAAAATTCATTTCATAATCTAAAGTGTTTTTTTAAGTAGTAGAGCAAAAATTATTCAGTTTGGCATATAGACAATTTCCTGATTAACATATTTTATAAAACACCTGAACTGACTGTTTATTTGTTCTTTTCTTTTTTCTGGCTTAATGAGAGCGGTGGGCTTTAGGCTGCCCTGCAAGGCTTTAAACCTGGGTTTGAATGGAGACAAAGCCATTCTCAAGCACATATCAAGGTGCTAATTCATGAGCCTGGATCGATATTTATTTTTGATTATGGTCATGATGGAGAATCCTGCTTCACAGCAGTAGGTTAAGCCAAACATTTTTAAAATGTGCAGGGTCATTTTTGAGCACGTCATTTCCCTTTTCTTTCACCAGTTCACCGCAGTTCTTCCAGCAGTCCACACTGCTTTCTTTTTCTCATTTCCCGGTTTGCCACAGGTTCTGCTGTGTCTAAAAGTGGCTCGCTGCAGTGACCCAGACTGACACAGCTCACTGGCTAATTTGTATCACGTGTAGCCCGGTCAAAGGCACTCCGGAAGGCTTTACAATAAAAACAGGAGAAGCAGCGCAAGTGAAATTAGACACTGTTGCGGATAACATGCAGTAATTACAAATGTTTTAAATCAGGTTGGGTTGAGATTAGCCAGCAGGTGGGTCCAGATCTGGACCATGGTCCGCTAATCCGTAACCTCTGCTCTATGCAATGAACTTGGTTTTCTTAGAAAGAAAACTTTTAAATAACCTGACTGTAGTTGAGTTGGTTTGGAGCTCGTCTGCCTGGCTGTGTGTTTCCTGGATGGGGCTGCCTTCTACAGCTGCTTTCTGTATGTCTGCTTCCGTCTCCTTGAACCCCGGTCGGCCTCAGCAGATGGCTGCTCACACTGAGCCTGGTTCTGCTCGAGGTTCCTTCCTGTTAAAAGGGAGTTTTTCCTCTCCACTGTCGCTACAAGCATGCTTAGTGTGAGGGATTACAATCGAGTCAATGAGTCGATGCAATCAACGGGTTTTTCTTAGATAGAAAACTTTGAAACAATCTGACTGTATGATCTGGTGAACTGGAAAGTGCCTTGAGATGACATGTGTTGTGAATTGGCACGATAGAAATAAACTGAATTGAAAATGAATAAACTGAACTGTATGATCCAATTTAATTATCTCTGTAAAGTTCTTGGAAATGACGTGTAGTGACGACACACTTTATAAATAAACTGAATTTAATTGAAATGATTAAGAAACTGTTGCAGGAGATCATGTGGGAAGTGTATAATGTTAATGTTCTCAGACTTCTTAGCAACCATTAAACAATGAGTACATTTGGAATAAAATTTTGGCCTCAGCTGCAGCATGTTTTTGAGGTTTGAGTTAATTAATAATGTTCTCAATAGTATATACAACAGAAAAACATGTATAAAAAATTTTACTTGTTTTGTCTATATCTACCAGGTGTTTACTTTTTGAATTCGACTAAAGTCCCACTTCACATTTCTTAAAGAAAATCTACCTTCAAGCCCTGTCAAAGAGTCGATTTAGGGTTTTGGTCCACACTTTGACTAGAACATTCTAATAGTTATGCTTCTGTATTGGAGCCCTGCTTATTTATACAATTCTGGAATTATGTTGCTGCACATTGGAGTAGTTCTGCTGTTTTCATCCTGATATTTGTTTTAGCGAAGCTTCAATTCCTCTGTTTGGAGAGCGGCGTTTCTTTTTTCTGATTTTTTTTGTTTACCTTTCAAGTTAGATGCTGTGAAGCTGCAATGATATTTGTCAATATCCTTTCATTTTCGTACATTTGCCGTATTGGATAAACATAGCAACCAAAGTAATTATTTTTGTTTGTTGTGTTTTGTTTTAAAATCCACAGCCATTGCAAGTCCCAGTCGAGTTGATAAGAAGGCATCGAGGATGCAATGCAGAAAAGAAAAAACAAAAAAAGTGGAGCAAATTCCATCCATATCTTCTATCAAACATTATTGACAATGTAAAATATTTAGGAAACAAGTTAGAAGAATTTTAAGCCCTTTCAAGGACCTAGCCAGACTACTGGAAAGAGGCATCCTGCATTAAGGAGAACTGTAAGGAGATGGTCACAGGAAGTTGAAGAAGCCCTGCAAGGTTTTTTAAGGCTACTGAGTGAAATGCACTTTGTCAGGCACATAAAGAGGACATTACTGCAATGACTGAATGTGTGACTGACTATACAGGATAGATATCTAAGTAGGTAGCACCATCCCCACCAGAACAGTGAGCTTCCACAGTAATAAACTCTGGATCACCAGTGATGTGAAGGAATGGAAAAAAGAGCCTTCAGGAAGGGAGACAAGGAATTAATGAGTATACAGAAGCATCTTAAAGTCAAGACAAGATAAAGCATGGAGGCATGCAGATAGAATATGGAAAGCAAACTCCAGCAGAACAATGCCAGAGATATGTGGTGAAGAATGAAGATCACAGGCTTCAAGGGGAGGAAGTATCAGATGGAAGTTTGGACAGAGCCACTGAACTCAACACATTCTTTGGTAGTTAGAGTTAAGGTTAGGTAGTTCAGTATCATTCTGTCCTATCCACAGTCATTTACATCCTGTCCTCCTTTGACTCAAAGCTTCCCTTTCACATCTCAGGTGTTTCATTTCCAACTCAGCCATGTTGTGTTGAGTGTCATTTCTTCTGACATCATCTGTTGAGGTAACGTCATCAGGAGAAATTACTTGAATAAACTCAAAAAGCTAATAAAGAAGGTTGACTCTATTCTAGGGAAATCCCCTAAACCCTCTAAAGAAGATGATCTTGCAAAGAAGATTTTTTTTTTATATAAAATGAAAAACAGTCTTAGCATCTTCTTTCAGAGACTGTTAATCAACAACAGAGTGTCTTCAGTAAAAGGTTTGTCCAGATCAGGTGCAAGACAGATTGCTACAGATAGTTCCTGCATACAGCTACTGTCAGGGCCATAACTACCACTGAGGACAACACGGCCATGTTCTTGTTTTTTTTTTTTTTTTATATTTTGCCGGAAATTATGATATATAAACTCTAAGAACAAATTACACTGAAACTGAATGTAGGACAATGATCTTAGTCTCCCACAAATATGTGAGATGTTTCAAATTTGAAGGGCCAAGAGTAGCATGACTATAATAAAATAAATAAAAAAGAAGCTTGAGGGTTTGGGCCGTCAGTCATGGCCGTTCTGGAATAGGCCACACCAAGCTACACAGGCAGGTGAAGAGCAGTTTAAGTTCTTGATGACGGTGAGAAATAAAACTTAATTTTAATGAGGAAATATTTCAGCCCATCAAGCTGCCCAGACAGCAAGGGAACATCGAACAAAAGTTTCTGTAACTCTGTCAGTACCGGCCGTCAGTCAATTTGCAGCAGTTGAATCAACATTCATCATGTAAATGTTGAACTGGAGCTAAACGCAGCAAATTTGTACGGAGCAGATCGAAAGGGACAGGAAGTTGTGCGCAGAAAAAAACATCCAATTAATTTTCAAAATAATAATACTTTTCTGTAACTTACCCTAACTTTAAGGGTCACCATGTAATGTAAATGTAAATCCTTTACTGTTCCACATTGGGGAAATTCACTCTCGTCATTTAACTCATCCCCTTGGGAAGCAGCGGGCTGCCACTGTTGGTGCCCAGGGAGCAGTGTGGGGTTAAGGGTCTTGCTCAGGGACCCAGAGTGGCAGTCCATGGGAGAGTGTTGGACTTGAACTGAGAACCTCTGGGACCAAAGCGTAATGCTCTAAACACTAGGCCATCATTCCCATAATGGTCCCTCAAAAAGCCTCAGAATATCCCATTTTATTAACTATTGTAATATTGTAGACTTCTAAATTTATTTTATGTGATTGCTTAAATGTGAAGATCTCATCTTGTTTATTTAATATTTATACTTCAACTTATTTATAGCTATTTTTATAATTTCCTGCTTTTACATTGGGTTGCTCTGGAACCTGCACATTTAAATTCATTCCATTCCATGTAAGTGTGGAAATAACTAAGAATAAAAATGGAAACCTGAAGTTGAAATTGCACTATTTGTTTTTATAATTTCTAACATTTAGTATTTGACTGTGTTGATATGAGAAAAAGGCTGAGTGAACCGAATTCCTTTTTTGGCCAAGCAGCAAGAGGAGCAGTGAAGAGTTTACTGTACCAATGAGCGATATGTGTTCTAAAAGTCAAATGTTTGTTGCATGGTACTTGAAGAACTGTGTACGATTCTAATAGAAATGTGTTAAAAAGCTGGCTTTCCATAACAAGAGTGAACAGATTAGGCACTTTTATCAACATAATAGTACAGTATGGTCTGGGTGTCTATTTCAAATACTGAAGTAAATATAAAGCAACTAATTTCCATTACACTGGAATACATTTTGCGACACATTTCTAGCCAGTTGTCAATAGAAGCTTCAAAAGAAAGATTACATTAAAATCAAGTTAAAAGTTTATAATGCCTGAAATGTCTCTCAGGGAAAGAGGAACAGTACCGACTAACCTATTCAGAAGTCAGAATGATGTTGCTTTTGCTCCTCAAGACTGAAAATGACCAGATTTAATTAATGGAAATAAAAACCTTTCCTGGGGAGAGCGCCGCTGAATCCACATAGAAGTGACTCTTGACCTCAGTATTTTTTGGGCTCTGAGTACAGCCCTGGCTACTGTATTACACTACAATCACTGCAATCTGTTGGGAAAAAAAATATACATCATTTAACTTTAGTTTGAGATCAATAAAATTAGTTAAGTTAAACTGAATTCAAATAAATTGCAGCACCACTTTCAAGTCTTGGAGACTATAGCTGTCTTTTTTGATTTTTTTTTCCTAAATTGGCCAGTTTTTAGCCCCCCTGCTAAATAAAATATCTATAGCATATTTTTGCAACCACAGTGTTTCACAGTAGTGAGGGTTGATTCAGGGTGAAATGGGAGCTAGATTTTCTGCACCAAATGTTTAAACTCTGTGAGACGTTCTGACCTCAAAATCTTGTTTTTTAGCCTAATTTCAATATAAGATGTTTCCCAATTTCATCACTCTCTCTTTCCATCTTGTTCCTTGGTCTTCATGATGTTTGTTCACCGTTGTCTAACAAACATTTGAGGCCCTGTAGCACCTTTACTGGAAACGATTCCACACGGCCCTTTACCAATCAGTTCGTATTTGCAAATCATATCAGTCAGTGTATTTAGATCATGGGTTGTATGGGTCAACATGCTCTGATCCTGCAGAACACAATGCAAGTAGTTTATGTTCAGCTTTTACCTGAATATGCATAAAACCAATGGGGTGTTGAGGCAATTCCCCCAAGGGCTGTGTGGATGCTGTGATCATAATGCATACTGTCCAAATGCATTTCATGCTAAGCAACTACCATCTGAATTAATTTCTGCTTAGTAATATAGTTCTCAAGACGAAAGATTCTCTAAAGTTGCTGCTTACTCAGCTGTCTTTGATTTGTATAATTTTATATCACTACTTTACAACTGCTTCATAGTAGTTAGCAGGTTACAATGCTTTGCGCTTAATCTTGGGCTTAGCTACTGACTAACACACAGAATATCAATATGAGCATTTTCATGCACTAAGAACCCAAGATTTCTGCTCCAAATTCTTGTCTGACACAAACCAAATACAAACAATTTGAACTTTTATGATATTTATTCTTAAATTTTATGCAAACTAAGTATCACTTCCCAACGATCACAATTTCTTTTTTGTATTGGTCTGTCACTCCGTAAAAATTCAAAAAAATATCCACTGGACTTGGTTTCCAAGATTTGAAGACGTTTCGCCACCTCTCCAGGAAGCTTTCTCAATTCAAATGTCTCGATCCGCAGTGAGTTTGAGTCTTATGGATATTTTTTTTTATTTTTACGGAATTACTATGACCTGGATGACTGAGAACCTTCATCAGCATATTGGTCTGTCACATAAATCTAAATAACTACTTTGAAGTTTACAAATGAAACGTCAATAAAGCTAAAGGAGTTTGAAGAAAAAGGGTAAATTATTGGAAAGTTTAGTGTGAGGAGAATAAATGAGGGATGAGAAAAGATAAGGACAAATATTGTGAAAAGAGAAAAACAGTGAAGATGAGCAAAACACATTTTGCAGAGGAGAAACAGATGAAAAGCAAAAGATAAACTGGCTGATTATAGGTGAAATTGAGATGAGTCCCTGCTCCCAAATCAGAGTTGAGTCCCAGGCTGTAGGGTTGGGGTTAGGAAAAATATATGATCAAAGAAAAATATCTTCTTTTGAACTCTTTTTTTTTTTTCATAAAACATTTCCATGGCATGGGGGAATCACACCTACGTTCTGTGGTCTCTAAAATATTTAGTTTAGTGACATTCAAACCAGTGACCAACCTGCTTCAGGAGGATCAAATACAATCTATTGAATACATTGCCTCTATTACCAAACCCCAAATCATTCAAAGAGCTGCATTACAAAATGCTTCTGATCAAAAACACTTTACAGCAGTTTGATTTTTTCAATATTTCCCTCTGAAGTTAGAAAATCCCCCCGTCAAATTAAGTAAAAATACTGTTTGGAAACATTTGCTTTCTGTCACAAAGCTTCTTTCTTAGTGGAATAACATGGGAAACCTATAACAGAAATGTAAAATTCTGAAAGATTAAGTAACCTCAAGCATTACTATTCATTCCTTTTTTTTGTTGTTCTTTAAACAGCAACCAGAATGAAGCATCATTTCAAAGTGGTTTAGTCTAATTGTTTCAGAGACAATCTGTGACATGAGTTCACAGTGGGGAGGTTTCCTCCCTCACAAACAGGCTTCATTACAGCAACTTTTTGTCTGTGTTCTTTGTTTTCTTTTACACGGTTCACACTGAGCAAGGTACTGCTGCTTTATCAACACCAACAATCATCTGTTTGCAGTGCAAGAAAATCATTTTCTTACCTTAAAGAAAAAAAAACAAACAAAAAAACAATGGTAATGCTACATGCAGTTTTACATGCCATATCATCGTTTAACGCAGTGTGTGACCCTCAGGTGCTGGTTTTGATGGTACATTAAGATTTATGCTTGTTTTCAAGCTTAACACACAAAACTTTGATTTTCCATCCTAACCATATCTCTCTGGAAATTTGCTTGGGCTCCAAAAGATAAGGTGCCAAAAAAATATTTAATGAACCTTCAACAGGAAAAGTCATTTGAAGGCTTGGAGGAAAAAGACGTTTAGTCATTGTTGATTCTGTCAGTTGAGTTGTCAGTGTGTGGGTTTGTCATGATGAAAATATTGTGATCTGTGTGACAGCTTTATCTACTGCTTCTTTTTAAACCTGTTGTTATGTCACACAGCTTTCATCTGGCAGCAAATTATAGCTTAAAGGTTGAAGCATCAGAAGGTTTCTATTAGTATATTATTTAGACAAAATCATACTTAGTTTTTTCACATTTGGAATGTAACTAAAACATTTTGCATTGTGCATGTTTACCAGAAGATTATGAATATATTAAATAACTAGAAATGGAAGTTATAACTAATTAAAAGGTTCTTCAAATCGAGGGTAAATCCAATTAATGATTATTAGTTTAATGATTATAACTCTAATTTGCTTACTCACCAGGGTTCTGAGGTTTTTACGAAAAGGTTAGACTCCTGGTTTGGCTGTTAAGATCCTGCTGACTTCACCAATTTAGTGATTTATACTATGGCTATCAGTAGAGTTATTAATCACCAACCATAGAAATTGTCTCTGTTCATTAACCAAAGTAGGGTGGATCTAAACCTGAGTGATGAATCACTCTCTGCATAAAATAACTACAAATGGACGTCAGGGAGGGGTCACTTTTCCTTATATCATTTAAATTTCATCTTCAACATTCATTAGTATCATGAACATGAATTAAAACTACAAAAAAGCCAAGATTCAGTTTCTCAAAAAAGAAGAAAGGCTAATAAACACCATGGTCTACAGCAGGGGGTAGACTTAGCTGGCAGAAAGTTACTGACATCTTCCAAAAGGAGGGTAAGATATGAAAGGTAATTTCTACAGAAGGTGAACTTTCACAAAGTGCTTCACGCAAACATAATAATGGAAAGTTGAGAGAAAGTAATAGGCTTATTGAAAAAAAAAAACAGCAGCAAAAACTGTAGTTAGTGGTATGAGAGTAGACAAGTTAGTGGTAGAATTAAAGGCATGGTCAATTCCTAAAGAGATACCACATGCAGACCAGTCCAGGACATAGGTAATAACCGTGGCATTATGTGTTTAATCTGATTCAATATCAGAAACACTTTAAAGAGAAAAAAGACCCAGATCTCTGAACAAATTAAAGTGAATTTCTCACAAAATTTCCAAATCAATGTTCCAGAGACTTAAGGAAGAAAGTAGAGACACATAAACTATATTATTGAAACTATCTCTAGTCAGCCATGATTTAGACAGCCATGTTTTCTGCTGACATTTGTCCAAAAGTACCAATATCTGCTTTAATAACAATCTTACTACTGCGAGAGAAGCAGCAGAGTAGTTTTTAAGTAGCTTCTTCTGAACCGTTTCTTACTTTAGTCTCACGATGAAAAGACTGTGTTGGTGACATTATTTAAGCAGTTCATAACTAGCTTTTCCAAAAACTCACTGAGTAGATGCTAAGTAAAGTCGGTCACTTTCTATGATGTAAAATGTTGAAGAATTTGAGCTTCCTGTTATAGAATTTTAAATAAAACAGTTAAAATATCTAATAAAATATCTACCATTAATAAATTAGATAATTAATAAAGTACTTAATTAAAATGGAATACAGATCTGAAAACATTGTGCACTAATCTAATCTGTAAGTAGATGTGATTATGTTGAATGTGTCCAATAAAAGAACAATAAAATAAACAGAGCTTTATGTTTATGCAGGTTAACAGGCTTTCAATCGATATAAGTATAATGCCGAAAGATGTACTTTGTAATAAAATTAAACAGGAGTTCCAGAAAAATATCAGCAACCAAAAAGCCTGTTCTTCAAGCATATCCTTCTAAGAAATATTGAGAAAAACACTGAAGAAGTACAGCACAATATATTGAAAAAGCAACTGTTTGTTCTTGTTGGCGGGTGAGATGATGCAACATGGCCCATCAGAATAGAGTTGGATACAGACAGATAAAGTATTTGTTCCCAGACACAATGAGAAAACCACAGGAGCATTCAGTCTTTGTCTACACTGAACCCTTCCAATTTTTATAAAGGTACCGTTGGATCTGTGGGGCTCTCCACTTTCGCCTTGTGTCTCTCATTCTGTGTGAGCAATCAGTGCAGGCTGAACACTTGCCAACATTATGGCTCCTCAGTCCTCCCCCTGCAGTGTACTCCTAATTGATCTAGTTGTAGTAACTCGCTGCTTTAGATGACATATCGGCATTACCCACATGTGATAAACAAAGAGCGATATTACTCTGTTAATAAAAAAAAAAAAAACTAACACAGTTATGTAATCCCAATTCTCCAAACTCTGCTCTTGCTGCAGCACTTCTGTCTTTCTATTGTCTTTATTCTCCATCTTCTCAAACCCCGAGTCACTTATGGCAGAAGGATGTTTTTACTGAGCCTTGTTCTGTTGGAGATTTCTTCCTGTTAGAGTGGGAGTGTTCCTCTCTACATGCCTGCACTGTATGAGGGATTGCTGCAGGGCTAAGGACACCATACAAGCAACTTTCTCTTCCAGGGAGAGTGAAAGCTTTAAGTCAAAGTCAAAATTAAGACCTTTTTTTTTCTGCACAACATTTGGCCAATTGTTTGATAACTTGGTTCATTGGAATGTGAGTGCTTAACTTATAAACTGTCTGTGGGAATCAAATGAACTTCCTTTTTTGAATTGTAAAGTGACTTGAGACGACAGGTTGCCGCTATACAAATAAATTGAATTGAAATTTAGATAACAGTAAGAGCAGTTACCGAGTACCGGTGACATACTGTATCATACAAGGCCTTTAGAAATTACCCTCTACTGCTGATCATCAATAGTTTGTGTATATAATTGGTGACTGGAGAACTGGGATGTCATACATTATTGTGAGGACCATAACAAATAGTTCATTTGTGATTTTTTTTGTGTGTGTGTAAATTTTATTTTTTTCTTGGAAACATTGGGTTTTCATCAGTTTAAAGCCATGATTATTATAATAATCAGAAGTAAGGAACACTCAGTGAAAATCCTTAACTATATGTCTATCTATCAATCCTCTACTGCAGCTTTATCCTTGCAGGGTCTTGGGCTGCTGGTGCTAATACATCTCAAGACGACACAGAGACACACTAAAACAAAACAAAAACTTGAACACACACTCTGTTGCATTACGCAAAAGATGCGTGACCAGTAAATGGTTCGTTTTACCTCCGCTAAGTTTATGGTTTTATCTGTATTGGTTTGTCTGTTTACAAAATAACTAAAAAAGTTATGGACGGATTTTGCTGAAATTTTCAGAGACGGTGTGTCTGGTAAATCATAAAATGTTGGTGTTGATCCGATCACCATCTGGATGCAGGAATTTCTTAAAAATACAGGTATTAACTTAAGGTGGAAGTCAAAATATGTTGGGGGGAAATCGGTTTCTTGCACTATGGGACCAAGTGAAAGAACCAGGAGATAACCAACACATGCATGAGGGGGACATGCATACTCCATGCAGAAAGAATCTCGACTGGTATTCAAGCCCAAGATTTCTTACCGCAAGGCAAGAATGCTACAAACTCCCTGCAGCCCATCAACATATGAGGGACGTTAAATAAGTAATGCCCCCGACCCACTTTCAAATGTTTGATCGAAATTTTGCATGTGACATTGTTTAAATCTTTATAGATTAAATAGCAAATTAGAGATCTGAACTATTTCTGGTTTCTGACTTACAGGTCTTTAAACTGAGTAAAATCTGAAATGCAGCCTCTTGAGTACTAAGCAGTGATCCGTTTTTTCTTTTGGAAAGGACTCAAACCACGGGAGACTTTTGATGAAATTAAAGTAACTTGTGGTGATGATGTCCATTATATGACCTTGCAAAATGTTTTACAAGGTCATATTATGGGACATTATCACTATAAGTTACTTTCATTTGATTAAGTCTCCTATTGCATGCATTTTTCAAATGCAAAAAACTCAGACTTGACTCAGTTTTAACAGGAGTAAATCAGAAACTACCATTATTTCAGAGCTATAATTTGCTATTTAATCTACAGAGATTTAAAATACTTCACATGCAAAATTTCAGCTCAATCAAACATCTGGAAGTGGGCCAGGGGCATTACTTATTGAACGCCCCTCATATTTAGGTAAGGGTATAATGAATCATGGCCGCCAAAAAAGATCTTTGGGTACATATTATATTAATTTTGTTTCCAGATGAAAAAATGAACATAAAACTTAAACTGAAAAAAAAAAGTTTTCCTTCTTGTGTATTCCACCTTTTTACCTTTTATTTCTGCTCTCTTTGGTATCTTGGCCTTCTTCTCTACTAATGGACAGGGCTCATCAGCCAAAGATGTGTTTTTTATGACTCGGCTCCATCTTACAGCAGGGGGGCAGAAAACCATAAACTGCTAATGCTTCTCACTAATGGTTATACATGTTATGAAAAGGTAGACATGCTGGTGCTTTAGGAATCCAACGTCCCATTTAGACAGTAAACAAATGTATGTGGTTAATAAACAAATTCAGCAGGAGGTTAAAGTTATTTTATTGTAAAATTTCCTTCGATATTTTCTTTGGCAAAAGGAACTTGTACTTGATGCTGCCATCTTTTCAGAAATAAGAGATATTGTTAGGATATCTGAAAACATTAAAGTAGTATAATCCGTATAGCAGCACAGAGATAAAACCTGTTTTAGACACGGTGAATTAGGCATCAGAGCCGCTGGATGAAGGTCATCAGCAGCAGAAAGTAAAAAATGATTACAGCTCTTCTAAAACAGTACATCTGTTTGTGGTTATTAGGTTGAAAGTTTTACTATTTCAAAAGCAGATTAGTGGGAGTCCAGCTCTGAAGGATGTACTGTAGCCTTTAAGCCACTGGCTTTAACTCAACTGCAGCCAACTCTGAAAGCACCTCACTTTGTGGAGTGTGACTGCTGCAGGTGAAAGGACACATTTAAGATAAGTAACTGGGTTGTTATTTGTAAATTAGCAGCATTGACCTGTAAAAGCTACTCAAGTTACAGCCGAACAATTTTAATATGCTTATTAATAAGTACGTTCACATATTTATACAAACATTTTCATCCACAAAATCTGATAAAAAAAAAACATCTAAAAGAATGAATATCAGTTCTTTAGCTCTATATAAAACTGGAACCCATCAATAACTGTCTAATTTAGTGTTTCACTTAAAGATTGACCTCATTATTCATCATTTCAGCCTTGAGGGGAACTGAGATTGAGATGCCAGGAACAGCAGTCCTTCTTTTAGTCACTATGCTTACAGATAATCCTGCTGGTCTTCTTGATTGTGGAGTAACAACATAAAAAGTACAATACCCTGAAATGACCAGAGTGCACAACCACCACCTAGTGGCACAAATGATTTTCACATACAAAACTAGAAAGGAAAAATATTTTCAACACAAGGATGAGAGTCCAGCATCCTTTTCAGCAGAAAAATGCCACTTTTTATCCCACTGCTATACAATGAAAATTGTTGAGCCACAAAAAATAGGTTTTAGAAGAAAGTATTGATTTTCCATTAGATATTTTAAAAGCAACACCGGCGTCCCCACATCTGTAAAAGGATAAAGCAGGTAAAGAAAATGGATTGACAGGTGGATCCAGCTTTCGTATAGAATGTGTGAACCATTTCCATACGTATGGTAAACAAAGATATTTGGCCCAATTCAAAATATAAAGCACAGCTTTTTAAAAGCCTAACCCTCAGCTCAATACAGATTCAGCATAAAACATATAGTAGAACTGCTTTAAAAACATTGTTTCTGCCAATAGAGCCACAGTAAAGGAACCAAAGAACCACGTTGCTTCAGGGGTGCAGGTGGCGTACCCCTGATCTAGACAGGGACATTTACTAAGTGTCTAAATTAATTCTGATAGTTCTCCTCCACAGCTTTCAAAGTTTTCTCTTGATCTTGCATGTGTTCTTTTGCCACTTCAACTGACGAGCAAGCAAACATTTACATGTGATTTTTATAGAAAATGTTTTAGGTGACGATATACTGTAAGACATTTTCAACACAAACTACAGTTAACAGTATTGAGTATAGTTTATATATTTTATGTACAGCATTTCCCAAGATTTAAAAAGAGAGAGAAACATTATACCGGGTCTCTGCAATGAGAGGGGCAGTGGTTGTCAGCTGGTCACTGCTGGCAAAGACACCTGAATCCTTTAGCAAACAGTACCCTCTGCTGGAAAATGGATCAAAAGCTGCCGCAGAAGAATTAAGAAATTCTTCAGAGTTTTAACATGAATTCATTTCAAAAAGCAGAGATAGATTCATCAACAGCACAGCGCCAATTCTGTCTTTCTTTAGGATCATTTTGATTATTGATTGAAACTAATTTCTGTTTTTCTGCTCATGCTATATCCAGCGCTGATCACTTTAATCATCTGGAATAAAGCTAAAGCACAAAGTGTCATTGCTTGAGAAGATGGGTGGTCACAGAGACCTGTATCAAGGCACCTATATGAGAAGCTAAGGAAAAAGAAAAAGCTAAAGGAGCAACAAGAATAATCGCTTTTCTTCTGTTTTGCCCCCTCTTAAAACCAAGTCAACATCAAAGAATCTCATCTGGAACACAATCGGATATAAATATATAAAAAACATTTCTAGTGGAAATGAATGCCCATTCTGGAATGAGAGAATTCAGACATTTCAGGTCCAACAGGATGTTTCAAGTCAGTAATGTTTTAATAAGGCCTGCAGAGTTTTTTTTCAGGTCCAGGATCAGAACGCCATATAAGGTTTTAGAGCATGGATTTCCAAAGCTGGGGTCACGACCCCGTTTGCGGTCCATGTGGTCTTGAGATCCAATTCAGAAATGTAACTTAAAAGTGGAAATGCTGAAAGAACTTAAAAACATCACGAAAAGAATAAACAAAACCAAACACTTTGGTTATCGATGCTGTTTGTAGTAATATTATACTGTTAATAGATTTTGTAGAAATGTTTGGATCATTGTACCATTTTGGAAGTCAGAAACTGAAAAGTCTGGACTTATTTCATGTAAATGCAAGACCAATTTTAGAGAATTTTAGAGTGTAAGTCAAAGATAACACGAGCCATCTTGATAAATGCAACATATTAAGAGCTCTAGATGATAGATTTCTATCTACCGTGTATGCATGTATCCTTTAAAAAAAACTTTTAACATATATGCTTTTCAATTATATTCCAATCCTCTAAATAGCCAGCTGCAGATGAAGCAGCAAGAAAGGTAATTTAGATATGGCCCAATACCATATTCCTTTTAATCCAGTACAAGTACTAACTGTTGGGACTTGCTGATACCAAGAATCAATAGAAGTCCTAGAAGAAAAGCTTTGCCAAAGTGAAAAAGCTTTGGTCTCATTCCCTAAAACGGCAAGTTGACAAAGTCAGACTTATCTTATGACTTGGTAAATGTGTCAGAGTTTTTCAAATGTGTCCTATTTGCGGATGATACCCCTTTTTTTTGTCAAGGTACAGATATAGAATGGATGTTAGAAAAAATGCAAACAGAATTTATGCAAATACAAAAATGGTTTAAACTTAATAAATTATCTTTAAATTTGGATAAAACAAATAGGTTATTTACAAGGAGACAAAGAACTGTTAATATTCCATTTAAAGTTGATGGTGTAGAGATTTGTAGAGTTAGTGAGGTGAAGTTCTTGGGTGTGATTACTGACGAGAGATTAACATGGAAATCCCACTTGAATTATTTAAGAACAAAAATAGCCAAATCAAATGCAGTGCTTTATAAAGTAAGGGATTTTCTGAACGATCATGCACTGTATATGTTGTATAATGTATTAATTGTTCCACACTTGGTCTATTGTGTTGAGGTATGGGGAAAGGCATGTTATACTAGTACAAAATCGGTTTTTGTTTTGCAAAAAAGGGCTATAAGAGTTATTACTCGAAAACATGGCAAATACCCATCCAATATATTGTTTTGTAAATTGAGGTTATTAAAATTCTATGATTTAGTTGATTATAATATTTTGTTAGTTATGTATAAGGCACACCTAAATACATTACCCTCAAACATCCAAAAAATCTTTGCAAAGAGAGAGAGCAGTTATAACCTTAAGGGGACACAGATTTTTAAGAAACCCAAATTCAGAACCAGTTTGAAAGAACGATGTACCTCGATACAAGGAGTCAAACTGTGGAACGAACTACAAAATGATGTTAAAAATGCCAAATCACTGCACATGTTTAAGAGAATGTTAAAGACTGGATTCTTGAAGAAGTATGTAATAGTATAAAGTGAGCTCATACTATCGTTGTTTAGTTGAGATTGACGACTGACTTTGTTTTTGTTGCAGAAGATAACCATTTTTTTCCCTGTTTAGTTTCAGAGCTGAGAAAAAAAGGGGCAGATATAAGATTTTTTTCTTCTTTCTGCTGCCTTTCATTTCATTTTGTTTTAAAATTTTGAAATACATATGTAGTATGTCTGTAATGTATGTAATGTATACAGATGGATATGTAGGTATGTATGGATGGAGGTGTATTTTTTATTTTTTAGTATATCAAAAATTTGATAGGCTGTTTTTTTTTTATTCAATGAAATGAATGAATAAATAAATATCAAAAAAATATCTTGGATCCAGTACAGCTTAGTTGCAGTAGAGAAGGTTTTTTTGACCAATATGGAAGGGTCTATTGGCAGCTGCAGCGAGGTTAAACCTCATCGTTTTCATCTTTGTCAATTATAGAAGTGGTTTCTGTTCAGAGTATCAGGCTGCTTTTATTAGTACTTAACACAGGTATCGGCCCGATACAGAAACCAGTATCGATACTGGTGCATCCCTACTGGATATAGATCAAAGTTAGACATTTACATTTTCTGGACAATATGACATTTAACAGAAAATACAACAGATTTCCTTTTTGGAATAAACATGTTGGCGACTGTGGATAATTTACCGTGAATCTGTTTCCAATAGGACGCGATCTCTAGATTCCCCAAATAACAGAAATAAGATTTATTTCATAAAAGTCTTTATTCATAAACTTGATGCAAGTTTACAAATTGTTGTTTTTACATTGTCAAAATCACCCTTGCAATAGGAAAAAAAAAAAGAAAAAGAAACCAAAGCATGCTTACAGTGCATAACTTTATAACCCGGCCACCGCTGTTAATGATGCAAGGTAAAGAGCTCAATATCAGGCTCGTTCAGGCCTCAGATCAATGCATCCGAGACGCCCTTGTTAGTCATAAATGTGTTGGCTTAAGAGAAGCTGCTCTTCACAAATACTCCCAAAAAAAAAAAAAAAAAATCAACCTCATGTACGTCTTTCACATAAATCTCAGATGCTGTTATTCACTGGAATCAACCTGGCATCTAAATGATAAAGGCAGGCCGAGGATGAAAGATAACCAGCCCACACGTCTCTGTATCTCACTTCTGCACTGATGCAGTGGGGAAACCACAACTAATTATATCTCTAGTCCTTTATAACCACCCCAAACAACCACTTTGTTTCCCACAATATGAGAGGGAGGGGGGGGAGGTTATACCAACTACTATACTGACATGCAAAAAAACAGCAATATCAAAGGGAAAGGGCAGCAGTTTTCTGAACCTTTCGACAAGCCCAGGATGGGAGTAATGTCTGCTTCAAACGTCTGATCTTTCTGAACAATTCATTAGCAATCTTTAGTCTTGATAATGTGTGGAATGCAGCGAGAAAAACTCTTTACAAGGTCTAAAAGGTAAAACTCGGGTGTAGTTTAACAAAAACAGGGAGGGAGAAAAAAACATTCAATCTGGCCATCAGACACGGCCGGGACCAATCTTAAGCAAAGTTGAGTGTGCAGTATGAATTCCTGAGTTTGCTCGTCCAGAAAATGCAAAGGGTGGGGCTAAACAGTGTGAGCAGAATGGGATGAATAATACGTTACAAACACGTCACAACAGCTAACAATCATGCCTATGGTCTGGTAGTTTGCTTTATCTAAAAACCAATGTTGCAGGAAAGCAAATGCCAGATGAGCAGAACATGAACAAACTTTATCTAAACCAATCTGGTTAGCCGTCACTCTGGAACACCCCCCCAAAGAAGAAAAATTTAATTCAGAAATGAGGATTCACTGCAGGAAATTGTCAAACTAAGCCTTCTACGCTGGTTATCAGGATGATTTAGTTAAAAGAAAAAAATGCACATAATCACAGAACAACTAGGAAAACATGTCACTGCATTAACTGGAATGCTCCACAGTTTTCTGCATATTACATCAAAGCCTCAGCACGCTGAGAGTGGTCATGAATATCAAACTAGGGAAGTGGTAATGGGACGAGCTCGAGTTCATTTTGTTGTTGTTTTTTTTTCCTGTGGCAAAGCACGACACATCTTTATTAAACCTGAACAGATATTGTGGAAACAGAACAGACCCCAGGGTGATCATTCTGGGCGTGAAAATATTAAAACGGAGAAGAGTATTGCTGTGAATCTGCAACTTTGGCTGCATTTTACAGCAGCACTGAGGTCAAAGAAAAGTCAGGAGGTAAAGGTTGCTTTCACCTCAGCCAGCTTTTAAAGTGTGATGTAAATAAAAAGTGAACCAGCTTTAAGAACTTGGAAGGTGACAACAAGTCTGTTCTAAATGTATTAAGTTAAATAAATGGTGCGTGTGTCTGAAAATGTGTCCCCTCCGCTGCATAGCAAGAGTGAGGTTCAGTTTGTCGGAGTGATCTGAGTGGATAAACCTCTGGTATGCTACCGACAAAAGATGAGGTTACCCAAAAATAAGATCTGGATTTTAAATCTAAAATACCTACAGTACTCATTCGGCTTTTAGAGGGACCTGGTTCACTTCCTTCAGATACTTCAGAGGTATCCGTTTTTTTCCCTCTTTTAGGTTATTTTCAAGAGGTTGTAAGGGCCCTGAAAGTTATGGTCAAAGAATTCAGTAATACAGTCTCTGCTCAGCCAAAGACCTACACAAGGTTACATTATAAACATTTAAATCCTTTAGCAGAAATACAAATTTACATGTTTACAGTGGAGTTAAAATCGATGTTGTTACAGTGTGAAGTGATCCAAACAAGCCTCATCCTCTTCCAGCTGCTGGTTGCGATTATGTTGGTGGGTTTCTCCACATCTGAAAAAAAGCCAGCAGCTAGTTGATCCTCATAACAGCCTGTTCCACAAAACCTTGCAGTAGTCCGTGTATATTCCTGCCCTTACCAAGGGCTTTAAGCTTTAGGCATGAGGGGAAAATGCAAACTAGCCTTAGAAGAAGCGTTCTGGTTTTTTTTTTTTTCCCTCCAAAACTGAAGGTCATTAAAAAGATGAGCGCAATATTAGGGCGGGCGGTAATTCGTGGAAGTCAGAGGCAAAGTTTCCCTACCACCAGCATTTTCAAGGTCCTTCCAAGCCATCACTCCATCTTATTAGGAAATGATGCATGCCAGTCTGACATCCAGTTTAAGGTCAGAGAGATAGGGTGTGGCAACTGGAGCGTCAGTGTGCCACGAGTGGAAGAAAAGCCATGCCACACCTTTTACACTCAAAGCCGGAGTAACCTGGGCACGCCTCAGAGCCAAACGCGAGGGCAAGTTTGCACAATTTAGTCTGCCAGTTTGATGGGACTTGGAATACAAACATTAGATCGCAGAGATTTAGTTAGAGATGAGTATCTGAAGAAAGGAGGTCAATGCCAGCAACGGTGGTGTCCCAACTTCAGGTGGTGGTGAAGGTATCCGTAGCTATGTGCCTTTTTTTTTGGCTAGAAATTAAAATAGGAATTTGGTTTCAAATGTAAACTGTCAATGAGAGAGAATAATATTACTAGAAGGATAAAAACAATATTGGTCGCAAAGTAAAATAATCTAAGACATGTGGTCCCAATGCAGGAAAGGCAACAGTCTCTATTAGCCATCCTCCTTCGGGGGTGTGTACCAGCCTAGAAAAAACAAACAGCAAGATTAAGAAAAAAACTATAATCATCAAAACGTACACTTTACATTGTTTTATGATTTTAAAGTTTAGATTTGGTTCAAATAAAATGTTCGTAAAAACTCCTTTGACCATTCTTACTGGTAAGAACTAAACCCTTATATTGTCTATATACAGTTGTAAAGGTCAGCATGGTGCCTCTGAATATATAACGAATACTCGCCTTTAACCATCAAAACAAAAATAATTAATTTTAAAAAAAGGAGGTTTTTCCGTTTCCTCCCAAAGTCAGAAAGCTCTAACATCAATGGAGACTCAATGGGCTTATAGTCCGTTTCTGTATCCACAGATCGTCTTCATATAGTCATGGAAGATGTATATATGGATAAAATCAAACAACACGACATGAACTAACAATGTGCCTCAAATGTATTTATACATTTTAAAGTTGCAAGGAAACGGACGTTCCAACCGTGCAGTTAGGAATCCGCCCGAGTGGTGCACGACTTTACACAAAAAGTTACACATAAAGTGAATGTGATTTGTCGTTTATCAAGAGGGCGGGATTGTTGTGACGGAACGTTCGCAAGCAAGTTTGACTGTAGCCGGTGTCTCAGAAGCATCTTGCTAACCAGTTAGCAACCAAGTAGCACTTAATTGTTGACTTAGAAATGATACTCTCAAGGAACGCTATGGACAGCTGAAAGATGCAAGAAGAGGACAGTAGAGGTCGTAGAAGAGTCTCCTCCTTCATACATTTTTTATTTAGAGGAGGAAAACGGGGACGAAGATGTTGTGGAAGAGGACGCCAGGGCGGCAGAAGCTTGTTTTGGTGTAGAAGGCTTCCAGCCGTACATGTTTGAGCGCTTGCCTCGCAACGCTGCCAGTTCTGTTAGCTCTACGCCTGCTGAAGACACAGACGTCCATCCCTGTGAACACTGGGACGGAACTCAATTGGAAAGAAAAGGATTCTTATTTCTTACTTCAAAGATTGCGTATATTAGCTGCGACATATGAATCAAGATGCTGTGGCCGAAAAAATGTGATTAACAGATGACCGTTGATATACAGGTGCTGGTCATAAAATTAGAATATCATGAAAAAGTAGATTGATTTCAGTAATTCCATTTAAAAAGTGAAACTTGTATATTATATTCATACATTACATACAAACTCATATATTTCAGATGTTTATTTTGTTTAATTTTGATGATTACAAATGACAACAAATGAAAATCTCAAATTCATCATATCAGAAAATTAGAATATTGTGAAAAGGTTCAAAATTGATGGCCCCTGGTGCCACACTCTAATCAGCTAATTAACTCAAACCACCTGCAAAAGCCTTTAAATGGTCTTTCAGTCTAGTTCTATAGGCTACACAATCATGGGGAAGACTGCTGACTTGACAGTTGTCCAAAAGACGACCATCGACACCTTGCACAAGGAGGGCAAGACACAAAAGGTCATCGCTAAAGAGGCTGGCTGTTCACAGAGCTCAGTGTCCAAGCACATTAATAGAGAGGCGAAGGGAAGGAAAAGATGTGGTCGAAAAAAGTGTACAAGCAAGAGAGATAACCGCACCCTGGAGAGGATTGTGAAACAAAACCCATTCAAAAATGTGGGGGAGATTCACAAAGAGTGGACTGCAGCTGGAGTGAGTGCTTCAAGAACCACCACACACAGACGTATGAAAGACATGGGTTTCTGCTGTCGCATTCCTTGTGTCAAGCCACTCTTGAACCACAGACAGCGTCAGAAGCGTCTTGCCTGGGCTAAAGAGAAACAGGACTGGACTGCTGGTGAGTGGTCCAAAGTCATGTTCTCTGATGAAAGTAAATTTTGCATTTCCTTTGGAAATCAAGGTCCCAGAGTCTGGAGGAAAAGAAGAGAGGCACTTCATCCACGTTGCTTGAAGTCCAGTGTAAAGTTTCCACAGTCAGTGATGTTTGGGGTGCCATGTCATCTGCTGGTGTTGGTCCATTGTGTTTTCTGAGGTCCAGGGTCAACGCAGCCACATACCAGGAAGTTTTAGAGCACTTCATGCTTCCTGCAGCTGACCAACTTTTTGGAGATGCAGATTTCATTTTCCAACAGGACTTGGCACCTGCACACAGTGCCAAAGCTACCAGTACCTGGTTGAAGGACCATGGTATCCCTGTTCTTAATTGGCCAGCAAACTCTCCTGACCTTAACCCCATAGAAAATCTATGGGGTATTGTGAAGAAGAAGATGCAATACACCAGACCCAACAATTCAGAAGAGCTAAAAGCCACTATTAGAGCAACCTGGGCTATCATAACACCTGAGCAGTGCCACAGACTGATCGACTCCATGCCACGCCGCATTGCTGCAGTAATACAGGCCAAAGGAGGCCCAACTAAATACTGAGTGCTGTACATGCTCATACTTTTCATGTTCATACTTTTCAGTTGGCCAACATTTCTATAAATCCTTTGTTTTTATTGGTCTTCAGTAATATTCTAATTTTCTGATATGATGAATTTGAGATTTTCATTTGTTGTCATTTGTAATCATCAAAATTAAACAAAATAAACATCTGAAATATATGAGTTTGTATGTAATGTATGAATATAATATACATGTTTCACTTTTTAAATGGAATTACTGAAATCAATCTACTTTTTCATGATATTCTAATTTTATGACCAGCACCTGTATGATTGGCCGAATTTAGGTGTACAGGCTGACGTATAACTAACTGGCCTGCATTAGAAGACGAAAAAAAAAACAGATTTTAGGACAGGATTTTATTTATTTTTTTTAATAGAAATTTTCTAAATTTCTGATAAGTATATTAATATACATGTTTAAGCCAGAATGATTTGACATCTAAATAAGATTTCCCTACAATTTAAAATTTTTTATACATACTAAAAATCTTTTTATTTTGATTTTATGTGGAAGAAGGAAGCAGCACATAATGATTAACTGCCTCTAATCATCATAAGCGTTTTTCTTTATCCGTCTGTCACATGCAAGATAGAGGACAGCACATTTTATCTGTGGGGATGCTTTTTTTTTCCAGCAACAAAATATAAAACAAATTTGCAGACAGTAACATGGAAAACTATGAAACATTTGTGGGGTAATCAAAACCTTTGCAAAGACACTGTACACACAATAATTAGGACATGTTTAGAGCTTTGATTATTTACAAATATCTAACCAGTAATGATGATGCTTGAATCATCAACTTGCTTCCCAAGTGAAAAAAAAACAAAAAAAAAAACAACTAAAAACAAAACTTTAAAGCTTACTACCTTGCTTTACCCAACAAGGAACAGTATTTAAACTTAAACTTCAGCTTTAAACATGCAACAATTAAATTCGGCTAATAAAGCAGCTGCTAAAGTCCTGCTCGGGTCAGATTTTTCAAAAGTGTATCCGCCCGCACCAGTAGAGTTCAGAACCGAGACCCGTCACGTTACCCACAAATATTCCCATTTAAAACCCGGCCGGGACCGCACGGACCAGTAAATAATAAAGTGTACACACAGCCGTTTATAATAACACAAGCAGTGCATGCTGCAGAAGGTTTGCCTCATTACTTAAAAAAATAAACTGTTATTTGGATATTCTTAAATTTATTTAAGATGTAGAGTTCATAAATAAGAAAATATAAATAAGTTTCACTCATGCTGTAACTCTATGATACACACATTTTGTTCATATATACCCATGCCTGCCCCCTGAAATAATATGTTTTTTTTGTTTGCTTTTTTGCTTATTTCTATCCGTAGATGGACATTTTATACGGGAACACATTGGGTATCTAACCCGATGCAGGAGCACCAGGAAGTAAAAATTTGATCAAATTAAAAATGCCTGAACATACAGCACATTGGGCTCCTACTTTAAAAATCTTTTTCAGAACACACAAATAGTTCACATACTGTTTTTGTATCAGCGCAGCCAAAAGGTTTATAATGCAGTTACAGCTGAACATGTATTCTATTTAAATCTATCATTGCGATGGTGTAAACTTATATGTACATTATATGGTTTAAATAGAATTTTTATAAACACTATAAAAAAGACAGTTTAACACGGAACAATGTCTTTCTAAGCGGTATGCATGCTTGGTTCCCGTATACAAGGTCAATAAAATGAAGGAAGGAAACTCTGGGGTTAGATACTCACCATTCTTTTCATGAATCTGAACCAGGGATTTGTAGGACTGCTGTGCTCTGGCGAGATTGTACTGGTTCTGGATAAAGAGAAGAAAATAGAAGCAGAGCTGTAAGCAGAGGCGAAGCTAAGCACAGCTGTGAAATTACAGCACTATATAAGCACTGAAGAAATGTTTATCGGTGGAGAAAATTCTATTTACAGCAACTTAATGCGTTTTTTGTTGAGCTCTGTGACTTCCTGAGACCACCATTATTTAAATTTAAGATCTAAATCATTTATGAAAATAAAATTACCAAATTAATTTAAAGTAAAAAAAAAAATCAAAAAACATGTTTTCAGTTTTTGTTTCCTTGTTTTTCAAACGTTGAACTCTTCAATCCACGAGAAGCATCATGTGACACAAGCATTTTCACACCTACTGGTGAATGTCGTCCTTCAAATCATATAATTTATTTGGTTTATAGTCCTTTATAATAATCTCAGAGTGACCAAAGTCTACAAGTACACTCTAGAAATATTTCCAAACAGGAAGATAATGTGTCAGTCACTATATTGGTCACATAAGACATTGATGGTGTTGCAACTAAAATTATCACACACTAACCTTCCACTCAGCAGGTAGGAAGCTATAAGTCACATGTCTATTAAGTAACCAACTGGCTTGCTGAACAGATAACGTGACAAATTAACCGGCTAATTCCATCTTATTACACTGTTAGTGTTACCCTGTGAGATTACACTTGATCATTGAACCATAATGAATATTTGTCAACAACCATCATTAGCAGGATTAAATAACTCCTCCTTCACCATTTGAAAAATGAATTAATCTTATACATAATTTCTTTGTTTAAATAAAAAAACCTAAATGCCACCTACAGTACAGCAAGCCTCAAAAATCCATGTTTTTTTTTTTATCAAAGTCTCATCAATTAGGAGATTATCATATAATATTCAAATTATTTTTAAAACATACAAAAGGCAAGTTTAAAACATTTTTTTTCTTTAAAATTCTTTAAGAATCAGCCTAAAATGTATTTTAACGTTGGATTTGAAGACATAGCAAGCAGTCTGTCAACTGTGTTTTGACTTTTATCTTATTTAAAGTCTACTCTCTTTACTGGCTCAGTTTTTATAACTATGGCAGCCACAGCTGGTTCATAGTTCATTTGATTGCTCTTCGCTTCCTTCTCTAAAGTTGCTGCCCTAAGTTATGTTTTGTATGAAACAGTTCAGACTCACTTTATTGGCTCCAAACTGCACTCTGGCTTTTCCTTTGACTAAAGTGGCATTGATCTGCATGATGACAGACTCAATGGAATAGGCACTGCTCCAGCCCTAAAAAAGAAACAAGATTAATAACAGGTTAGAGAAGGTAATAGATGTTCAAGAACAAACAAAGCAATCAATGGATTATTACATCACATATTTCCATTATAGCTTTAATCAAATAAGCATAACTTCTAGTTTAAACCATACCTGCTTGGTGAGAAGTTCCATACATAGGGCGCCTCCTCCAAGAACGTAACTAAGGGAGAGAAATTTATAACTTAAGAAACTAATTAAGCTTTTCTTCTTGAAATAGAAAATGAGGGCAAAAGGCTGATGATGAAAAATGACAGTGGAAGAAAATACAAAGAGTCCATCAAACCACAGAACTTACCCTCCGGAAAGCACTGGGGAAACTACTCTGACGAAAGGTGGATCAAAGGGGAAATTATCCTGTGAAGGCAACCAGAAAAAACGATTTCATTAAAAGACTTCAAAGACTAACATTTCTAAATATTGACATTTATAATGAAATCAGTCTGGCTCACTTTATATGAGAAGTTTAATAAAATGTAGTCCATTCCTTCCTTCTCCTTTAGGACCTGTAAATCACTGTGTAAAGGGCTATCAGGATCCACCCTGTTGAGACAATAAGCCAGTTAGACCGTGCCTTTATCAAACCGGACAGAAGACACTATGAACAACATTAAGGTACTTACGTTCTCAGTTTGACGTGCCATTCATACAGACTGTCGTTAACAAGCTCAACTGAATAAATCCCTGCAAAAAGAAAATTACATTAAGAAGCACTCAACTTATAAATCATATTTAAACTTTCAATCAGAAACTATTACTATGTATCTAATTTTAGAGACATTAATGATCAAATATTTAATGAACCAAATGCTTTGAATCATCCGATCCATTGTTCCAAATGTACTTTTGACAACAGAAAAGCATTTGCATAAAAGGAAGTGAAGTTCTTTTTTTATTTTAGAAATATCACCTGAGTCTGCAGTTCCTAATGCCTATTGTTGTACAATGGACACAAGCCATTTTCAAATTCAAAAATATTTTATTAATAAAATGAAATGTTGCAGTAACTCAGGATTTTTGCTGTTGTAGGTGTTGATAGCTGTAGGCAGGAAGGGTCTTCTGTAGTGGTCTGTCTTGCAAGAGACCTGGAAAAGCCTCTTTTTGAATACACTGTTTAAAAAATCATTTGAAAAGAATGCTGTTTTCCATAGTCTTTATAAAGTTATGAAGAATGCTTCTCTGCTAAATAATCTCCAAAGGTTCCAGAAGAGTTTCAAGAACACAGCCAGCCTTCTTTATCTGCTTGTTGAGCTTTTTTAAGCAATCAGCTCTGATGCCGTTACCCCAAAAGATGGAGAAAGACACAAACTCTCCACAACAGACTTATAGAAGATATGCAGCATCTTGTTGTAAATGCAGAATGACCTAAGCTTCCTTAGGTAGTACAATCTGCTCTGTCCTTTACTGTTGTTAAGGTGAACACCAAGGTAATTATACTCCATTTCTTCTCTCATGATTTGAACAGGGTTCAACTTCCCGTTCCCGTTTCTTCTGAAATCTACAATCATATCCCTTGTTTTTCAGGGTCAGATGATTGTTACCACGCCATGCCACAAAGCAGTTCACCAACTCTCTTTACCCAGCCTCTTTCACATCTTTGATGCACCCAAAGACTGCACAGTCATCTGAGTATTTCTGCAGGTAACAGGACTCTGTCTGGTACTGGAAGTCAGACGTGTACAGAGTAAAAAGGAATGGACAGAGTACCGCCCCCTGTTTTGCTCCTGTACTGCTAACTACTTGATTACACATTTAACCCTTCAGTCTAACAGTCTGTTTGTCAGGTAGTCTTTGCTCCAGGGGATTGTCGATGCCTCCACCTGAGTCTTCTGAGGTTTCTCACAATGTAAGTCAGGGTGTGTTTTAAATGCAACAGAGAAAAGAGAACAGGACCTTCAGTATTGCCTGCTTTGTCTAAATGACAGTGGGTTTGTTAAAGCAGTTGTATGATGGCATCATTAACTCCCAACTCCATGATGACAAGCAAACTGCAGGGGGTTCTGATAGCTGCTTGTTTGTTTCCAAAGTTTTGTTGTCTCAGGCACAGCGGTAACTGTTAGAGTAACTGTTGGAACGTTGGAAGTGTAGCAGAGAGTGAACTGTGATTAAAATTATCAGTAATTGCCACAAATTGAATTGGCTTTTGTGTCTGTAGTTAAGCAACAATGGACCTGACAATGCAGTCTCTGGCAATGGCAGAAGGTGGAATGTAAACTGTTACTTATAGATCATTGGTGAACTGTTTGGGCAAATAATATGGCCGAAAAACAACTGCACACAATGCAATATCTGGGCTCTACTAAAAAATCTTCACAGTAACACGTCCCCGATGACATCATCTGTTGCTCATAAGCACTCCCAGCCCACCTCCTTTAAGTTCCCAGTCTACTTTAGATCTCTGTCAGCTTGTTTGGTCAGAAAGCCTGGCAGAGAGATGCTGGAGTATGAGATATAATCCTGCAGAACTGTGGTATTCCTGCTTGTTTTGAAATGTATAAAGTGAAGGAAACCCATAAAATCTTGCTAATAATTAGACCTTAACGTAATGAAACAATTTGCTTTTCAGATGTAATACATTTCTACCAACTTTGGAAGTTCAGATGAGGTTAACAGAACTCTGGAAGAAGAAAAGGAAAGTCAACGCAAAATTCCTCATCCAACTATGAGGTAGAGCATTCAATAGTCAGGAAGAGAAAAGAACAAGGTCTCTGTGATTTCTGCATATTTGAACCATTTCCTTCAATTAACACATGAGGAAAAGCTTCATGTGCTGTACATACCTGTCTTATAACTCTGAGACCGATAGATCTCTCTAAGTTCCTTCATGAGACGGTCAGAAGCCTGGACCGAACCAGAAACAGCTCCCTGCAAAATTCAACACAACAAAAACATTTGTACAAAACATTTGAGAGGAAGAATGTATTTGCTGCTCTGGCTGATGATATCTACTCTACATCATTGAACTACTTTAGAAATCGACAACAAATATATTTATTGAAACAAAATTGGGTTATGACACAAAAGTGATTGATTTACAAGTTAAAGGCTATTTGGACTCATTTCAAAAACATAATCTGAATGATTATAGAGATTATTAGAGATCTTTGATGAAACTAAGGTAAATTCAACACATGTTGCTACCTTAAATGCAAAAACTGGAAATGAGAACTCAAACTTCATAGAAGCAGGTGACATTACCATACATTGAGGATATACAAAATGTAATAGATACAATTAAAATTTTAGAAACTATTGATCTGTATTTAAACGTTATGTGAAACTAATGTAAAATATCTACATTTAGAGGCAAATAAACAAGGACTTGCATTTAAGTGGTCTTGTCTCTGGTTCTTTCGGATCTTCTCCAGGATCGCCAAGTTCTCTTTCTCAATCCCGTCGTCTTCAGACTTCTTCCCATCCACTGGCTCCTCCTCTTTCATTTCATAGTGGTCCAGGTCCTCGATATCCTGACAAGTCATTATCAACATTAAGATATTTGATAACTGCCCATTAGAGTAGAGTGTGGGTAACAGGTAAAAACAAACTAATGAAATCTACTTATCCTTCTGAGCAACAATGACTAAAACAGAAATACATTATATAAACATCAGCACAACTTCTAACATTTGAATAATATCAAAAGAATACTATTCACATAAAGACATAAGGCAGCAAGGAGAGCAGACAGCATGTTTAGACCAGAGATAATAACTTACTTCCCCCATCTCTTCCTCCTCTTCCTCTTCAGACGTGACCTCCTCTGTCCCATGCTGCACAGACAAACAAGAGTTTTAAGAAAACTGCTTTAGTCTGCAAGACAGCTAATGAGTCCATCTAATGAAACCCCCGATTAAAAAAAAAAGTATAGTTTCTGACCGACAACATTTACAAAACAAAAGTCTTGAAGAAAATATAACAAAGCATTTAGGCTTAAGAAAAAATCTTGACTTTAATCTGACTTTCAAATTTGTGTCGTGACTCAGTTTGAATTGATCATATGATGCCCTCTTACACATTTGCTACTGCCTTTTTGTCATAGTTAAATGTTTTAGATCAAGATTTTATATATTTAAATATCTGGAAATAAATTACTTTCAACATAAACATTGAATCCTTTCACTTGTATAGGCTAGACACTGATGACAAGCTTCCACACGGTATTTTGGTTTTTCATTCACTTCCTCTTTCTTTCCTGTTGAAATCGTGGATAATGGTTCTCACCATTTCTCTCTGGAAACCAAGGATTTAGAAATGACTTTGAACTGAAAAATCTGAATGACTGTCTCATATCAGTTAAATCTCTTCAGCTCTGGGGATTGCTTATAGTGATTCATGTTATCAGATATGGAAGGTTTAAGTGATTACCTGATCCTACAGGTCTGGCTATGGATATTGAAAGTGATCACAGCAAATTTATGAGTTAACCAGGGAGGCCATTATACTTCCAAATATCACTAGGTTTTGTATTTTGTATTGTTTTTCCCATTGATGAATTAAATTAGATTGTTTTTACTGTCTTTTGTATTTAGCCTGATCTTTATCTTCTATATCTATATCTGGTTGATGGTCTGAAAAAAGAAAACACCTCAATGTTAAAACCCTTCTTTAGAACACTGCCCATTCTGTTTTAAAATTTCACTTCTTGAAATGTATAATAAATTAAGTTACAGGAACTTTGTTCAAATAAACCACACATTTATTACATTAGTATATAATCATAGTTTCAGGAACATCACAAGCAGATTTACCACTTATTGTCGTGGCTTTCATCAGTCTAATTAATATATGTGGAAACCACAGGACTCATGATTTTTTTTGCAGCTTAAATATCCCTTTTTATCATTAGAATAATCATCAGTATCAACAGCATCTATAGCTTTTTCTTTCCTTTATGGCTCTAACCAACACACACACAGAATGCTTTCTGTATTACTTTAAATCTGTTTAACCAAATATTCTCACAATGAGTCATGTTTAGGTGAGGTTATCTGCACAAATACATAAAGCAGAATAACTTAATTTTTCTTCTTCAGCAATAACTTTTGTTAAAGGAGAGTAATTCAAATAGACTAAGCTTAAACCTACAGAAACAGAAATTAATGTAGGATATTATTAATTTCCTTGTTGAACACCCTAAAAAGTAATATAACAACTCTCTAATAAAATGAAAACCTTGCAAGTGCCTAATTTGCTTATATGCTAGGGGAGGTAAAACAGATTTACCATTTTTAATAGTAATATTAACCAAACTGAAGCCCTGTAAGAATTACTGGGATATTTTTAAAATTGGGAGTGAATTAAAAGCAGCCCCCTGGTTTCACCAGTATACGCTGGAGACACTCACCTTACGGTCTTGTCCCACTGGTCCTGCAGGCAGGGGCTGGTCTAGCATCTCTACATCAGGATGTTGAGGAAGGTTGTACAACCGACAAAGGTCGCAAATCAGTTTTTTTAACTGCTGCAAAAGCTAGAGGGGAAAAGAACAACGACAGAGATAAAGATTTAGATAAACCGATCAGGTTTGCAAATGCCACTAATAGCCCATCTAAAAAGCAGAAGTCACTACCTAAGATATAGTGTGAATATTTTATTCCAAAAATATTTTATTTTTTACAAATCCAAAGGCTTGTCACTGTAACCAGTAAGAGATTACATTGTTTTGTTTGTTTTTTTGCAAATATGTGAATTTTAGAAGCTATTTCATTTCAGTACATGAGAATATGAAGCAGGATGACCCTAGAGTTTGAAAATACATTCAAAAATAAGTTTACGAGGGTATAAACTAGGGGTGGCTAATGGTTACTTTGAATTAAATAGTTTAAAAACTATTTTAAAACACTTGATAAATTGTCAAAATAACATTTTTTCCTCTTCTTTGTTTTTGTTTTTTGACAGATTAAAAAGGATCACTGAGAGGTGTTAAGTCATATAAATCACACTTCTTTATGTAACTGGTTCTTCCTGAATAAACCTTTTTCAAATTTGTATAGTTTTCAGCAGCAGTATCTGTGGAGATATGATTATATTGGCTCAAAGACAACAAGTTATTTGAAAAAGACTGAAGAGGTAATGAGATAACCCCCAAAATCATCAATATTACCATAAAATAGCATGATAAAATTTTAAGCCCATATCGCCCTGCCCTGGTATAAACACAAAAGTTTCTATATCTAGTATTGTCAACAACTGAACCTGAAACCTTTAAAGGCTACCATCTACTTGCATGATCTCTTTAAGGCATAAACATATGTGAATACTATTTTATAATAACCTTATGCAATTGAAAGCTATGTTATTGGTAATTCCATAACTGGAATAAAATGTCAGTAGTGTCCGGAAACACCAACAGTTTCAGCTCCAAAGTTTCTTGTAATATTTGTTCTAATTATATGGATCTAAACTAAAATGTTGAACTGAAAAATAAGTGCATTCAGTAAAATCCCTCATTGACCAAGTTCAAGTGAAGTGATACTGACACTGTCTTTATACAACATTTTAAATGCTAGTATTCACTCTTAAAGGTTAGTCGGCTACCAGCTAGTATGTCTTTGCAAATTGGTGCACTCAAAAATTGCCCCACCAAGACATCTGTGTGCAGAAAAAAAGATCTTATCTACTTACAAAAAAAAAAAATACTTCCTTTCTATCTGGCATACATCTACTGCAGCTCAAAACTGGCAACAGAACAACAGAAAAGACGCTTCATGCCATTTTGGTTACTATAGAAAAAGAAATAAAATAAAGGCAAACAAATTGTACAACCCTCAGCATTAATGAACCAGAAATAACATCTATAAGCCCAGTAGGCCTAAAGTGGAGGCATTATGAGGACTGGTGCAGTAAGAAGGACTTGACATTTTAACCCAATTAAAAACAAGCAGTTTTTCCCTCTCACTTTTTAATCAGACGGTTCTCTTGAAGCAGTGAGGAGAATCAGGTTTCAAGTAGCTTTAGAACAACAGATGTATTTTTAAACCTCTCTTTTATAATCCTATTTTTACTTTTTGCTCGTCCACAGAGATCTTCTGCTTTGAACAAAAAGAGCTGATTTCGTTAGTTTTGTTTGTCAAATCAAAACTTAAGAACTTTAAAAAAAAAAGAAGAAATGCTTTTTCTTTCATCCAAAGGTGAATGTCTGTGAGTCACACAGGATCTACCTGCAGTTTCCTTTTTTTTCTAATCATTATTAGCACTTTAATGTGTGTTTAAGTGAAAAAAACAAAATTTTTGTATGTAAAAGATTCAATAGGGTTTATGGTATATGATGTTAGTGGAAATAATTTTTGGGGGAATTTAAAAGCCATTTCAAAATGACTGAGAT
Organism: Cyprinodon tularosa; assembly: GCF_016077235.1. Classification (NCBI taxonomy): domain Eukaryota; kingdom Metazoa; phylum Chordata; class Actinopteri; order Cyprinodontiformes; family Cyprinodontidae; genus Cyprinodon; species Cyprinodon tularosa. The sequence goes on along the minus strand of NW_024039344.1, from coordinate 202,304 downwards.
ATGTATATATATATATATATATATATATATATATATATATATATACACACACTCCCACTAAAACATGAGTAAGATTAATATTGGGTGTTAAGATCAGCCCGATGTGTTTAGAAATAACCAATGTCAAAGATAATACATTTTAAATCCCTAGTGTTTAGCTCAGCTTCTAAATTTCACATGAAATTATTAAAAAGAAAAATCTAATCTGTCAATTTCATTTTTCACACCATTTGTGTTGGATTTCTAATTTCTAATTCCAACACTAACATCTTCTAATACGTTTAATTTCATGGCCATGGACCAAGCAGCATAGCAATGAGGGATGGTTGACTGTAGTCACATACCATCTCCTTAAAGTGGACAATTAGCAGATTAAAGAATGTAACTATGAATCATTTCCTAACAACATGTGAGAAAAGTCTTAAATTTAACTCAGAGTTTTCTGATGTAAAGGACCAAAGACAGAGAGATATAATCAGCCCCTGTATGAACAGAATGTGTAAAGTATCTGAATCCTAATGAACCATAACAGACAGTTTGTCCGATTATCCTTAGAAAGAAAAGAAGCACTGTTAGAACTTGTTCAATGCAGCAGTTTAGATAAGTCAATGTGCATATACCTCCGGAATACCATGAAAACATTTTGAAAGGGGGTAGAAATAAGACATTTATTGTAAGTTACGTTTATTTTTAAAGGATATTTCACATTCTAACCCACTTAGAGCTGAATATTAAGGTGTATTCGGATTAAGACAATAAGCACTGACATCTTGAACTTTTCTCAATAGGCTGAGGTGTTCAGGTGAACCTTTCCTACCAGGGTGCTTCCTTTCCTCACATCTTCCAGCCTCTCCAGAACCTGGGCCAAGCTCGGATCGTCAGAGTCCACAAACCATATTGGTGGCGTAGATGGATAAGATTCCTGAAAACAAAAAACAACAGGAGATTAAAAAATAATAAATAAAAACGCCCAACATATTTAATATACATATACTGTATTATATGTATATAAACATGGTTTTGTCGCAGGATTACACCTTTAGAAAATGCACGAAGAATACTGATGAATATCAGAGACGACATTCAAAAGCAGTGCGCATCGTTAGCCTGATGCTAGTCCAAAAACATTTATATTCACATTTCAAACTGTTCTGAAAAGACAATTTAGTAAACGCCGAGAGATTATGGATTCATAGCTTTAACTTCTTGATTGATTTAAGAGGTTAATAATCTAACGTTTGTTCGTTAAGTAGCATCAGGGGAAGAGTATTACGAGCTAAACCCCCCAAAACACACGAGTTTTTGACTACTTACCGTAATGTTGCAGTGGATAATAAGCAACTTTTCTCCAGTTACATTAAACTGGCAGCTTAGCTCGTCGGGCTTCCAATCAATTATCCTGAATCGTTCGTGATTTGGATCAAAAATGGACTCCAAAAACTTCAGCTCGGCCTTCAGCCCCGACACCGACATCTTCCACTCATCTCCGGCTGGGCCGCTGGGGAGGGCGAGAAGTCAGGACTTAGCTTTTAGCTAGCTAGCGCCACATAAACTTCAGGGGAAACTGGTCTTAAATAAACTAGATAATGGCTGACTCAGCCGCAGGGTTCAGCGGAATATCCAACAGTTAAAACTCTTGTTCGGATAAATTCTACGGTATTCGAAAAAAAACAAAAACAATTTGCTAATGAATTAGCTAGCACTAGCTAGCCTCTGGTTTGCGTTTGGAAACAGCGCAGTCCTTAGCAAACTGCTAGCGTTGTTGTTGTCTTTCCGTCTATTGTTGTTCCCCGTCTATGTTTAACAACATTTAAATGTTCTAACGCTGTCCTCTGGTCGTCTTCTCCCAATCCTGTCCTGGCAGTTCTTTAAAGTGCAACGGAGCAGGAAACTACGAGACTATCTTTACGATCTGAGTCAATATCCTGCTGTAAGTGCAGTGTTTTTCATCCCTGTGTGACTGTGGCTGGCCTCTAGTGGGGTTTAAAGATGGCGTTTGGCAATCTCCCCGTTCCTGCACAATCCCACAATGCAGCGCGTTCCCACTTCATCAGTGTAAGAAAATTAAAGTTTATGACAGAACATTATGTGGTTTAACCTTTGTTTGAATGTTATATTAGGTGGATTATCCTTCTGCAGAGATTGTTTTACTGCTTATATTAATTACCACTCATTAATGTGTTTCAAGATATAATAATATATCAAACACAGTATCAATATTTCAGTACTTTCTTTATCAAGATATAAAAGTCAACATAGATTAATAGAATATAGATTTGTTTTTTCTATTTTGCAGGTTTGTTTTTTTTTGTTATGTTTTTTTGCATGTAGCAATGAAAACACAATATTTAATATTATATTATTGAACAGTTGGGCTGCTCAGTGCAACAGTGGGTAGCTGCTGCCTTGCAGCAAGAAGGTTGTGGGTTCGATTCCCAGCCTGGGGTCTTGTTGCATGGAGTTTTCATGTTCTCCCTGAGCATGCGTAGGTTCTCTCTGGGTACTCCGGCTTCCTCCCACAGTCCAAAAACATGACTGTTAGGTTTATTGTGTGTGAATGGTTGTTTGTCCTGTTTGCCTCTGTGTTGCCCTGCGATGGACTGCCGACCTGTCTAGGGTGTACCTTGCTCGTAGACAGCTGGAGACAGGAACCAGCACCCCTAGCGACCCCCTTGACCCCCAGAGTGTCAGAAAATGGATGGATGGATGTTGAACAGCTACAGTGATATTGGTAAATTCTAAATGTTACTAAACCTCAAACTTGAATTTAGGAAAGTAAAAGTGAGATTTTGGCTTTCAAAGGAGAATATCTATGTGTGTACATATCGGGCAGCTATTAGTGTGCAGAATTATTATGCAATTATTTAGTTTCACTTGTTTATTTTCATCCATTTAAGTGAGAATAATAAGCAAACAACAAAACATTTCTGACATAAAAAAAACATAATGACCAAAGTTGCTTCCCTTCTTTTGAATAACAGTTAACAGCCCTCCATCCATTCACTCTGTCAGGTTTTTGATCTGTTGATCGTTTTTGTGCAGCAGCAACTACAGCCTCCCAGTCTCTGATCAGTGATGTGTTCTGCTTTCCTTCATCATAAAGGGCCACCTGTTTTCAATTGGGCTTAGGTCAGGTGAAGAAGGAGACCACATCATCGTCTTTCAGCTGTAAGGCCTTTATTAGCTGTCGACACAGTGAAGTATTACGATGCAGGCGAAGGAGCATCATCTTGCTTGAAAATCATGATCTTCTTGAAAGATGTAGACTTTTTCCTATACCACTGCTTAAAGCAGGGGTCCTCAACGTTTTCCAGGCCAAGGTCCCCCAAGCTGATGGCAAGATGGAGCGGGGACCCCCTAAATATATAAATTGTATGAAATATATATAATCAAACTGGTCCTATAGTCACTCTATTGTAGATGTATTCAAGTAACGAAAGTAATTTCGCCCTGGAATTATCTAAGTTTTTCTGGTTCTGATTCCTGGTTGCTGGGACAGGTGTTGTAAATGAAACGATGCCCAGCTTGAAAGAGCTGAATGTGTGCATTGATGACTGAAAGACATCTTCTGCCTCCATTTATCTGTTTACTATAGTGTGTTGAATTCATGTTAATGTATACTTAAAGACATTTCAATTAGTGGAAAAAAAATGCAGTGGGGAATATAAAAAAAAAGTCTAATCAACCAAAACTTTCGCAACCCACATGCAGCACCTCCATGGAAAGTGTCTTCTAAAAACAGGCACTAGATTTGGGATTGAGCTGGAGCCCATCCTCAACCCAAAAAGGTCCAACCGGCTTATTTTAAGGATTCCAACCCTTACCAGTACTCTGTCTCCACCTTGCTGGTGCCTGATATGAAGTAGAGCTCTTTGCCTATTACTGATCCAGCCATGGAAACATCCATCTTGTCTATGAAGAATCATGCTAAACATATGATTGACACATGACCGCACCCCCAGGATCACCACCAATCAGATCGTGAAGTTTGCAGATGACACCATGGTGTTAGGCATCAGAGATGACAACAACCAGGACTGCACCAGTCCACTAGCTTTCTAGTGGACTGGTGCAGAGATAACAACCTGAACCTGAATGTGGAAAAAATGAAGGAGATCATCGTCAACTTCAGGAAGAACCAGCCTAACCACACTCCACTGCTCATCAACAGCTCTGCTGTGGAGGGGAATCAAGATTGCCAAATCAAAATATAAAGTGGAACATAAATGTATGCAGCAGAGCCATCATTCATCTTGGCAAGGCCTGATTCAAAGGGTGTTTGAATTCTCACACCAATGACCTTGTCCACATCATTGTCAAAAGCTCTGCATCTGTGGAAGTCAGCCCCTGATGCTTTAAGACCAACCACTCCACCCACCCGCTGAACATCGCATCAGTTGTTAACACAAGCGCTTAAGACAAGCATATCCCACTTCACTATTCAGATCATTGATAAAGTGAAGGCCCTAAAGAGAGCCAAGGCAAACAGTGAAAGATCCTTAACACCCTCCTTTTCTGTGGCTTTCATTTCTCATGCTACTCATGCCATGGTGAGGGCATGAGTAGCATGATCAAAATTCCTACTTCTCAAAACTCACCGGGTTGGTATGAAAACTATGCATACCAGCCATACCAGTTGTTGCCTTGCTGATCTATGTAGTTCCCACCTGGGTTTTCTGCCAGTTTCCTGTTTAATAACACATCTTTGGTCCTTAACTTTACAGAAAACCTTTTAAAATTTTTTGATAGACCAAGATGGATGGAGAGTTGGACAACAAAAGTAGTTTATTGTCATCTAAAGATTAATGGTGCATAATTTAACCTTTTTTTTCTTTTTCCTCAGTTTTATATTAATACGCTTAGTACAAAATGATATGCTAACATACTTTAAGGAGGTACTGATCTTAACCGTTGGTGAGGACCTTGCTACATGGAGGGGGCTCAAACCATGTAACCCACCGGCTACAGCACAAACCATTACCTCCTGAGCCACCATCACCTCAATAATAATAATAATATGACTTCAAATCTAATTAAAGCCAGGTTAAAGAGACATTAGAAAAGAAAAGAAAATCAGTAGATGCAGAAATTTATACTACTTGTGGAAATGCTGTCCTCAGGGAGGATCCGGAGAATTTACTAGATACAAGCTTTTCTGTGTTTCCTGACCGTATTATTAATCTCCGTAGAAGACCTCAGATAAGTCTTAACAGACTATTTCTTATCTCCTTTTTTCTTCTTCATTAAGGTATTTTAAAGACTTTATAGATTAGCAACAAGGCAGTGTGCTATTTTTTTCTTGGATGGCTGAGATTATAAATGTCTAGAGCGCGTTCACGAGTCTACGGAAACCGCGGCAGACCAAACCAGACGAAAGTGCGCATTCAGCTCGGCAAAGAACTCATGCTCTTCCTCAACACTGAAGTCCTCAGACATTTTTCTTTCGTTGTTTCTTTCTTTGCACAGGTAAACAGCACATTTCTTCTTCTATGCTTGCATTATCGGCAGAGCAGACGCTGAATGTGCACTTTCATCTGGTTTGGTCTGCCGCGGTTTCCGTAGACTCGTGAACACGCTTTTAGGAAATCCTATACACTACTGTTTATGCTCTAAAAACATTCTAAATGACTTCGTTTCGAGTAAATTATGGACGCTACCCACTCAGGACACTTGGGATACATTGGACGAGCAGTATGGAGGAATATTGACACGTTTTTTGTGGACTTTTATGGACCTTTCTGCCTCGGGCGCCATAGACCTCCATTATTTGAATGTCAGCAGACAGCAAGAAGCCTCCCAGATCTCCGGATGCATTTGAGATATCAAAAAAGTACTCCAGAGTGTTGTTCAGCATGGGGGTGAGTAGAAAATGAAGGCTAATCATGTTTTGGGTGTACTATTCCTTTAAGGATTACTTCCTTGAACAGGTCATAGCCTGTATTTCTACCATAGAATATCCTGTGTATTTGGCAGTAATATTTGATGCCCAGTAGGGTGCAGTGTTGCAGTGTGTACTGAAAAGAGTTTAGCCAGACTTACAACCTAAGGACATTTACTCAGTTGTAATTGTAGGGCTTGCCTAAACAAAAAGATTAAATGTTGGTAGGTTTTAGATATATAAAAAGATGGGATATATATTTCTGCATTATCTATATATGCTGAGAAATGCTTTTTCCTTTCTATGACAAAAAAAACAAACTGGAAAGGTTATGCTCTTTCATAATGAAAGCCAACTGGCCCTAATCCAAGGAAGATGGCGTTAGGTCTACAGGAAGGAGACTGGATGTAATTAGACAAAATTGAATGGATTGCAGGCAGCACATAGGGCCGTAGAAGGCAAACTTTTAAGCCTGTTTTATCACTTCGGACTACTCCCTGCCAGAGGCATCAAATTCATTTTTATATTGGGCCACTTCAGCATCATCAAGTTTTTAAAGGGCTGGTTGAAGCCATGAAATGAAGAAAATGTAATTTAATAATTTCCTTTACAAACAGCACACTGCTTCAGTATTTACCTCACTCCTATTTGTTAAGCAGTTTTAGCCACTTTGAGTCCTTTAAAAGAACGTATGCCTCTATTTTATGACAGCATATATTTTCTTTAGCTAATGAGGGCCAGATATAAAACCATAAGTCCAATAGTTCTTCTATATGACTACCCAGAGTTTAGTTTTCACTCAGCTGAATGATATGATTTATTTTTTAATTGTGTGTATATATATATATATATATATATATATATATATATATATATATATATATATATATATATATATATATATATATATATATATATATATATATATATATATATATATATATATACACTATATTGCCAAAAGTATTTGCTCACCCATCCAAATTATTGGAATCAGGTGTTCCAATCACTTCCATGGCCACAGGTGTATAAATTCAAGCACCTAGGCATGCAGACTGTTTTTACAAACATTTGTGAAAGAATGGGTCGCTCTCAGGAGCTCAGTGAATTCCAGCGTGGAACTGTGATAGGATGCCACCTGTGCAACAAATCCAGTCGTGAAATTTCCTCGCTCCTAAATATTCCACAGTCAACTGTCAGCTGTATTATAAGAAAATGGAAGTGTTTGGGAACGACAGCAACTCAGCCACGAAGTGGTAGGCCACGTAAACTGACGGAGCGGGGTCAGCGGATGCTGACGCGCATAGTGCGAAGAGGTCGCCAACTTTCTGCAGAGTCAATCACTACAGACCTCCAAACTTCATGTGGCCTTCAGATTAGCTCAAGAACAGTGCGCAGAGAGCTTCATGGAATGGGTTTCCATGGTCGAGCAGCTGCATCCAAGCCATACATCACCAAGTGCAATGCAAAGCGTCGGATGCGGTGGTGTAAAGCACGCCGCCACTGGACTCTAGAGCAGTGGAGACGCGTTCTCTGGAGTGACGAATCGCGCTTCTCCATCTGGCAATCTGATGGACGGGTCTGGGTTTGGCGGTTGCCAGGAGAACGGTACTTGTCTGACTGCATTGTGCCAAGTGTAAAGTTTGGTGGAGGGGGGATTATGGTGTGGGGTTGTTTTTCAGGAGCTGGGCTTGGCCCCTTAGTTCCAGTGAAAGGAACTCTGAATGCTTCAGCATACCAAGACATTTTGGACAATTCCATGCTCCCAACTTTGTGGGAACAGTTTGGAGCTGGCCCCTTCCTCTTCCAACATGACTGTGCACCAGTGCACAAAGCAAGGTCCATAAAGACATGGATGACAGAGTCTGGTGTGGATGAACTTGACTGGCCTGCACAGAGTCCTGACCTCAACCCGATAGAACACCTTTGGGATGAATTAGAGCGGAGACTGAGAGCCAGGCCTTCTCGTCCAACATCAGTGTGCGACCTCACAAATGCGCTTCTGGAAGAATGGTCAAAAATTCCCATAAACACACTCCTAAACCTTGTGGACAGCCTTCCCAGAAGAGTTGAAGCTGTTCTAGCTGCAAAGGGTGGACCGACGTCATATTGAACCCTATGGATTAGGAACGGGATGTCACTTAAGCTCATATGTGAGTCAAGGCAGGTGAGCAAATACTTTTGGCAATATAGTGTATATATATATATGCAAATGTTTCTGCATGCATGACTCAGATTTGTGAGAAAAGAGAATAACCCAGTTTGTATATTACGTGTAATGATGAAGGATAACAGAAGGATTGGTGGTTTTGAGGGGGTTAAATGAAATGTTGTTTGACACACTCCTACAAAGTTGATAAAACATCAAGTAGAACCAGGCCTGATGTAAGAAAGGCTTACCAGAGGTTAACCAAAGACACGATTGTCCTCTGACCTAAACCTTTTCCCTCTGAAAATAAGCCAACTGCTGCTTGTGTTTTTCAGCATTTATACCAGGGATGCTGACCGATAAAGTCACAGTGTAGAAAATTGCATCCGGATGTGATAAACTCTCAGAATCTACTTCAATATTTTGCTGTGTTGAATGCTGTCAAGGGATTTATTATTGTAATAGCTCCGTTGGAAAGGTCAAGGTTCCCGGCTAGCAAACATAATCATTCATTTCAGAGGTTTGCGGTCAGCAAAAACAAAGCTGGTGCTGAAAGATCAACACAAATTTTTGTAGAAAACAAAGAAGCTCCATACGGAAAATGTTAAAGAGGAGCAAAGTCAAATCTGTTCCCAACAATCGACTGTTTTTCATATCTAAATATATCATGACTTTGAAATGGACATTCTAATAATCTGGGATTAATACAGCACCTTTTTACTGAATTAAATTGAAAATGTTACTATATCAATTTATCCACTTCAATTGCTGTTTCCAATAACTTTAGGTTAACTTTGATTTAAAGCAACTGTAATTTGTGAGGTATAACTCTTCTTTTTGTTTACAACTAAGCTAATGTTTTCTTGCACTACAACATAAACCATAGAAATGTATTAACATGTGATATGAAAAACTGTAAACAAGAGCAGGAATACTTTACATGGTAAGATTTCAGCTACTGATTTAAGACACGATTATTAGATAAAGATTAGCTTTTTAGTGGCAGATTGACTCCTTTCTGCTTACAGAGCAGCAATCCTGCATTGATTGTAGATTGATAAGTTTGTGAGGAACCACATTTAACTGTTAGGTTGTATTATAAAACATAGCAGCAGTATAAAAACCTTCCTAGCGCAGTTAACCCGCTATATTCTGCTATATTGATGTTAGATTCTGAGAGGTTATTTCTAACATGCTCTGCTGTTTATGTTTTGTTTTTTTATACAAAAGCAAGACTTGATAATATCATATTACTGACTATTAAGTATTATTAAGTATTGACAATTTTAGTCTACAAATTGTAACATAATTTTTAAAGGTGTTGAAAAATAACATGTAAAATAAAGTTTATTTTCTTGCTGCTGTTACCGTTAATTTCACCCATTATGTTTATAAATGATATGAGCATGTAGAAGTAAAAAAAAGTGAAGTTACAGTAGTTTTCTACAAAAGAAAATTCCCAATTTATCAAACTCCAGAATGAAAATAAATCGCTGTTGTTAAATTCTGATGGCCTTTCACCATAGTTTTATGATTTTGCTGCTGAATGGTTGTTTGTCAGAGCTTGGCTTGTGTCCTTGTGGCATAAAGGTAAATAGATGGTGTCCTCTGTGATTTATCCCACTCTTATCTCCTCCATCTGCCCAAGATGAAAAGTTAATTAAATCCCTTCATTGTCACCCCATCTTATCCCAGACAGCAAAAACAAATCATCTCGTGTGATTTTCAGCTTTTATTATTTCTGCGTGACAACACCAGTGTTGGCATTAGGAAAGGGCAGCATGACGGCTCCAGTTTTCTAATCTCTCAGGATGATCTAATACCTCATTTTAGGGTTTCGGAGCAAATTGTAATGTGTCACTAGGAGGCAGCAATTTTCTAATCAAGCTGATTGTTTTGTATACCAGACAAAGAATTAACGTTTTGTCTGATAGTGTTGATTGAAACAAATTGTTCAGACATTTTACAAAAAACACCTAGCTTTGTATTTGTAGCCAGACTGAGCTTCTAATTTTAAAATAAAAGAAAATCATTAACACATATCTATGATAAATAAATATCTTGTCAGGATTCAGGCCCTTATTTTTTCAACTTTGGACCCAGAACCATCTTTTAACTCCTTATACTGCTGAGTCACCAAATACAGCAGAGCTGTTTGTCAGAGAAGCCATTGCCATCCTCAGGGATAAGCAATGTGTATAGTTTATTCCTTTGGGAAACAGGAGACCAGGAGTAGGGACAGAGACAAATGCTCATATGCAGGACAGAAGCTTTATAGTAGCTGTGGAAGACAGTATAGTATGGCGTCCTGGATGGCACACGGGGAGAAATTTGTAATTTAATTACTAAGAATGTTTATCTGTCACATCCACTGAATCGAATGCTCATCCACTGAATCGAATACTCGAAAACAGTTTCATTTTGATTTTGGCAGCAGTGTCAGTTGAACGTGATTTAATCTTAATTTAAATAACAAGATCTACATGTTTGCTGCCAATTGCAAAAGTTTTCCATCAAGATTAAAAACAAAAAAGGCAAGTAATCATTAACTTTATATTTTTTAATTACTGGTAGCTGAAGAAAAACAATGAAAAGGTTTTTCAATGATAAGTCAAATATTTACATTTTGACTGGACCACAGTTTCCTTCCTAATCTGTGAAAAAAAATATGTTCAGTGTTTTATAAATAAAAAATGTTCCCATTTAGGCAGTTTTCCAGGCCAAATGTTACACGTAACAGCTTATACTTTTCACCTATTTCTAGTGGTAAAAGTCCCAAAAACAAAATTTCTCCTTCTCTTTTTGTTGAAATGACACCAAACATTTCTATAGAAATGTGCAAGAAAATATGTTTCTATCACAGATGATTTCTACCCAAACCTGTGATCAGCTAGCAATCTGTCCTCTCACCTTTTCAACAACAGATGGATTTGTATGTTGCAAAGACAGTGATACCACATAAAACTATACTGCATAATTGTAAAGTTTCAACTGAAAGTAACAACTTCTGTAGTCGTTAAGGTGTCACAGTGGAATAGATGACTGTAGTGCATGGCAGAGCCTAAATGGATAAGGGTTATCTGTGGAGCATCACTTCACTGTGGGGTCTGTTATTCCTCTCTTGTGCTAACCAAGTAAACTGCTGCCTAATCATATTCAAGCCAAAATCTATTTACTTTATGGGGCACTGCTGCTCTGGCAACAGGAGGAGTGGGTAGGTGGAGGGGGGCATGTAAATGCATCCACCACCACTGATCTATCCATCTTAAAGCAAATACTGATATGATACTAATATGGGGCCAGTGAGGCAACCCCTCAGACTGAAATGAGGGAGAAGAGGGTCAACCTTAAAAGAATTAGCCAAGATGAAAAATCTTATCTAAATCATACCAGTTCCTGGGCTTAGGGGTTGGGTAGATAAATCTATAATGTGGACAGGTTCAGGTAGAAAGTTGTACTTGCTTTGTTCTAGCAGGCTTCACAATTTGGTCGTCAAAATGAAAGATGCGCATCTTATCTGAACTAATTGGGAAATGACGCTGATTTCAAACTTTACAGATGCAGTTAGGATCAATAACTTTGTCTGTTTGCACTGTCTTCTATTATAGATCCATCTTTTTTTGAGCAAATTTCCTGCAAAATTCAGTTCTATAACACAGTGGATGACCATTAAGTTTAAACGTAGCAAGTTTTCCCAGTAAATTTCCCCTTTTTAATAAGTCATTATTTGCATGCTCAAAAATCAGCACCACTAAACCCAACCTACAAACAGATGGTAGGACTGACACTGCTGAACCAGCAGCTCACTTACCTTAGATATTAGTGCTTACCTTTAGGCCATAAAACTGGATTTTTTTTTTTAGGTTTTGTAGAAACTGACTAACTAAATAATGTTAGATATATCTAGTGTTTACTGGTTTATAATAAAAGAGTTCAGCTTAATATTGCCAGATTTAAGCGTGGTGGTTTACCTTTAAAGTGAATTTCCAGATGCTTTCATCTACAGAGAGGAATCACCTACAACACAGAGCCTTCCTTAAATATTTTATCATTGTGACTTAAAGGTCCATTACTGTTACTGTATTAAAATGCTTTGACGTAACCTGGAGAGACAACTTGTCTCTTTCTTGTTCTGGGAATGTGGAGGGGTGGGAAATGAGAAGAGATGTTGTGAAATCAGAAAAGGTAAAGACATATGGTGACTCTGATGAGTAGCTGTGTGGCAGATGACTGTTTGCCCACAATGGAAACTTCAAGATGGAAACAGTCTCAAGGGAAGAGGCAGGCCATCTGGAACCCTGCAGGCTGTGGCATATCCAGTTTCCGTCTACATGTGGACCAGTCTCTGTAGTCCTCCCCAGGACAATGACACCTGCCATAGAGGTGGGACAGCACAAGGCATCTAAGATCAGCTTAAAAACATGCCAAAGTAGGGCTTAGGATTTTTTCAGGATTCTTTGAATAAAACACATTTTTCTTTTTACATGTATTTAATATTTTCCCAAGTTTGATTTTGGTCAAAGACAGTTTCGAATGCCAATCCTTTTTTCTGTATGTTAACCTCTATGTTCTTTTCTCTGTTCTGTGTTGGAGATGGACAGCAACATAAAGGAGGCCATTCTGGAAATGGACTATAACATAATTTATTTCAATATTCTGATAAGAGCATTCATCTAATCAAGCCAAGGACAATGCTCTCGTCTTCATCTGTAGTCTGATGGAAAGGAGGAGCACTTAAACATAATCTGATCAGATCATTAAGCTGGGAATGAAAAAGTCATGTGACATTTGGTAGCTGAGAGATTTTTGTCATTTCTCTTTCATGTTATATTTTCAAAAAAAAAGCCCTTTCTTGACCAATTAAAATAGCACGAACATGCAAAGCAGGAGTAAGGATAATATAAATCAAATTTTAAAGTAGATTTCATTTCAAAAAATGAGAAAATTTGTTTAATCAATAGAAGCTACAACCGTGAAACAAACCGTAAGAACCTATCAAACTTTGGTACACAATGTTATTAAGAATCCATGGTCATTTAACCTTTAACACTGAGTAAGGCGGGGCTGGAACACAGCCATAGAACATGTCCTTACCTTTAACAGACCATAGATTGATTCCATATGAATGACCCTACAGACTGTGACATTTATGCTTGCTGCTTCCTGCACCAGTGATTTGGCTTACAGTATAGGTTTGAAAATAAAGGTCAGAATTGTCTACAAAATTCCAACTTTCTGCAGAGCACTCCTCCAAAACAAACATTGTTGTGTAATTATTAAAAACGTTGTTGTGTAATTAATTTTCAAATATTCAATTGCACTTTCAATTGCATTTTCTTCCTTCTCCTTGAAGAATGAATTTTCCAATTATTTTGAAAAAAATATTTTCTAGAATTCCAGAATTTATTCACTGAGGTGATTACATGCTTGAGATGACTGGAGGACGTTAGCAGGGATCTATGGAGTCCAAACTCAAGGTAGGTGACCTGGATGTTCTACTAGATGCTGTTCTAACAACTGATTACGTAAAACACCTGAATCATAAGCAGCATGCAAGAATCTTCTTTTTTTTCCTTTTTTTTATGTATTTATTTTTTATATGTAATAAAATATTTACCTGGAATGAAACTTTCTATTCTTCGGATTAGATTTTAGAAGCTAATAGACTGATTGACCTACTTTATTAAAGAGTAATAGACAGTAATTCCAGTAGCTTTCCCTCATTGATATTGCTTACAAGGTAAGAAATTAAAAGCTTTCCACAATAATTAAAAGTTCTATTTAACAGTATCTTGTTGTAATCCAGTTCCCCTGTAATATGCCAATGTTTATTGTAGAAAAAAAACAGTCTCCTTGGTTTTTACAGCATTTAATTCTTATTTTACTATAAACTCAAAAAACAATCAAAAGACTCTATTAAATCACAAGAAGGTCTGAAATTTCACTGTGATAAAGTGAAAATGTAGTGATTTCACGGGCTTCAAAAGTATTATTACAGTGAAATACTGTATATAAATACATAACTGAAATTCTAATTATAACAATAATTGAATGGAAGGTGCAGTTACACCTCTTCCAGACTGCACGGAGATGGTAAGTAAGTCGTTTGCCACACTACAATACCGGTATTTTAATATGACATAATTTACAATATTTCTAACATTTTTATCTCATTAAACAGTTCATATTTTGTTAGCAAGTGACATTATTGAACCTTCTCTCGCAGCATCTGTTCTAATTAAATAGGGCTTGGGCATCATTACTTGGGTAAAAAGGGTTAAAAAAAAAATTTGCCAGAAATTTATTAGAGGAAGAGCCCATCAACTGTGCATTATAAGTATATTTGTTTGATATCTGAAAAACCGAATTTTCCATGAAACTGATCACAGTGATGTTAGTTTATCTGTTTGTGTCTGCTGGTGCATGATAAATGTTGCTGATACGTCAGCTGTACTGCACACAGTCCGTCTTAATGTGCATTACAGTAAAACACATTATGTTAAAGCCCCTGAAATTAAAGCTTAAAGCAGAAAAAACCCTCTGGAGCTTCTAGAAATGTTCATAGATGGGGCCACAAAGGGATATAAAAAATCTCAGGGTGGTGGACCAAAGTCAAAACTAATGACCTAAAATAGGAAAAACTAAAATAATTGTTTAATGCTGCATTTACTGGTAATAAGAAAAGGCAGCTACGCTCACTGATGCTTGGAAAAAAAAGTCCAGGGAACACAAGAAGCATTATTAAAAAAGATGGAGTAAGCATCTGCAGACCTTACATTTCTTACGGATATTAAGTTTACTATTTGACTAACTTGACGTTTGCGTGAATTTCAGTTTTTCCAATTGCAGTTTTCTTGAGCAAACATTTTATGTATCCAATGGTAAAAAGAAAAAGATTAAAATATAAACGAAATACTATTGATATTTCATGTGGACTTTAAATCAGTTTTGTGTTTTTTGCACCAATTAACAAAATTATCATTTGTAAGTTTGGACTCCCTTGTTACAGGGTTTGGATTGGTGCTCAGAACAATGATGTCAGCTCTTAAACTGAACTCTAGAAATGACAATTAATATGTTTTACCCAATCCAGCTATTTCTCAGGAATCTAATCTCATTTTACACCAAATAACAATAAAACTAGGCAATGTAATTAATACGATTTAGGAATTTTGTGTTTGGACCATGTCTTTTTTTTAATATCCCGAATAAATAATTCTGGACTATAATGCTAGGCTTTTTTGTATCATTTATGAAAGTCAAACTTATTTAATTCTCTGTGTAAAACTCCAGTGTAAGATGACATCATTCCAGAATGTACAATCGCAGTTTCATATATAAGACAGAGAAAAGGCAGGAAGTGTCTGAACACATGAGAGTTGCTCCAACTTTCTCCTTTCACCCAAGAGTATCTGTTTTCAACTAAATGATGGATGGTTGAATTTCCATTTAGGAAATGTACTTTAACATCTAATCTTTTTCAGTTATTTTGGTGTAAGTACCAGCCTTGCTGCCAGGTGTTAGTTGATTATCTCTGCCCTGCATCATTAGCAGAAAGCCGCCACAGAAGCTCTGCAATCAGTCACTTGACCACATTAACCCAAACCTCCCCACAGTGGGATATCTGGGATCACAGGAGCTGGTATGGTCTCCAAGGTCGCATGGATGACAGAGAGACTCAAAGCCCCCAGTGTATCTCTGGAGAGTCAGTTTGATGGTAACAGGCAGACAATCGAATTACATAGAGATAATCTCGTTCAAATGCACAGACGTCATTGTCCACTGAGTAACTTCTAAAAAGATACAGAAAGACCCCGATGGTTCCAGTGAGATCAGTAGTATAGCTGCTAATCTTATAATCAAATTTAAAGGACAATTTCCATGAAATTTTTTTTTGTCTTTTTTATTGATATGATGGATTATGAATATATTTTTTAATGAAAACATGAATATTTGTAAAATACACACATGGACAAAACTGTTGGTACTCCTTTTTTAATGAAAGAAAAAAACCCACAGCGGTCACAGATATTATTTAAATCTAAATAAAGAAAAAAGGAATACAAATTCTATGAAAATGAGAAGATAAAAGTCAGACATTGTTTTTCATCCATGCTTAAGAACAATGATAAAAATAAAATAAAGTCATGAAATGGCCTAGACAGAAAATATTAATACCCTGACCTTAATATGTTGATGCAAAACCCTTTGACACAATACAGCAATCAAATAACTGTAAATGTCAATAAGACTGTCAGGGTTGTGTGGAGGTTTTTGAGGACCAAAATGCAGATATAAGTTGGCAGGGATAAGTTTTGCTGATTTTATAAGACCCCAAAGGCAACTGAGGCAAAAATCCAGGAACCAAAAAATCCAGTCGACATAAGGGAAAACTCACATGTAGAGCAAAGAGTCAACAAAGCAACAAAACAACAAGAAACCAGCAATGAGGAACTGCAGAATCGTTGATTATATGGGGAACAGAACAAAGGATGGGCTAATGAGCTGATATGGAGCAGGTCTGAATAGAACTAACTAGAAGGGAGACAAAGGGAAAAGAAACAAGCACAAGGGGGCAGCAGAGAGTACCTCAGGAACACTGCTAGAAAATAACTAAAAAGACACAAAATGACAAAGAAACAAAAAAGAAACTTAGACAAAGGGCAGAACCCTAACAAAGACCTCTTTACCTACCTGCAGGTATTTTGGCCCACTTCTCATAAGCAAACTACTCTAGTTGTCTCAGGAGATGCTAAATGAGATTTAAGTAAGGGCTTGTGTTAAAGGGAAAGGCTATCAGACCATCTCCAAGCAGCTTGCTGTTTGTGACAACAGTTGCAGATATCATCCAGAAATTTTAGACCCATAGGACTGTGGCCAAAATCCCTGGATGTGGCAGCAGGAGGAAACTCGACATAAATCAAAGAAATGGATAATACTAATATTAACAATATAGCCCAGATAAAACTTCAAAAGAGATTAGAGGTGAACTTCAAGCTCAAGGAACATCAGTTTCAGATCGCACCATCCATGGTTGTTTGTAGAAAACTTATAGAGAGCATGACTTGCTAAATCAATAAATAATGCTCTATATGTCCAAACATTCAATATGATTTTCATGCACTGTTGGTTAGCAATTGTGCCATACTCTTTCTACACGGGTAATGAATTTAACAGTACTCCAGTAGCTTTATCATCTAAATTTGCTTTATTAAATTATAGAAAAAGTCTAGCACAGATTTATTGTTGTAACTATTTACATAGCTACCACATATGTCAACCAGTTGCACAGCATTTTCTAGCATTTTAGGTTGAAAACAGCTAAAAAAAAAAAAAAAAGAAAAAACAGTTTTTAATGACAGTTCAGTTTTTAATGACCATGATTACTGTATCCACTATATTGAAAAATATCCTTTTCATACTGTGTTGCTCTATGAAAAAAATTCCTCTAATTAATTGAAGAGTAAAGTGAGGAGGAATTGAACTTTACAAAAACAATAAGACAAAATAAAATGAATTCAGTTGTTATATTTAATATTTCCACACTGTATAAATATACATTTATGAATTTTATATCAATCTTGGTCTTATTTTATTTATTTATTCTTTTAAGTTAAAAAGTTAAAAAATGAATAAATAAATAAAATGAAAAGAAAAAATAAAACATAAAAAAAAGGAAAAAAAAAAATCAATCTTGGTCTTAGACTCCGCCTTTTAATCCCGCCCACGCACAACTCTGTTCCATATGCTGTGACGTCACAACCCGGCCACGCCCTCCATATGCTGTGACGTCACAAAGGGCGGTACTTCCATTGCCTATCTAAGTGAAGTAAGTGGAATTGTTCTCATTCAGACCAGCCTTGGACATTCTGAGGTCAAGTCGCAGTTTTTTTCTTCTTGGAAAATAGTAAGATATCTGTATTTAAGGATGGAGGATAAACTTTACACCGATCTGGCATGCATACGCCCTGGGAAACAAGACAAGGTAAACGCTCTGTTCTCTGTCTTGGTTTTCAGAAACATGATAAACTGCCCCAAAAGAGTTCATAATGAAATCCCTCAAAGCTCTTTTGAGAAAATGAGAAATCATCTCTCCAATCTGATAATGTGTACAAAAGAGCCTTGTGTGGATATGATTCTAAAAGTTAATCTATCAGACATAGTAACTGCAGTTTCTCAGGACTTGTATAAAATATTTGGCTCAACTAAACACTTGCTTCAGGCCGCCATGGCGCAGAACAACACTTTTGATTCCTCTCTTATCAAAAGTCTGGAAAAAGACCTGGGACTCAAAAGCACAAAACAAGTGAATGTGTTCGATTTTATCAACCCAATGAAGGAGCCTCCGAACCCCAACGCTGTTTTTCTGGCTCTACTAATTAGAAATATGAGAAACAGCTCCAAGACAGCGGGCAAGTCCCTCCCATCAGGTGCTCTTCAAACCATAGTAGAACGTCTGTACCAGCTAATAACTTTCTGCCGCGATAAAACCAAATCTCACCCTCAGCCGCAGATCCAACGGCTGGAATTGGTTGTCAAAAGGATTTCCAAGGACATCTTTAATGAATATGGGAGTATTGTAAAATTTATGAACGCAGGCCTGAATTTAAACACATCATTTGATGTTTTATTACTGGATTATCTTAAAACCAGCTTAAAAATCAAAGAACCCCAAAAAAACAGGATAGTCTCTGCCATCGACAGCGCCTTGGAAAGAATCTCCAGAGATTTCCTTAACCTGAGTGCTCGGTGTCAGTGGGACCTCCTCCCAACCGTGGTTCAGAGAGAAAACACCACATTTGGGAACAACCAGGAATTTAGTAACAAGACTTAAACTGCTCGCCTTGTCTCACCTCCTCTCCCCTCTCCTCTCCCCCATCCCCTCCCCTCCAATGGGTTTTCTCCAGGTACGCTGGGTTTCCCGCATAGTCAAAAACCAATTTTTCCAATATTTTCATTTTACTTCATGTGCTGAATATGTATTTCTTCTTCTCTCTCTGCTTGTTTTTTACGGAGCCCGGGAGAGCTCACTTTAAGTGATATTTGTTTTCAAGTCGTGATAATTTGTGAGCACGTTTCCTTAAATTGAGCCCTCGAATTAATAAAACGTGAGCACGTTTTCATTTAATTGAGCACTCGAATTAATAAAACGTGAGCACGTTTTCTTTTAATTGAGTCCTCGAATTAATAAAACGTGAGCACGTTTTCATTTAATTGAGCACTCGAATTAATAAAACGTGAGCACGTTTTCTTTTAATTGAGTCCTCGAATTAATAAAACGTGAACACGTTTTCTTTTAATTGAGCCCTCGAATTAATAAAACGTGAGCACGTTGTAGGTCTAAATCATTTAGTCATTTCCGACATGCTCTCACCGCTGCTCTCACAGCTGCTGCCTGTCGCAACTTCGTGTTACTCAAGCTGTTGAGATTCGGCTATTGTCTGTAACATTACAGTTCAACATTGGTAAGTGATACCGTGGTTAATTAAAGCCTTTTTAGTTTTCACCGGTAGGTGATGACTATAGCGAACTTCTACTCTTTGTTGCAGGGTCACCTGCGGTGTCCCGCCAGCTATGGAACCAACTGCTGATAGCCTGAGGGACTTCTTGAAAGATAGAGGTGTCAGCGAAGAGTTTATTCCGAAACTCGAAAAACGAAAAGGTAGGTAGGCTATGTGATGTGGGCTGCAAGAAACCAACTTCGAAGGCCGTGAAGGAGCTTCTCCAGTTCCCAGATGTGATGACCGCAACACAGCATGCAGTTACTCGCCATCTGAAACGTTACATTGTGGAAGCTGACCATCAAACTTTACAAAACTTCCTGAGGTTTTGCACTGGCTCAAATTTGGTTGGGCATTCCATTAAGGTTGAGTTCACTGAAACATCTGATTTTCAGCGCAGGCCTCAGGCTCACACATATGGGTGCATTCTTAAATTGCCAGTTGGTTACTACAATTACCCAGACGTCAGAAATGATTTTAATAGTGTGCTGACTAGTTCTGTCTGGGTAATGGATATAGTGTAGATTGTCTCATCAGCTACATAATGTCAGTTTGCAGTTCTCAATAGTTTGGTTAGCTTTATGAAAAACTGCCATGTCTCAAAAAAGGTGACAATTTGGTAAGCTGTTCTGATACTAAATAACTCAGGTTATTTATTTGTTAAATAATAATAAGTAAACTGAATATGTGTAAAACATTTTATTTTTGAATGACACATTTTGTAAACATTCCTGGATAAAACAGGTGTCAACTTTCTTTTTAAGTTCTTGCACAAGTGTTTAAAACAAGCAGTTGTGAATAACGCATTTACAGGTTTTAGTGTAGCAAAGAAACAACAAATCTTGTTTTATTATGTCTAAAAATATATATTTTTTCTGAACCATGTTCAATGTTTTACATATGGGCAGATGTTTTTTCGATTAAGAGCAAACATTTTTAACAGGGGTCTTTAAATATATAATATGCCCTGTATTCCTTGTCATGATGAGGAACTGTTACTTGTTCAACTGAAAAGCAGTGCCATTTAAAAAATAAATGTTGTTTTTGCAGAAGTCATCTTATGTGTACTGTCACATGATTGTCAGGAGGCCAAGCAGTCTTGGAGGTGGGACCCAAACTGGTTGAAAGAAGAACATGCTTTGTAGAGTTTTCAGTAGTGATGGGCTATCTGAAGCCAGGCTTCGAGGCTTGTACCGAGTAATAAGGGGGCGTGTCAATGAAGCCCCGCTTCGAGGCCTGTGTTGTCTTGTTGAAAACCACGTGACTGGCAACAAACGAGGCCTCGCATTGCATTGGTCACGTGACTGCTTCATTTTGCGTGTCGGTTTTCAAAATAAAAGCGCGATGAATCCTGTTTATCGTGGGTTGTAGTAGGTGGTTTAGTATCAGCAGAACTGTTTTCATCAGCAGTGGTTGAAATGGAGCTGTCAAAAAAGAGAAAAACCTCTCATATGTGGGAGTATTATGAGATGACAGATCACAATCACAACCTGAAACAGTGAAAAAAGTCCTATTCCTAAATAAAAACAATTAAACCTAAAATCCAGAAATTTCTATATTTTCTTTTGTTTAATCAGGAGATGCATCAGAATCACACATCAAAACCAGACTAAAAGCCATTAGAAGAGGCAAACTCTATGTGTAACTTAATATTAAGAATCAGAACTAGAACTCCTAGGAAGAGATGATTTTAAACAAATTCTGTCTTTAAGGAAGCAAGTTTCAAGCTCAAAGTATACAGAGTCTGCAGCAACAGTCACTCAGTTCTCAATACATTAAAGTAACACATATCTTCATTGTCTAATAAGTCCATGACATAAAAGAAAACCACTGATGGTCAAGGATTAGATTGGCTACAAATCATTTTAATCATTAAAACATGATAATTAAATAGGATTCTCCTCTTACTAAACATGAGTTTGATGAAAACTTTGTGACAATATTGCATTTCCTAATATTTGGAAGTATGATCCAACTGAGTAACAAGGCTGTTACAGTTTCACCAGCAGATGTCACTAGTGAGAGATGAATGAAGCATCGAGTAATGAACTTTTTTCAACACTTTGCGTTGGAAAGCTTCATTGCTTCATGAGGCTTCACTTGCCCATCACTAGTTTTCAGCAGACAAAATTTAAATTTCTTCTTGTGCAGGACATCAACCAAACCACACCAACCAAGAACAATGGCAGACATGTTTCTTAAATAGAGGAGGAACTAAATTGGAAGAAACCATTTTTAAAAAGACTGTTCAGCTTCACAATAAGAAGAAAAGGAAATTTTGGTTTAAACAAACAACTACTTAAGAAATACTTATACCAATAAATACAGAAACAAATATATTAATTCAATCCAAACAAATACTCAAACTCAATAAAGAAAATACCATACATCAGATCAACCTCCCCTCTCTTCAATTATCTAATGGTACAGTCCTGTACACACCTGCTTGGAGAGTGAAACAGCAGAGGTGAGTATTTCAAAATATTTTAAATCTTTAATGTCCCTTTTATAAATAAACAAATATATATATATATAAATTTTAAAGTGAAATCAATTTACCTTTTTACAAAAATATAAACAAGATGTGGCCAACCAAAGAACCAAAACTCAAACAAATATAAACCAATGTAGAAAACCAGATCCTGCGTTTAGCTGCTACCATGGCCAATATACAATTAACAATGGCTCATTGTTACAGTACTGTGCGTTTTTTTACTGTATTTAAGCTGGGGGATACATCATGTGTTCAAAATAAATAGATTTTTGTGTTGTGTTTTCTGATTTGCCGTTGTGTTTTCTCTTTTTGTGTTGTGTTTTCTGATTTGCCGTTGTGTTTTCTCTTTTTGTGTTGTATTTTGCACCTCAGGGCCACCGTAGAAGAGTAATAACTGATGTCGCAGAGTGAAGTATTGCAACAGTTATATCCAGCTGGTATAAACCAACTGTCTGATGGTCCTGCTGCCCAGGTGGATAATTTTTATGTGCAGCGTCTTTAGTTATTTACTGAATCTGCATCTTTTGACATGACACTCTACAAGGTCCATCAGACATCAAAACTGCATGGTTAGTCCTACTCTGTCATTATTATCTCCAAACAGAACCAATGTCTCCAGTTCTTCCTGTTCAACACAGATGAGTTCATAGGATTTAATTTTTTTATTAGGATTTTTTATGCTGTTATATGAGCAGCAGGCAGGAAATGTTATTACCACAATGAGCGAGTGGGTCCAGTCCCAGTTGTGAGCAGTCTAACGGTAAACTGCCAAAAGAGGCTTCTTGTATGATTCAGTCATTATGTTGAGCTATAAAGCATTACCTTTTGATATTTTTTTGCTCTACATTGTGTCATTTAAATGTCAATCTTTTTCATTTACTTTTTTTGAAGTTTTGAAGAATTTTGATCATGAATTATAGCCACTGATCATTATAGCAGAAGGAAATGACCTCTATAGATCGAAACAATTTACCTGGCTTTGCTTCTGCTGGACTCCTTTAACTCTTAGACACCCCTTTCTGACCATGTTAAGATCTAATCAAGAGCGGAAAGAATTGATTTAAAGGAGCTGCAAATCTTTGGAGACAGGCCAGCGTTCCTATTAAAATGACCTCCTATCGTCAAATGAGATCAATTTTACAGTTTTCTTTCCATAACAGGCCTGTTTGGTCAGAAATGTACTTAGAAGTCGAGTCATTGCTTTATATATGCACAGGCTTTTTTATGTATCCAGTATGTAGGGAATGTAGAGTTCAGCCAGATTGAATTGACTCTGTTCCCATTTTTATGTCACCCTTTCTCAGGAACACCATTCAAAGGGATGCAATTTGTTTCATTTCAGCACCAGCAAAGTATGACAGATCTTATTACAGTTCCCCGTCTGTCAACCTCTCAGTTAACAACCTTTGACATGCAATTTTATATGCATGGTCTTTAAACGTTTAGTCCTTTGATAAATAAAGATGGGAAAAAAGCTGACAAGTTCCTTGAGCATGGATGTTGAGAGAAGGCCACCTCTAAATCAAACCTCTGAGGAGTAGGTCAACACCAATCGATTCACTCTGGCTTTGAGGGTGTGAACCACATGAGAACCCCAGCATGTGATGTAAAAAATGGCACCACAGAGTATATACAGTGGGGTCATATTAAGTCTTCTTCCATCTGCAGGTGTTACACAAAAACATCTATCTTCCTTAGTCTTGCTTTATGACATGCTGGGACTCTGAGGTCGGGAGTGGTCTCACCTTCCTGTCTGCCACCACAGAGCAGAATTTATAAATGAATGGCTAATCTGTCCTTTCAGGAGACTATTCATTACAGACTGCTCAGTCTAACGGAACAGACATTGGCTGCTGAGATAGGCTTTCCTCCGGCCAACTAATGCATTGCTTTACTCTCCCCTCTAATCTTTATTATCTTTGGCTTGTTTAATTCGAGAAAAAAATGCAACAATCAGGATCTGTTTAATTTATTCACCTCCAGCATCTAGCACCACAAAGCCTATTGAAAATATTACTCAAAAAAAGCAAAGATTTTAACAGTGGATGGTTTGAAAAGTGTTCTTAATAGAACAACCTATCTCTGAAATCACAGATGAGAATATCTTGTGGCCCTTAGCAGGTTTCACACATCAAGAGAGAGACTGAGTGTTTTTTTCCCCCTTTGCTATAGCTCAAACACAATTGGATGGAATAGAAACTGACAAAATAAAATTTTAAAATTCTTTGACTGATTAATCAATTTGACTAGAAATAGGTATAGATTTTTATTAGCCTGTATAATTCTTATTAGCATGAATAATTCTTAAACTATTCCATGCTTGCTTGGGTTGAATGTTTACTGTTCTTTTAAAGCTTAGTCTCCAATGGGTTTTCATCATATTTGTCCATCTTCAGGTTGACTCTGCTAGACTAACTGTCCCTGGTGAAGAGAAACACCCCACAGCATAATGCTATCAACTCCATGTTTTGTTGTAAAATTAGGTTTTATTTCCCAAAGAAACAAGAATCCAAACAATAATTACAGGGCCCTTCAAAGAGATCAAATTAAGAGACTAACTCAGGAAAAAAATATCCAAGTTAAACATAACAAAACCTATAATTAACTGTGCAAACATAACTGACCTGACACATAGGAAATAAACTGGTTAATCAGACCAGACTGACACACTGAGGAAGAGGTAGGGAGAACATCTACACAAGTTTAACAAAAATAACTAAACAGAAAGCTTAAGGATTAAAGTTAAATTACTAATAACTAAACAAAAATTAACAAAAAAAAAAAAAAAATGAGCACATAACAAAAGCAAAAGAGAGATTATGTTGCATATATATTAAAGGAGTCATAGAATGATTATATGGGGTATTTCGTTCTGGTCCTTAAGGTCTCTGAATAGGGTGTGTGACATTGGTTGGGCTGAAAATAGCATATTTGCTGTTCTATGAGCCTTAATGCAAGCCTGGTTAAGAGCCCCAGAATGAAACGACAGGTTTTCTTCCTTTTCTGGTATGCTCAGGAATATTTAGATGAGCTGTGCACTGATTGGTTGGTTTACAGCGAGCGAAGCTGCTGAGTTAAGATGCACCATAGCAACAAGCACTCACTCGCTGAAACTTTGAAATTGTCGATATGGTAGGGTGACCTGATGTCCGCCTAAAAAAATGTCCAGGGGGAATTTCGAAATCGTCCGAGATAAATTCGGTTTTGCATTCTGTGACCCCTTTAAAATGTGAACTCCATGGTCTTCCCCCAAAGTGGAACTCCACATGGTACCACCCAGTCCATAAGTATGCCAGCCAGAGTCCTTTGCCCTCTCCCAGTTGAAGGAACTCTCCACACCACCAGAAAAGGAAGCAAAAACAATGTAAAGTATTTGACAAAATGAAATATGCAAAAGTTAACTTTGGAACTAATGTCTTTTAATGTTGTCAAAATAAAAATAAACAAACCAATATATTTTTGCTGCCATGTGTTAAAACTTAAAGTAAAAAAGTGGTTGTGTGCGGGATTACCGACCATGCAACTTTTCAGTTTAGATGGGAGGCCATGTTTTAGTAGGACTGCAGACCATTCACTCCCCATTTATGGATGATGGATTGAAAACTTCTTAGCGAGAAATTTAATCACAGAATATTTTTTATAAGACTTACTGTACTGTACGCTTCTCCAAAACATTATCCCTGAGCTGGCTAATTCCAAAAAAGTTTAATAACAATCCACTGGACTATGTTTCAGTGCAGTGGGTTTTTTTATTATTTTTTTGGAATTTCTATGACTTGTATGACTGAGAATCTTCACCAGCAGACCTTTCTAATGAGATATTTTGTCTTCATGATGCTCTTTGTTCACTTATGTCTCTAAAGCAAAAGCTAGTCAGTATCATTTTTTCCATATTAGAGTCCCGTTAGTAAATGGGTGTATTTTGCACTAAATTTAATATCTAGGTATGGGACATCAAACAGCAGAAATTGTAATTTATTTTAGCAGCAATACACAGTACAGTAAGCCTTGTGAATAAATAATTGATGCAGAGTAGAAATGCAGAACAGGGAAAGTTCAGCAAGTCAGCAAGTGCAATGACTGGCACTCCCAGAGCCATGAAAGAGCTTCCACTGCAAAGATATTAGTAAACTTTAAAGTCAAATTATGCATCAACAGCACGAGGCCTCGGTCCAAACTGTGACTTAGCTCTTGGTGAAATTGCCTGTTATTTATTACTTACTGAGAAGCAATACTTCAAAGTAAAAATACCAATTTATAAATACGGTGAGGTTGTGTAATAAATGACACCTAAACTTTGAGGCTGTTTACATTCATGCAGACTGTCTTAAGTTTTCCATGTGTTTATTAGTGAGAATACGTACTCTGAAGTCTTTAACGTTAATCTCCATGCTAAAGTGTAATGCTTGGCAGGTAATTTCATTCCTTAAATTAATCCAGTGTTTTTAAGTCACAACCTTTTTATTGCAAATTGAGCTGACAAAGGGTATAAAAGATCAGTATAAAAGTTTCAGAAAGTAATTCATCAAGTTATTTATCTAGAGCAATTCAAGGTCACAGCTTTCTGTTGTTATCAAAGATCTATAAACCAAAGACTATTCTGGTAAGATCTAGTGACAAAACTGAGGCCAAGAAAACAACCAATTAGAAAAGTCTTCCATTTGGAATAATATGATTGCTGATACAGTGCTGTGAAGAAGCAGTTAAAGAACTTAAAGTTGTTTTAGTTTGTTTTTGTCACATTTAATTCTTTCAGACCATAAAATGTATCAAAATATCAGACCAAGATGACGTGCAAATAGAGAAAACTGATTTTATTATCTAAGGAAAACTAACTAAATAAAAAAATAAAAGTGGAAGTTCCTCCATTGGCAATAAAAACAAGTATCTGGAAATATTGCAACACAATATGGGGAAAGTCGGCCTACACTAATTTGCAGCATTATTATCAGCCACACTTTAGATTTAGATTCATGCATACTTTCTTAATTGCATTAAAGCTCCAACTTTTGACTGAGTGTCTCATTTTTGAACCATTCAGAGAAGGACTTAATGACTTCCTTAGAATTGTCCTTCTTATCTTAAACCCACATGAGCTTGAGGGTAAAGTAATAAACTGATGCCCAGATGTTTCATAGTCAGGTATAGAAAACCATTCAGGTGTTGAAACAGCAAAGAATCCCCAGATCATCACATTTCTACCAGCATGGTAACTTGTTAGTAATACCTTCCTTTTCTGAATTGTATTTTTTTGTCCAAGCATACAGTAATAACATACACACACCTTCTGAACATTTCAGATGTTATGTTCAAGTTAAATATTTTACAAAATTTTTTGAGGTTTAACTTTTTATTTTTCTTGAATAAGTGAGATAAGAACTTTTCTTTTCTCAGCTTTATTTTAGATCTGGGGTCTTCCTTGAATGCCACTTTTGCCCTATCTTAGACCTTCTGAATGAATATTTCAATAACTCTTACTGTAATGTTTTGAAGTCTCTTTCTAGACTGATTGGTGTAATTTTTTTATCTCATCCATTCTGGTATGTTACTATTTTCTAATCTTGCAAACATGTCACTGTTTTCCAAAAAGAGGGCAGGAATTTTCTTTGCAGCCTGCTTGTATTGACAGAAGTCTGTACTTTTTGGTTTAAATCAGAGGCTTTTTGCTCAGAGAGCTAAACACTGCACCATCTCTCAGTGGGTAAACATTTTGTTAGTCTGATTCCTTGGTTTAATAGACTGCCGTGTCAGAAGGGGGTAGATTTCGGTTATTGACACAACAATTTGTTGTGCTTGTGAATTATAGAGAAAAGACCAGGTCAGAAGGCTGAACCTGAAACATGTTTTTATGTGTGGAAAACAGCACTCCTATTAATATGATGTATTTATTTTTGTGTTTGAGATCATAATTTCATTGTAAGTGTAAAAATGAAATTCTTCACCTGTCCTTTATATTAAATAAGTTAAATATAAAGCCAAAGGGAGATCACAAAGACCATTTACACCTCAGTCTTTCCAAATTCACACTCAAACAGATAAGTTTGAGATCTCATTTCAAACTCGTCTCAAACAAATCTTACCTGGAATATAAAGATGAGCTGATTCTCATGCAGGTGATGGGATGGTTAGAGATCAATTTCTTCACATGAGCCTGAGACCCTGGTTCAGAAGCCAAGCACTTCAGGTAATGAACTGCCTGTTTGATATATATCCCTAGTAGGGCCTTATTGCAGTGGTGCAACATGGTACTGCAACAGCAGCAATTCTTTGATTAGCAATGTCTCTTCCATCCTGGTGTACAGAAAAAATGTTGCACACACAGATACTGTCTCCATTCCTCCATTATTTGGTCCCTGCCGATGTTCAGAGACCTCATAACTGATGACAACACTGGTGGGAGGAATTAAATCATTGATATCATCCAGACAAGAGACACATAATTATGTTTTAATATATATGTTTTTAATGACAAACAATTTCTACTGACTTGCTTATTATAACTCTTTTATATTTGATTTTTAACCAGTGGATTTCAAGATTTAACAGGTTCCCTTCTTTTCTACTAAAACAACACTTATACCTTAATCTCATTAAATCAATCACTGAGTCATATTTGATTTAATTGTTGTGCTCACATACTGTGATACAATGAATAGCTTTGCTGAGTATCATGACTATTTCACAGTAAGTCATTATACTTCCCTGTGTATTGTCATCGCTAATGTAATCAAGTAGGCAGCCATTTATGAAATGAATAGCCGTTTGGCTGCTTAAGGAGTCTTGTTTCATTTCTATCCATTGCAATCTTCTGCACATTCAAACCAATAAACAAAGCCCAGTTTTACTTCTCCTTGTTTACTTCAACCTGATGAGAATAACAGAGCCCATACCAGATCACCCCCGTATTGATCTGCTTGCAACGATGCAGAGCCGAGGTCATTGGCGTTCAAATTTATAACCGAAGGAGAGTCCCAGAGCCTACTCTTCATGTCTGATACAGGTCCTTTTTACTGGTCCGTATAATGACGCTTTAAGCAGGTTGGAGACTGTAAATCTGCTATGCTAAGATTGCATTTCTGCAGGTCTAACTGGACCTCGCTCCACTAAATCTTAAGTTGCAGAAGCAGGGGAAATATTTATTGTGCCCCTTCGGTGCAGTCTGGGGTCACCAAGACTGTCAGTTTTTGTTGACTGCTTGGAGTAGAATGAGGAAAACTGTGACATGCAGCTATCTGCAAAATCTCACTAAATCTGAAAAAAAAATAACATGTAAATGAAATGCAAGACACCAAAAATAAAATAAATGAGGAAATAACCTTTCCCTGCGTGACAGGAGTATCTAAATAATAAGAAAGGCATTAGAGAGGTAATAAATATGAATCTTTAATTTTTTTTTTAAGTATATTCCTTTGTAGAAGTCATGTTTGATCTCAGGTAAATTATAATAAGAATAAAAGTGTTTTGGCAATAAATCATATCTACATTTTTAATGGTTATAAGCCTGTATTATAAATCAGGATCAGCTTAATGAAAAAGAGGGACTGTCCTCAGATCTGTGATGAAAAAGTTGGTTGAGAATTCAGGCTTAAATACATCTCTAACCTTCATATCCGTCTGACTTTAATTTAGGTGTCAATCTGACCTTAGAAATTGTAATAATTATTTTACTTTTTGGTTACTTTATTTTAAATTCTTGTATTTTATTATTTGTTTTTTTATTAGCCTTCCACGGGTGATATGTTTCTGGTCTGTTTATTCTGCGTCCCCATCCAGCTCCTCTCAGTTGCACCACTTCCTTCTCACCTACATCTGTTATTTGTCAGAATAATTATTCAACTGTTTCCACTCCACTGATTACAGCAGGCCCATATATCTCATCAGTTGGGTCCTCAGTGGGATTTCTGTTAACTTGCTAATCTTTCTCCTGTAAGGACTCCTTCCCCTCTCCTGCCTATATGCTGGATAATGTTACCTTTTTGTTCTTTATTTCTCTACACTGTACCACTGCACATTATTTTGGAAATAAGTGGAAAAACATGGAAGCGTAATGTCATAGTGCCAATGGAAAAGAAGAAGATGGCTGATCATAATAGAGCTTCCAAAAGTATTTGTAGCCCTTTCATTTTTACTGCTACAATCATATGCTAATCCTTAAAAAGTTTGGGAAAACATATATAAATTGCTTCTCTTTTACTTTACAACCACACACTGCTTTGTGTTGGTAAATGACAAATAATCCTAAAAAAATATTTAAAAAAATGAAATTGTTTTTTTATAATGCAAAATATAAAGTGGTTCCAGTAGTAAGAACACAAACAGGTTTGTGTAAATCTGGAAAATAGAACAGAAGAAGAAAAGTATCTCAGCAGAACTTACCTGATGCCCCGTCCAGGTGATGCTCATTTTAAGTGTGTATAATAAGCTTCTTTATCAGTTAGGAGGGAAATCACAAAAACTGAGTACATTATTCCTCTGTAACTGCCCAAAACAACTTTATAGTACATTATTGTTGTTTATTTTATTTTTTTTTTATCTCTGCCACTTATTCTGTTATTTTTATACACTTTTTTAGGTCCACGTTTGTGTGACCACTTTTACTGCAATGCTTTTGCTTCTATAACATCCCAAGTTCCCCATCATGGGACAATAAAGAGATTTTCTATTCTATTCATTTGAAAGCACCAGAGAGATTTGAGTAATTTGAAGTCTCCATCCTGCTGCATCTCCTTCATGATATCCCTATGTGGATAAACAGCTACAAAGTGGTGTGTTTGAGCATGCAGGCCAAAGCAGTCATCACCACCCTAAACACACATGCATGGAAATAAACAACAAGCTGAGACCCTGTTTTTGAATTAATATTTTGGAATCTACTGACAGTGTTGTGCATGAACTACGTTCTCTGAATGTGTTCATATTTTTAGTGAACTGAACGGATCCGTTTTGAAGTAATGAACATGAACAAGAACGTGAATCACTCTGAGAAGAATGAGCCACACACACAGCCCACACAGCCCACATTTACTGGATAATGTCAGCACAGCATAATCTTACAGCACTTCTTAAGACAAACAGCATGACACACCAGCATGTCTACTAGTACTATGTGCGATTCAGACTCATCTAATGGTGCAGAGCACTTGGCAGAGTTTTATGAACTAACATTATTGTGTTTCTTCCTTCACTTTGGTCATAGACATCTGGGTCAGCAGTGGTTGGACACAAAGGATCTAGGAATTTTAGCCCATTTCATATGGTTCTTTCAATAAGGCTTCAGTCCATTTCAAAATTCCAAAAATCATCAATGACCTTAACTTCAACAATCCTGTTTCCTTCCACCAAGCTTTCTGTTGATGTACTTGGAAGTTGGAATCATCCAGCTTTATCAGTACCTACTTTTTGTGGCCTTGTTAAGGATGACAATCACTGTCTGTTGGACATCTGTCAAATCAACAATCTTCCACTTGAATGTGCTGGCCATAGCACAATATTAGACTAGCCTAGAATAGATAATGTGCTAATCTCGTGATCTAATATGTATCTTATTTTATGGCTTTCCATAATGTCCCTCTAAACCACTTTTATTATTATTCTAAATATCCATCCATCCATTTTCTGACATGTTAAAGCTACAGTGTGTAATAATTACAGGGATATACAGTCAGAAATGTAACATATTATACATAACTATGTTATTTATCATCATCTACGAGCTCAGCCTCTTAACCTTAATATTTGCGTTGCCTTAGAATTCGTTATTTATAATTACATAGGAGCGGGTCTCGCAGCCATGGAGGCAGACATCTTTGCGCTACGGCAGCGCAGAGCCAACAAACTAGCGATTGCGAGATCGCCCATTACGCTTGAAAGTAACTACGGCAAGTTGAGAGAGATGAACTGAGACGGTACTGAAATCTATACCCTACACAGACTAATGAAATACTATCTGTAAAATTATCTATGTAAACAAACCTCATCACTTGATAAGGTAGGTGATGCGGACGTCGTGGAAGACATTTTGTCCCGTAACGCTCGCCGTACTGTTGGGGGGGAGAAGCGGTGGGGGGGAGATGTTCATGTTGCTGCGGTCTGCAGTCTGGACGTTTGATGTCCCTAAAAATATTACACACTGTAGCTTTAATCCCAAGTGGGGTGGTTAGAGGTCCTGGTGCCTATCTCCAGCTGTCTACAGGCGGGGTATATCCTGGACATGTTGCCAGTCCATCGCAGGGCAGCACAGAGACAAACAAGCATTCACACACACACTCACACCTAAGGAGAATTTAGAGAAGCCAATTAACCTAACAGTCATGTTTTTGGACTGTGGGAGGAAGCCGGAGTACCCGGAGAGAACCCACACATGCTCAGGGACAATGCCGTAAATATCGGTTAGCAGAGACTGCAGTTGCATTTGCCCTGACCGCTTAGGGGCCCCGTCAACTGACAACTGGTAGGCCGCCTTTGTGATTGTGAAAAATTCCTCTTTAAACCCGCCTGATTGTAAAATGAACCTTTTTTTCATGATAGGACTCGTGCGCGCCTTGTTGTGAGAGAGGGGAGGATGAGAATGGCTGATGTATAGTGAGATTCCGTCTGTCAGTTGGGTAGGTGGGTGTTTCTGCTGGTGGTTGTTAACATACAGCACACACAGAGAGATAGAGAGTGAGGATGACTCCAGCAGCAAAACAACGTTTTCCAGATGGAAATACCGGTGTTACGTCGAGCTGCGTTTCCCCATCACATACGGTTTCCTCTGCATCTCCGCACAGCGCAGGCGGCACGATTTACCGCGCAAGCAACAGTAAACACGCATGCTCACTAAAGGCGCGCAACAGTCGCCCTGTGCTCGTGCAACAGGAGAACTATGGAGAGTTGGAGGACCGCTGGCTATGATGGCGATTTTTTGTTGAATTTGGCTAAGTCCCTACTCCCGTTCTAATGACTTCAGTCTTGACTTCAGACTCTCCTCCTGTAGATTCGATCCATGTAGTAAAATGCTAACCAACATGCTTCACACACGGCTTTGCCGAGAGAGGGCCGCTGTGGACGGGCTGCCGTTAGCTTCGGAGCTCCGCTGGTTGCCGCGGTCCTCTCAAGTTCGGAACATTTTCTTTTAAATTACGCATTAAATCTGTGAATGGGCCATATGGAGATGCTTAAAAGTGTAATGTTCTCGCCTCAAATAATCTTAAAACGTACTTTTATTGAACAACAGCAACAGAAAAGAGAACATTTAACTTAGTACTCAGAGCTCTGTGAGTTAAGAAGATGGACCGCCAACCAATGAGCAGAAGTTGACTCTCTAGGACACACCCCATCCTCATTTGCATAATGAGGCAGAAATGCATACAGAAATGTAATAAGGGCAGACAGAAATAAATAGCGGGGAAGAAATAACTAAGGTAAAAAATATAAAGGAAGAATAAAACAGACAAAGATAATACAATATGCACATAAATAAATACTTAAAAATGTAAGTAATTAAAAAATAAAGTTGAAGATTATAAAGGACTAAAAAATGAATAAGGTAAATATTACAAAGGCAAATAAATAAAGAAGCTAATTTAAAGAGTTATATACATTTATGTTACACTGTATAATTGAATTTCTACTTACATTTATTTGTTTAGTGTATTTTTGTTGGCAATTAATTGTATGCTTATAAATTTATTGAGCATTCATTTATTTCTGTATTTATTTTTAAATATGGCGGAGTTGGTCCTCCATACAGTGCTACCCACAACACTTATAATTATCATTATTGTTATTGAACAAATAAACTAAAATACACAAATATTCTATTTTATTCTAATTGATTAAGATATACCTGTAGATCAGTAAAAATATTTTTATGGTAATGGTTTGTAATTGTCTTTAAAAGAACATTTATGATTATTAAAAGGGAAAAAACAAATGCATTAACTGTTTATCCAACACGGCCTGTTCAGAAAAGCTGCTTTGTTGGTGCAAACTTGCACAGGACCTGCAGAAAGCAGACTGAGCAGAGCTCGGTGTGCATGCTGCTGCTGCTGCTGCTGCAGGGAAACCGTTAGAAATCGCTGCATTTCTCTCAGTGGCTGATGTGAGAGCAGAAGGCCATGAGCGGACATCGACAGAGTGAAGTTACCGAGCCATAAAGCGCGTCGAGTGGTCTGTATCCGAGGAGAGGAGCTGTGAGGAGCGCAGCTGAGCGGTCCCCTCCAGAACCGGACCAGATGGTGCCTTCAAAATGACTCGGACGCTCCTCATCCGCGCTTACTTCGTTATGACTTTAATCCGCTGTAAGTTTCTCTTTCATTTTGTTTTATTTCTTAAACTATATAAATCGCATGTGTTTTTTTTTTATTTGGATTGTTTCTGCAATTAATTTCTAACTTTAAAAGTTACCAGCTCTGATGCTGAATGGCGGATTTATAAACATACATTTTTATTTATGATTGATATTTTAATTACAGGGAATGAAAGAAGAAAAACAACATATTATTTGTGGAAAACTTGTAAAACATCAGTAAAGTATCCTGTAATTAAACTTCCCAACAAAACAAATACAATTCAGATCTCTTGATAAAGTAAGTCTTAATATTCTCTGCTTGATGTTTGTTTTGCTGTTCTTTTGATTATACATTCTAATTAGAACATACTTAAAATGAAAAAAAAAAGTAAATTATAAGTACTTTGGTTTGGAATCATGTTTTGTGTCACAGAAATAAATCTGTTATGAGGGTTAAGAAAGAAAAAGGGGAAAAATTAATTACATTACTTTAGTCTAATGTTACAAACTGATGTCAGTAAAGCAAAACCAATAAAAAAGGGCCCCCCTCATTTTGCTTTGTGATTTTTAACCTCACTCTGAGGATAATGGTTTTTCAGTTATTTGAGAACCGTCTCAGTTCTAAAATGGTTTACTGTGGCATAACACGCCTGACCTCCCTCTATAAATCACTATAATGTCATTTAAGCAGTCAGAAGCAGCTTGTGTGGTTTGCCGTGCTTAGCCTTTACACACACAGACACAAACGTGTCTTTGGGTCTGTTCACAGCAGCTCATCTGTGCAGACCAAAAGGCTTTCACCTCTGGGGAAGAAACAGCTTGTTTGACTCTCTTTTCCAAGAGCTTCGACGACACACCATCTGTTGAATAGCACCTTGGAAGCCACTATGCCAAGTGACTGACAATAGCTGTCATGTCACTATCCACCAACCTGTGAGGGGGTAGATGGTTACTGCACCACAGCCCACAAAGCAACAGGAGTTCAGGGGCTGGTAATGGCACACAGTTTGAGTCACATCAACAGGAAGCTCAAACCAAAACCCCGTAGCTGTACAGAGTAGAATAAAGCCTCTAAAAGATAACAGCTTTGTCTTCCTAAATGGTTACCATAAATGTGTTTGTTATATTAGCTGCTCTAATATGGGGACTTTTAGGAACATCTAGCCTTAATCTGAATACATTAAGAAACAGAAGAAGTGTCAATCTGATTTAGAAGAAACTGATCTCCCATCAGTTTTAGTTGGTTTTGTTTTTGAAATAAGCAAGGGCAAGACACAGGCAAGGCTGCTTTACAAGAAGGTAGGTTAAGGATACCTTGCTTTTTAGGCATTTTAATACAAACAAGAATCTGAAAAGTGTATTGGGTATTTGTTTTCATCCTTCTTGAGTTATTAAATATAACACCTAGACAAAGCTCCCAGTAGGACCTGCATTCTCAAGGTGTTCTTTGGATGTTCTACAGTGAAACTAATAAAAAGTTTTTTTTATATTCACAAAATAATTGGTATATCAATGAAAAATGTTTAAAAAGTGTCTATTTTGGAAAGTTTAATGGAACAAGAGACAGACTAACTTGGTTAATGTTAGTGTTACCAATTTTGTTTAAGCTTCTATGTTTAGTTTATCTTTAACTTCTAAATTTGAGTTTATTTGGTGTTGGTAGTATTTACAATTATCTTTCTGATTTTTTAGCAGCTAATGAAAAAGGGAAAATAATCTGAGTGGTAAAGGTTTGGCGTAAGAAAATGCATTGCCTTTACATCAAAGGCAATCTATCACTTTAAGCTAAAATAGAATACACTGATGACTGTGGGGTTCTAATTTGACAAAACGCAGGAAGCTTAAGGTGTATGAATACTTTTGAAAAAAATTAAAGGTCCTATGTTCTATATCGGCTACTGTCAACTTGAGGGTGGAGGTTTGTTGAGGACCCAAATGCAGAGATGAGGGAGGCAGAGATGAGTTCTTGTAGGTTTAATGAAGTCAAAGGGAAGAAGAAACTAAATCCAAGAAATGAACCCAAAAGCCCCGGAGACGTAAGGAGAAAACACACATGGGGAGCCAAGAAACAAAGAGGAGCCAGCACGGAGGAACTGCATAGGGAGAGTATATTTGGGAGACAGAACAAAGACTGGGGTAATCAGCTCATATGGAGCAGGTGTGGATAGAAGTGACTAGAAGGGAGCTAGGGGAAAGGAGACTGGCACAATGGGGCAACAGAGAGTAACTAAAGGCTGCTTAAATATAACATAAAATGGAAAATAAACCAAAGATCATCAAAACAGAATTACTTATATAACTGAAAACTAAATACTCAAAGTCCCAAAAGGGGAGAACCATAACAGACCTGTTTAAATCATTGCTTTTTCATTGCCCTTGCTGGTTTAGGATCGTTAAACATAAGGAATGTAATGTTTGTTGGCCATGTCCATGTTTACTATTAACTCATGAATTGGCTTCACAATCCTCTCAATGAAGCAATTATTTCTGCTTCTTGGGCACCTTTCACTACTCCTTCCACTAAAAAAATACTCTATATTGAAAAAGAATTAAAGATATTAAACCTTAAAATTTAACTTGTTATTTTTTATATGCTTATGCTCATTTAATTGCCTGAACCTGCAAATAGTATACAGCTAATAATTTTAATCTAAGTCGATCTTTCTTAAAATAAGTGCTTTTTTTTTAAGTGAGCAGATAAATGAGACATGTTGCAAATGGAATAAGACAATTCACATTTCAAATAGGAAAAGCATCTTATTTCAAGTGCACAATATCTAATGAGCTTATTTTAAGGGTAAATTACTCAGTTGATCGGCAGATCATCTGTGATGACCCTAAAATGTTGGGTAAATACACTTATTTTAAGAAATCTTTACTCATTCCTAGATTTTTCTGAAGTGTAATGACCATTATCTTCTCTTCCCTCCAGAATTGATGAGGTTTATTTTAGTGAAGTTAAATTTTGCATCTTCATGCTTCTACTGTCCCATAAAAAATTGACAAACACGATTGTGTTGCCAGGTAGCATATCTGCTGACTCAGAGGAACGTTTGATGAACTGGCTGCTAGGAACGGATCGCTACAATCCACTCATTCGACCGGCCGTCAACAGGACTGAGAGAGTTACAGTAAAGCTTCAAGTGTCCCTTGCACAACTTATCAGTGTGGTAAGGCAGCCAATCCACAAATATGTATTTGTATATCTGCATGTAAAAGGGTCAATGGGTTGTGGAAACAAATAGGTAGACATGAGACCAACCTTAAGATAGAGGACAGTGGGGATGTAGAATACAAAACAGCTTTTTAAAGGTAGTTAATTACGTAGTAGGTTCTTTCAGGATGAAGCTCTCAACAAATGATGAGGTAGGATAGTAGATCTGGTCAGCTGTCATCTCTGCCTATGTCATGTCTAGATTGAAACTTCAGCACAATGGATTAAAAGAGGCAATAAACCTGTTTTAGCCACAGCGACCAAGGCTTTTCTCTGATTTACAATGGAGACTGCTGTCAGCTGCAGTTCGGGACAGAAAGCTCATTCACAGCTTCACTTTATGAGCTTCAATTTCACCCCTTTGGTAATTGCTATTTGGATGCCCCTTATTGATAGTACAAGTTTTAGTGGCATGATGGGAGGGGAATTGGAATGGCTATTGAATAATTTGTCATTCCATTTTAGTTGCTATACTTTAATCTATGTGTAAATATGGATATTGATTTAAAGAATAGAGAGTAAATAAAAGATACTTTCTATTTAGAAGAAAACTCATTCAAAGTCGTTTCTTAATTAGATTTTAATTATTAGGGATGCACGATATTGGGATTTTGGCTGATATCCGATATGCCGATATTTTAAAACTCATGTAACCAATATCGATACCGATGTTAAAGCTGGACAAAAATAAGTAGTCATTGAAAATAGCAGTTTTGTTATCCATTTCTGACACTTTGAAAAATAATATACTCAAATATATTTTCATATGCTGATATCAAATAGATTTTTAAAAACGCGGTATCGATCTATTTTACTTTCAAAATCTCGTGAAATTTCATCGCTCTGTTACAAACTGTCGTGATATTTTGCAAATTCTTGTGAGATTTTGTTAGTAAAATAGATCGATACCGCGTCAATATATCAACATATAGTAAAAGAGATTGATATGGTGTTTTTAAATTGCAATATATCAGCATATGAAGATATTGTGATATTTTAATGTATCAATATTTTTTTCCCCCGTCTTTAGAAGTTTTTAGGTCTGTAAAAAAAGAAGTTTTTGAGGAAGAAGTAGTATTTTTTTTTTTTTTTTAGACTTTAGAAACTCAGAAGCTGATCAAATATCGGGTTAAATATCGGTGGGGTGGCCGATGTCCGATATTCAGTTTTAAGGCCGATACAGGCCGATACCGATAGGGGGCCGATTATATCATGCATCCCTATTAATTATTTTAGCATTTCTAAGCTATGTTTAATGGTAGTCAGTCAATTGGAATTGGAACCGTTTTTGGCATCTGCTTCTTATTATATTTAGTTTCTTTCACATAATTGTTTCATGTCCTACCCAGCTAACATGAAACAATTCTGTTAAAGAAATTGAATATTATCAGAAGTTGATGCCAAAAACGGTTGCATTATTTTTTTCAAAAGCCTCAACTTTTTTTGCAGCACATTTTAAAATGTTTTTATGCAAATTGCTGCTCTCAAGGTTTAAAACATTGCATCATCCCATTTATCAAGATTACATTTCCCATTTAGAGGTAGACACACTGTTTTTTTTACAAGACTTATGACTAGTATTAGTAACTTAGCAACGTTTTTGACAAGGTTGTCAAAAAAGATCAGAACAGGTTTAAATGAAACGTTTTACTAATCAGCAGACATCCAGATAACAGCTTATCTGAGAGTAATTACGACCTCCTTTGAGCTCATAAAAAGGTTAATGATTCGAAGATTAAGAACACCAGCTGCTTGGAGTCTGAATTTGCTGCTCTTCGATGCATTGCATCTTTGTGTTCTTACTCCCAAAACCCAAATTGTAGCTATGATTTAGAAATAGATGCTTTTCATTATCAATAACATTTAATGACTCAATATCTTTCGGACCAAATTCTTATCTGTTTGATTCTAGAACTCTGTAGTACAAGACAAAAGAGCTAATAGAGTTTTCTACCCATCGCTTTTGTCTGAGGCAACGCTCTGCCAATTTATGACAACTAAAATCTCTGCACTTTTGAAAACTAATTTCAAAAACACTTTATCTGATTACATTTTAGAGGAAGCATTTAGAATATCAAATTTCTTCTACAGAATTCCAAACTTAAGGGTTGCTCTGCCACATTTTTGGTGTTATTATGGGGTTACAAATGCTAGGGCTGTTTTTAAGTGGCAGGAAGGGTAAAAGAAGATCGTGTCTACTGGCACACACCTCTGGGTGGTCGTGGAGAGTAGGGGTGTTGAGAACAGCTTCCTTCCTGCTCTTCCTTTTTTTGTATTTAAATCAATGTGCGAAGGTCCAAAATGTTATAGTTTCAAACTGAATTAGTTAGAAAAGGTTGTGCGCTACCAGACACCTCAATTCATATTACATTAAATATCATTATCTATCTATCATAAGCCCTGCGACAGACTGGCGACCTGTCCAGGGTGTACTCTGTGACATTAAATGGATGGATGGATGCATCCAGACCCAAATTCTTAGATTTCTATTTTGAAGACTGCTGACAATATGGAAAACTTTCATAGCTATATATTGATACATAATTCACTTAAATTACTCAGCTAATGAACAAGTTCCCTCATCAAGCAACAAATTTTTTTCCTGAATTTGCAGACCAGAAACTATGTTTGCTAGAGTGTCTCCAACTTTGTAGTTGTGGCTTTAAAATGGGTTTATGGTTTTGCAAATGCTTTAACAGCAATAAAATCACATGGCTGGGAGGAGCTAGTCTTGCAATTTGGAAATAGGGCAAAAATTGACTGCATTTGATTGTTTTGTTCTGTCATTTTGTTCCTGTTATGTTTTTATTTATATATTATGAACCTTTTGCAAAATGCTCATTATGACAATCAAGATGTTGTTTGTTTCCCAACGCAATTTTGATATTCTGTCTAGATCATTTATTGTGTATGTTCCTAAAACATTTATTGTAAATAATTGCTGCCAAATGTTTCTTTTTCCAGAATGAAAGAGAACAGATCATGACCACAAATGTCTGGCTAACTCAGGTACGTTTATAGAGTGCAGTGTAACATTTTGTGGCCTACCAAATGCCCTTCACTTTAAACTAGAATTAAACCATGGCAATTATTACCTTTTAACATGGAGCAAATTGCTTCTTTGAAATAGCTTCAAACAATATTTCAGTAATAATCAAGCATGTAATGAGAAATGAGTTGGTGTTATGGGAGAGCTGTGTAATCTGACCAGATCCGACTGTCTCTCCAGCACTGGGTTGATTACAGATTATCATGGGACCCTGCAAAATATGAAGGTATTGACAAGCTGCGTATTCCCTCCCGACATGTTTGGCTTCCTGATATTGTCCTGTACAACAAGTAAGTTGTGTTGCTTTGTTATTTTTAAGTGTTTACCTCAGACATAAAATATTAGAGAAAACAAAATGTAGAAAAGTTGTCTGCATCATGTAGTGTACCTATTTACTTTTGGTTTCTCGACTGGCTAATTATAAAACAGCCAAAATTAGGCTAATCTACACCATCTAGAAATTTAAATCCGTCATTGGTCATCCTTACTCTCATAGCATTTTTTTCCATTTTACTTTGTCACTTCTGTAATGGAACCTCTGTAGTTTAACAAAGACCAAGCTGCAGATTTTGTGGATTTCGTTTTGAACTTACACAGATTACAGTGCTGACAGCATTTGCCTTAGAAGCTAATTTGTAAGAAGTTTAAAACTTTTTTATTGTCTTTTCTCCATTCATCACCACAGTGCCGATGGAACCTATGAGGTCACTGTCTTCACTAATGTCATTGTCCTTTTCAATGGTACCATCAACTGGCTTCCTCCAGCCATCTATAAAAGTGCCTGTAAGATTGAAGTCAAGCATTTCCCCTTTGACCAGCAGAACTGCACCCTTAAGTTTCGCTCCTGGACCTACGACCACACAGAAATTGACCTGATCTTAAAGTCTGAGGCTGCTAGTATGGATGACTTTACACCAAGTGGAGAATGGGACATCCTGGCATTACCAGGCAGACGAAATGTGGACCCTCTGGATCCTACTTATGTGGACCTAACATATGACTTTATCATCAAAAGGAAGCCTCTGTTTTACACCATAAACCTCATCATCCCATGCATTCTGATCACCTCGTTGGCCATTCTGGTCTTCTATTTGCCTTCGGACTGTGGGGAGAAGATGACACTTTGCATTTCTGTCCTCTTGGCTCTCACTGTGTTCCTTCTTTTAATCTCAAAGATTGTTCCTCCTACATCACTAGATGTACCCCTAATTGGCAAGTACCTGATGTTCACCATGGTGCTAGTGACCTTCTCCATTATTACCAGTGTGTGTGTCCTTAATGTGCATCATCGCTCTCCAAGCACCCATACAATGCCTGCCTGGGTCAAGCTGATATTCCTTGTGAAACTACCTGCTATGCTCTTCATGAAACGTCCTCAGCACTTCTCCGCCAGTCAGAAACTTCGGCGGAAGCGTAGCCTAAGGGCCAGGGGCGCTATTACGGGTTACCCAGTTGCCCCCCAAAAAGGATTCACCTTTTCTACTTCTGCCCTGCTGTCCTCTGACTCTGCCTTCTCCACTCCAGGACACAAAAATATAGCCCCTTCGATGGGACACAGCTACACCAACAGAATGGAGCCCTTGCGGTCTTCTGATTACCTTTTCACTGGCTTCAGCTCAACTCAGGACCTCCAGCAGAGAAACAACTCTGACTGGGCTGCTGATGTACAGGAGGCAGTGAATGGAGTACGCTTTGTGGCTGAGCACATGATGAGCGACGATGATGATCAAAGTGTATGTATGCAGATTAATACCAACATTTTTAAATTTTTCACAAAATGCATAAAAAATTTTTGTAAACAAAAAGTGAATGATAGCTCTTTTCCTTTTTGCGCTTGTTTAAGTTGCTTTGAAAGGTTTTTATTTATTGTTTAGAACTAAGAGTTATGAAACATGAGAGGGAACCATGTATGGACAAGCATAATTGACAATTTCTCCTTATCTCTTTGAAAGACAAACAAGACTGTTAATGCAACCTTAGGGAACTTTAAGGTATTTGTTACGGTGGATTTTGATCAATTCAACAACTACTCCTAATGTCTCTGGTTAGAATTTTACTCTGCATCTTTTGGTATATTTTCCATTGTGTAACTTTAGCATCTTGACCATTCCTCACGTCAGATCAAGTGGCAAAAGTTTCTGGATAAAGAGTTGTCTGCATGAACAAAATCATAATACAGGCTGTTGTCTGAATGCACATTATTTATTGTCTTGTAGATTTCTATTTCTTCATTTTATATTAACAATGAAGGATTTATTTTGCACACTCTTGTATTTAGATTTACTTCAGTGTATTTTTACTGAAGTGTTTTAAAACATGTTGCCCATCTATGGTTTGAACACAGCATCCATCAATCGGATGGATGGATGGATGGATGGATGGATGGATGGATGGATGGATGGATGGATGGATGGATGGATGGATGGATGGATGGATGGATGGATGGATGGATGGATGGATGGATGGATGGATGGATGGATGGATCTTTCCAAAAAAATCCAATATTGTCTTACCTGACAATTGTGTATTTTCCTTCATACTCCTTTGCTTTGTTTTGTCTGTTTTTTTGACAATGTGTGTTTTTGCTTTTGCTGGTGCTTTGGATCTGTACAATGGGAATATTCTCTCTCCATTGTGGAATCACAAACACTGGCCTCAACTGAGGAAAATAATATTTGCATGGTCCTACATTGTGCACTTGGTTTGCTAACATTGTTACACTGGCTTCCTATATCTCAGATAGTCTATACATCACTGAATAGCTTAGCTCTAAAATACATTACAGAATTGTTATCATTGTTTCAACCACCAAGGCCTCCCAGGTCTTCCGGCCTTAATCTGCTTTACATAATTAGAACCAGAACCAGAAACATTATGCTAAACAAATCAGGAATAAACTCCCACAAAAATTTTAAAGCACTGAAACCCGAGACCAAAAACGTATTTGTCTAGAGTAGGCATTGACTGTGCTATCTACATATGAGTTAAGTTTCCAGGTCTAACTGTTTATCACTTTCTTAATCAATTTAGTATTTTA
The DNA here is from genome assembly GCF_016077235.1 of Cyprinodon tularosa. Classification (NCBI taxonomy): domain Eukaryota; kingdom Metazoa; phylum Chordata; class Actinopteri; order Cyprinodontiformes; family Cyprinodontidae; genus Cyprinodon; species Cyprinodon tularosa. Next base: position 158,711 of record NW_024039344.1, on the reverse strand, counting down.
TTTATTTATCAATGATATAATCTTTTTTATATATGATCCACTTATTTTAATGTGTCAATTTTCTTCTTTTTCATTTTTTTTCCTCCTGTATAGTACTATGAATTATCTTGCCAGTGAAACATGCTATAAAGATAAACTTGCCATGCCTCACAATATTATTAAAATTATTATTTTGTATTAATTCATATTTTCCATCATATTCAAATCAAAACAAAATCAAAACTTTTACATTTCTGAACGTTTTCGACACTTTAAAGAGATTAAATTGTGAAAAAGCTTTAAAACTGTCTGTCCTTTTGCAGGTAATCGAGGACTGGAAGTATGTGGCCATGGTGGTGGATCGGATGTTCCTGTGGATCTTTGTGATAGTGTGCGTGGTGGGAACCCTGGGCTTGTTTCTGCAGCCTGTCTTCCAGAGTCAGATCATTCCCAACCAGCAGCCCATTATTTCTACTCCTCGCATACGATGAGCATCAAAAGGCTGATGTGAATCCTGGACTTTATGTAAAGCTCTCAATCGCTGTATTACTGAAAAGAACCAGTGATGTAAATTTAAAGAAGAGTAAAGGACGGAATGAAAAAATATGGGTGGTGCACAAATATGATTTAGGTGGTGTTATATCTACAATAAGTAAAGGTATGACCGGGTTGAATATTCTCTTAAAACACTGAATCCTGCTGAAGTTTTGCTTAAACAAATCTTATATAATATGTTGGTTGTTAGATGTAGCCTAGCCCTAAATTTGTGTAATTGTGTCATCAAAAAAGAATAAAGCAAGATCTCTGTCCCTCTTTTAGTCTGATTAAATGTCTAGTAATGTGAAAGAAACTATAGGAGAGATAGCAAGACCCGGTTGGTTCAAAATTTTAGATGATCTGTAAACACAGGTTACCTAAATAAATTTGTTATTTTAATAGGTCACTTATTTATGTCACTTGTTCATTAAATATCGTCCTATTTGAAGAAAAAAAAGTACCGGAGTACACACAAGTGGAGCCTAATTACCAAAACCCATTCACAGACAGATTCCAGGTTTACTGCTGGATAAACAGTGCTCAGTGGGCTCGATGGGACTCTGCAGACTCTTAGGGTGATCTTCCTTTTAATCAATCAATGCTCATGTTAATGGACAAAACTGCTGTACTGGCCTTCAGGTTTACAAGTTTCACTGTCATTTATTTGTTATTTGATTCTTTAAGTGAACAGTTATTAGCAAAAAGATCAAGTAGAATTGTTCGACACGTCTCTCAAAGACCAAACTTAGAATAAATCTAAATCTATAATTCAATCATTTCATTCATGTTCCTACCAGTTTGTTGATTTCCAACTTTTAATTAAAAAAGTCTAGCGAAATGTTTTTGTTGTCAAACCATTGCGGCACTTATTCTTTTAAAGTGCCTTTTAAAAGTTTTCACACCCATTTAGTCTATTTCATTGGTTTTTATTAGGATAAACAATACATAGACATGTAAAATTCTTAAGCAGAAATGGTGTAATGGTGTTTCTTAGTGAGACAATGGTCTATTTTTGGTTTCTCATCCACATCTTTCACTTCCAAGTGGCTTTGTTTTTTTCTAAAGACACCTTGGGGGATTCAAGTGTGTCCTATTAGCTTGGAAAGCCGCCATGAACTTCAGCCAAACGTCATCAAGCCAGAGTCTCAGCATGCATCTAAGAGAATTTGTTAAGAAATATTTAAGGGATGAGAAAAAAAAGTGATGAGAAACACAAAGAGGTCATTTAAATAACAGTGGAAACATTCAAAAGGCTGTTTAGGAAGCATTTAGTTTTTTCAGGCCAAAAAAAATCTATTTTCTATTGATTATTTAGAAGGGTATAGATACATTATAATTTAGTTTTTCAATAATTTTTTTCCAAATTCATACAGTTCACATTGTTTTGCTATCTTAAGAAAACCTGTTTTATTATCTATCCGAATTTTGTTTTATTTTTTGTTTGAAAGAAATCTGTATGCCTTTGTCAATAAAAAAAAACAACTGTACGTTCTTCGGTGTGTACATAGTTTGCAAGCTTTTAGTTTCTGTTAATTTCTCTTGGCAAAATACTTAAAGTTCCATAGGATTGACATTTGTAAACACCCCTTTTCAGATCTCACCATAGTTTCATAATTGGATCAAATTCTGGAATATTTTGACACACAAGTTTACCGTGATCTGAGAAAAAACAAAACTTGATAAAGTCTTGTATTTTAAGTTAACTTTATTAATCTCATACTCGAGAAATTCACCACTGCATTTAACCCATCCCCTTGGGGGAGCAGTGGGCTGCCAGTGTGTGGTGCTAGGGGATCAGTGTGAGGTAAAGGGTCTTGCTCAGGAACCCAGAGAGCAGGTTGTGGGGAACGAACCAGGTACTTGCAACCTTCTCAGAGCACAAACGCACTAAACCACTAGGTCGACACTCCCTTTTTAATTAGGGTTGAACCACTTCTACAGAGAATTTGACCAGCTTCACAGTCCTTCCTAAGGAGAACACATCCCCCCAGCATGATGGTGCCATCACCATGTTTCACAGTGGGTATAGTTGGTCAAGGGTGTTATTCTTTATCAATAAAAATTATAAATAAGTCCACTGGACACACTCAATTATTACATCTACAAATTTAAATGAGGTACAGTAGAAGCAGAAATACTCGATTATAGTTTCACTGTGGCGATCTCTGTCCTCTGTGTTTAATCCATCCCTCAGGGAGCTGTGTGCTACTGCACACAACTTTAAGGGTCTTACTCAGGAAGAGTGACAGTCGGTAATCTTGCAACCTCTGCAGGAATCGAACACCCTGCTGTCTATCCACACTCTGCAAAAAAAGACTTTTTTTAAGGATTGCATTTTTAAAATCAGGATTAGCCTCTTAACTGCTGGAAAAACTTTTTTTTTCATTCTCTGCTGGACATTAATACTCTATGGTAGCAAATAGTATTTTTCTTTTTCCACTTATTTATATATTATTTTAATTATTTGTTCATGTCAGAATTTTATGAATGCTACCTAAATCCCAACAGATTCCCTTTCACAAGTGACTAATAATGTATTTTCTTTCCCCACAGAGCTAAAGAGACAAATTTAGCCCAGAAGAGACTAATTTGAATCCATTTTCTAGGGTTTGATGGAGGAACATTTGAATCTTTCCACTAAAATCAAGAAAACCTTAAAGCTGCTTGTTTTTTTTTTTTTTTCTTTTTTTTTTTAAAAGGAAACAAATAAATGAATGAGGAATCTGTTCCACTGAAGTTTGTCCAAACCCCAGAGGGACAGCAAGCCTAGATTTAATATTGAGATTTCATAATGAATGTTTGTGAGAGGGAAACCCAAGTGAATACCAACTGGTCTGCTGACAGCATAACTTATTTGTTTTTCTGAATCTTCAGGCTGCTTAGTAATTAGCATATTGACTTGCAAGATTTTTCTTGGTTTTTAAAACAACAAAAATCCAGCAGTATAAAAGAGAAAAAAAGCCTCCTGGTGTCTGACTTGATTTACTGGCCATAGCGTGCACATCTGTGTGCTGTGTGGTTCCTCTCGGTGACTGGCTGTGTGTTTGACTGTGCCACTGCCTCCCTCCCCGTTTTCTCTGGTTGAGTCTGCAGCTGCACACACTGTATCACTCTTTCTTCCTCTGTCTGCATCGTGGAGCTCTGCTGCCGTTGACCCCTGATTCATCTGTCCTCTGTGAGGATGGATAACAGATTTTACATCATATTTTTGTACTTCTTTTCAGGTAAGACATTTTTGGGAAATTATATCAGCTTGTATACTTGTTGCATTTTTCTTGATTTATGTTATTAATTTCACACATTAGCTTAATGATTCTTGAAGCCTTTCATTATTAAAAAAAACTATTTAATTTATTCCATTAACTGCATATTCAGAAAATTTTAAATGTTCTGTTTTAACTTAAAGACTAATTGAATAAAGTTTCTCTTTATTGAGTGACTTGAGATGATACACTGAGATCAAACAGCATGCAGGTCAAATAGCACAGAATGTGTAGAAATGATTTGAGAAATGCACGACTTGGATTTCTGCCATGTGGAAAATCCTGCAGTCACTGATCCATGTCTGACCGTTTGCTCCGGTGCAGGAGGCACATGTTCAGAAGCAGAGCATAAGCTCTTCTCGGTGATATTCTCCAACTACAATCAGTACATTCGGCCAGTGGAGAATGTGTCTGATCCGGTCATTGTGCAGTTTGAAGTGTCCATGTCACAGCTGGTCAAAGTGGTAAGTGGATGATAAAAAGGTTTGCTTTTTTCTTCTTTTTTTTTCTTGCACAGTCTAAGCCTGCTGTTATTTATGGGGCACAACAGACATAAATCATTCTGGTCAGTAGACATGACCGAAAGCTTAGAGATACTCTTTTTTTATTCTCAGAATAAAATAACCTTGTGTAAATCTGTACCACAATTCGGATGCATTCTGACACACCTTTGACTCTACATGTCAGATCACATCATTCCACAGATTATCTACCTGAGGAAGGAAATAGACAAAGACAGGATGAGTCTGGTTGCCTGTCTGGTTGAGAAATGTCAGGTGTCTTAGAAGCTCTTAGCAGTCCTTCATAATATCACTGCCTGGTCTGATGAGCATTTCTTATTTAAATGTTGGGCTTTACTCTAGTTTGTCGATCCCAGATAAATTTCTTGGACTGATCCTGGTAGGTCAGTGACTGTAAAGCTGCCTTTTGTTTTATGTATGTTAATTTATTTTTCAGGTTAAGAAGAAAAACTTAAATTGTTTCCATTTTTGCTTTAAAATTAGAACTGCATGTCTTTTTTCCAATAAATTGCTAAAATGTTAGTATCACTTGAACCGGTTTTATGTTTCCTTTTAGTAGATCTTAAATTTTATTGAAAAAACATACGGTAGTAGATAATTGTGAGATTGGAAAAACAAAAAAGTAAACCATCGTAAAGTAGCTTAAGTTAAGCTGGTCAGCCTAGTGGTTGGGAGTGGTGGCCTAGTGGTTAGGGCACACTGCCACATTGCTCCCTGGGCGCTGCAAAATGACAGCCCACTGCTCCCAGGGGGGATGGGTTAAATGCAGAGAGTTAATTTTGTTGCTCTGTACTTGTTACACTGTAATGACAATAAAAAAAAAAGCTGAAAAAAAAGAAGAAAAAAGCTGTTCAACAGTTAGTATTGCCCTTGCTCTATAATCTGATTTAGGTTTTGACTTTAAGTGGGTCATTCTTACAAATAAAATGTAAAAATATTTAGCATGAAATTACAACTTTGACTGAATGTCTACAGTTGTTGTCCTGCCGTCTTTAACCTGTTTATTCAGGGTATCCCTATGCAGTTTTATACATCTGATCCTCAACCATGATCAGCTTCACAACAGAAGAAGTGTTCCCACAGGATGATGCTTCTATCACCTTGTTTTACTACAGGGGGTTGCTGTCATGCTGGGTCAGGATTTTTGGTCACCTCAGACCCTTGTTCTTTCATTCATATTTTGGCTCTGCTAACCTCAAACAAGAAATCTATGGCTTTCCTCCATCTGCCATTTCATTCTTGGCACACTTCTATTAATACCCCTAATAGATGCCCTGTCAACAGATTTTTCCACTTTAGGTTATGGTCTCTGTATCTCCAAAGTCACCATGGCCCGGCTGGCTGTTTGTCAGATTAATAATGTATTTATCAGGCCTGGTTTAAGAAGTAGATTACCATGTCTTGGATATGCATTTGTTGCAAACTTGACTCATTTCCAGATGATGAAAAATCTCCATTTTGAAGTAAAAAAACAAAAAACAAAACAGTCTTTTTTTAAAAAAAAAAACTTAATCTTTATCTGCCTGGTATTATCATTGGTTCTCAGGATGCTATTTGATCACTTATATTAGCCCTAAAAACTAGGAGATCTTATCAAAAGGACTGTTTTATTTTATAGATATGAAACATGTTTAAAAAAAGTTGCCAATAATGCCAATAAAGATTTGATTTTCATTAATAATAATAATTTAACACATTGGGTATTATGGAGCTTGGAGCAGATTTCTCAAATGTAATTCCAATCAAATATAAAGGAGTTTGAGACTGTAATGTCTATTAAAATTGAAAAAGGTTCAAGAGATATAACTATTGTTGTAGGACATTGCATCAATAGAACACACAGAATAAGATATTTTGCTGCTCATCTCCATGTTTTTTTTCTGTCCAGTATGTCAGCAAAGATTTATTGAAATAAAGAAGTATGAAGGACCTTTCACGTTACAGAAACTCATCCTAGTTCTGGTGGCATCCCCGGAGATGAGTCCAGGTGCATGAAAATGTAAAAAAAAAAAACATTTTAAAGAGAAAGCCACTGAGATTAAGCTGCTGATGGATGACTTTTTTCACTCAGCAACACCTGCTGCTCCTAATCCAGCCATAAATGGTATTGGTTCATCCAAACCAATTACATTACGCCTCTATGAGTTCATTTAGACCATCAATAGCTCATTACTGGGGCTGCTGCAATCATTCGGGATTAAGGCTCACCGATGGTACTCTGCTTGCTTTGCTAGTAAACAGACATAACCAGATCTTATGCTTGAACTTTTTCCTCACTTGTGCTCACCACTGAACCTTCGAGCCCATCTGCATACATATGGTCACATGCATGATTAATGTTATGCACTGGCTTATAAGTGTGGTTCCTTCACGCTCTAAGTCACATATAAATCTGACTTTTGCAACTTTTCTCCCTCCTCTCCTTAGCTGCTGTGCTCTAGCTTATTAAAATAAAAGTTATATTTGTGTACTGACCTAGCAGCTCCAGCTGTTGTGCATTTCTGCATGAGGCTCAGAGGACTAAGGTGCATGTCTCGTCATCGTCATTCTTGGGATTTACCAAAACGTGACCTCGCAGAAAGAAAAAAAACTGCTCTGGGTTAAGTTTCTTCATCACATGTTAAAAAAGATGTGTGTATTGTGACAGTTTTTACTAAAATGGTAACAAATGTGAGTTTGTTTGTTTTGGGTTTTGCTTTTTACTTTTACACTGATGTGCTTGTAATCTGTTCCTTTTTTTAGGATGAAGTCAATCAGATCATGGAAACCAATTTGTGGCTAAGACATGTAAGTTTTCCGGTGTATGTTTGAGAAACTAAACCATTAGCAAAGGCATGAAGTATCGACCAGGTCTGCTTTTACATGATTCTTTTGGGCTGATAGATGGACTGGAAAAGTGGGTGGACAAACCTGGTACTGGATTAGGTCTGATCTTTCTTGGCAGACCTTGTGTTTTAATTTTATTTAACGTCTAGCGTTCACTAGAAAACACTGCACTACGCTGATGACACCCAACCTTATATTTCATTGTGATCATAACTGAAGGTTAATAAAGTTCTTGTGTCCATTTTATAAATAGAGCAACATTAACTCAGACCTTATGCAGAAAACCCAGATGTTTTTATTGCAAAAAGTTTAGGTTTAGAAATCAAACTAAGCTAGCTTCAATTAGACTAGAAAACGTACAGTACTGTATGTCTTGATTGCCTGGGGAACTCAGACCTAAATGTTAACATCCACATAAAGTATTATTACTAAACTAGCCAACTTCCATCTTACAATAATTCAAAGAGTTTCCTGACAAAATGACACAAACATGATGCAGGCCTTTATTTTCTGCAGGCTAGAGCATTTGAAAGCTGTCTTTAAAGGTCTCTGTAATAAATCAGGCAGTATGAACCTTTACACACTGCATGTAAAAAGATTTATTTTAAATATTGTTGCTGGTCTATAATGCATTCCATGGAACACATATCAGAGATGCTTATTAGATATGATCCAACCCTTAAGGTAACCAGAAAGTTACCGGAACGAAACAAAGTGGGACGTGGTTTAAAATTATTATTTTTTTATTGTTCAGTACGTTTTTGGTTTTTATTTTTATACTTTTGTTTTTGTGAAATTGAAATTCTATAGATGTATATGGCGCCAATTTGACATATCTCAAGGACTTAACAGAGACAATTAAATCCAATCAAATAGTCAGATTGGTTCAAAATGTTCTATCTAAGGAAAACCAGCTTATTCCATCAACTCATTTAATCAGCAACAATTCCTCCAACAAAGCATCCAAGCAGCGACAGTGGAGAAGAAAAATCCCTTTAACAAGAAAAAAACCACCAACAGAACCGGGCCCAGTGTGAGCGGCCATCTTCCAAGGCCAACAAGGGTTTAAGGAGAGAATATTTTCTATGTTGGAAAAGGTAACGGTAAACTAGCTCCTGAGGTGGCTCTGTGGGGAAAATAACCAGCTAAGCATACGAGCTCTAAGGCAGTTTCATGTCAAAGGGATAAAAGAGAGCACATAGTAACTCTCAGTAAAAGCTGAGTCCAAAGCTATGTTTTGGAGAGAAATAGGACTAAAAAATAAATAAAGAAAGGCACTCTGAAATACTGTGTATGAATGTTGTTTTACCAAACTGAACTTACCCTGTGTTGCCTGGACTGCAACGATTAACTACTATGGCAGGAAGCTTTTTAAAGGCATTTATCAGACTGTTCTTAATTTAAGTAGAAAAACGACAAGACTGAAACAAATCATCATTACTTAAAACACATAGATGTGACTTCATAATGTTACTGAATTTAATTGACTAGTTATTAAATTCAAACACTGCTGCTTTTCCATCTTCTCCTTATAAACAAATACAAGGAACAACAAACTTTGTATTCCATTACCACATAGAGCAAAACTGCTAAAAATGAAATCTTATGTATTGTTGTGTTGAAGACAAGATTCCTAAGATCAAATTCTCTGTTAAACCACTCTTTTAAGGTTCTTAACCCTAAAATGTATTTATAAGGACATTATGAAACAATCTCAGGTAACAAAAGGGATTTACAGTATAATAATAATAATTTAACTTTATTGATCACATCGTAGAAATGAAGTGTATTTAACTCATCCCCTTGGGGAGCAGTGGGCTGCCATCATGGGGTGCCCAGGGAGCAGTGTGGGGTTAAGGGTCTTACTCAGAGACCCAGAGTGGCAGTCTGTGGGAGTGGGTCTCAAGGCCACCGCTCCCCATCGACCACATAACATATGGTGTTTTTTCTTTCTTAATACCATGTGATTTTAATAACAATGCAACGTTCCCCCTTCCATCATTATCAATGTTTTCAATGATTTTGGAAAAAATAATAATTTTATTGAAGAGCTAAATTTCCCCTGCTGCCCATCACTGTTTGGCAATTTACTCTACTTATGTACAGTGTTTTAATCAAAGCAGCTATTCAGAAAACACAGAATTGGGTTTATGGTCGTGTTTTAATGAGTCTCACAGGATTTAATGAGAAGAAAGAGAGGTCAGAGTGGGTGCAGAAAAAATTGTCTTGAAACCGTAAGATAAATAAACAATGAGCAGTAAAAGCTCTACTTATATCACAAAACAAAAGAAGAGTGCATTTAAAACTAGCTAGAAATAATATTGACAGAAGAAAAAAACTGGAAAAGTCTTACATCGATCTTCAGTGTTATTAACGCATTAATCCAAATTCAGCCTAAATAAAAAATAATCAATTTCCAAATCAAACAAGTTTGTTTTATTTTGCAGCATTAATTGTAGTCACTTCTTAAAAGCTAAAGTTAAGTTTGACTGGCATTGTTCAACAGAACAGACAACATACGGCCCCTCAAAGGATGATTTCAAGTGATCCCCCTTGAATACATGCAGTTTATATTATTGTGTTTTACCCTATTTGTCCAATAAAGCAGAGTCTGACTCTTGATTTCCCCTGCTGCCAATTACTGTGAAGAACCATCTGCAGAAAGATGATGGCTTTTGGTTCAAACCCATCAGATGCTTCGATGTTGCATCAAGTTTAATTGGATTAACTAAAGTTACTGGATGTAAACAAAAATTTCAGATTTTATTTAAAGATGTTCCAGGTGTTTTTAATGTCATTATGATGTTGCTTGTGTTGTGTATTAATAATTGTTTCCTTTTGTCAGATTTGGAATGACTATAAACTCAAATGGGATCCTAAAGAGTTTGGTGGAGTAGAGTTTATACGAGTTCCATCAAAAAAAATTTGGAAGCCGGACATTGTTCTCTACAACAAGTAAGTTGACATTTATTTTTATATTTATTTTGGTGCATCTTTAGCAAACCACAGTTTGCTAAACAAGTATTGAACAAGGCAACTTTATATGAATGTATTCTCTCACACCAGAATATCCAACCAATAGCAAAGTGATCCACACATACAAATAAATCCAAATGAAGGATATTGGGAAGACAGGGGATAAGTGTTAAACACTCTCACTATAATATATATATATATTTTTTTTTTTTTATATTAAAGCATTTTTTTGGGTAATAATTTTAAAATGACGCCTGTTGTTGTTCTTTTACACAAATAGTTTGAAATCTTGAAAATGCTCACAGGGAAAACAGGATTAAGAAGAGGTAAAAAAAATAAAAGAAAAATGATTTTATATATGCCACAATGTTTCAAAGGTCTGCAGAGGACCATTTGCTTGTGACTATTAGGGAATACTCTGTGAGACGTAATGGTTTTATAAATCAGCAATTAGGATTAAACAACACAATATCTATCTTGCACTGATAATGACTAGGACTGCTTTCTAAATAGTGGCAGATTTCAGCACATTTCTTGGCTATTTATGCCTTTTAAACCTTCTTTTTTTATGTGTTTGATACCCATTACTTGTCATTCCTTCTTTTTTGGTTTTTAAAGGATTTACATGTGTGCACTGACTGATTGATTGATTGATTGATTGATTGATTGATTGATTGATTGATTGATTGTAATTATCTCACAGTGGAGAAATTTACTCGTTAAATCAGCTCCAAAGGAAGAAAAGGTGGACGGGATATATATACAGTATATACAGTGCATCCACATATGACAGCTTTTTTTTTTTTTTTTTTTTTTTGCATTACTTGTGTGTTAAGGACATCCATTTTGGATTTAATGTCAACAATAACATTGAAATTTATTTTACTAACAAATCATTTAAGTTGATTATTTTCCCTTCTGTGCATAAGCCTCTTCCAAATCACCAAATCATTAATTATTAGTTGTATTTAACCAGCATTGCCCATTTTCATCAGTTTTACTCTTATGTTGTTCACAGTGCAGTTGGAGATTTCCAGGTAGACGATAAAACAAAGGCTCTGCTTCGCTACAACGGTGACGTCACCTGGATCCCTCCGGCTATATTTAAAAGCTCCTGCAAAATCGATGTCACATATTTCCCCTTCGACTACCAAAACTGCACCATGAAGTTTGGTTCCTGGACTTACGACAAGGCCAAGATTGACTTGGTACTGATTGGTTCAACTATCAATCTCAAGGACTTCTGGGAGACAGGCGAGTGGATAATTATTGACGCGCCTGGCTACAAGCACGACATCAAGTACAACTGCTGCGAGGAGATCTACACCGATATCACTTACTCTTTGTACATCCGCCGCTTGCCTCTTTTCTACACCATCAACATGATAATCCCATGCCTCCTCATCTCCTTCCTAACTGTACTTGTCTTCTACCTGCCATCCGACTGTGGTGAGAAAGTCACATTGTGCATCTCCGTCCTGCTTTCTTTGACTGTCTTCCTCCTCGTCATAACAGAAACCATTCCCTCCACCTCACTTGTCATACCTCTAATTGGCGAGTACCTCCTCTTCACCATGATATTCATCACCCTCTCCATTGTCATCACCGTTTTTGTCTTGAATGTCCACTACCGCACGCCTAAGACTCACACTATGCCCTGTTGGGTGCGTCGCGTGTTTCTGGGTCTTCTGCCCCGAGTGATGTTTATGACCAGGCCGGATAGGGACTCGCAGAAGGTGACAGTGGCTGGCAGTGTCGAGACAATGCATCTGAGATCCTGCACTGTTCACTCTTCCAGCACCCTGCAAAAGCAACATAAGCCCCAGGCTTTGGCATCCAGTGTGGTGTCCAGCTTGACGAACCGCCAGCGGCTTTTTAACAACACGGAGCTCTCTGACATGAACAACCTGAGCGAAGACAAATGTGCTGGTTCTGGTGTCCTGTGTTGTGAAGGCCGCTGTAACTGTTGCTGGCAGAAGAGATGTGGCAGACTGCCGTCAGACTCAGTGGGTGGGGGTGGTGGACTGGGAAGCCTTGGGGCGCTGACCGGGAACACTGGTGTTGGGACCAGACAAGACAGTCATTGCTCCAGTTCAGAGTCTCTGGATGGAGGAGCTTTGTCAGTTTTGCCTCTGTCTCCTGAAGTCAGAGAGGCAATTGAAAGTGTTAAATACATAGCAGAGAACATGAGACTACAGAATGAAGCGAAAGAGGTAAGAAGTTCGTATTGCATGAAAAAAATCTATCATAAAACACTCTTGAAAATAAAACAATAACCATTTTTGTTGCTGTGGTCCCACAGGTTCAGGATGACTGGAAGTATGTTGCCATGGTTATCGATAGGATCTTTCTCTGGGTTTTTGTCCTTGTCTGTATCCTGGGGACAGCTGGCCTCTTCCTCCAGCCTCTATTACTCGGGGATGATATTTGATTGAATTTAAAAAAAACTATTAACCCATACATATGAGACTGTGGCTTCTATTTGAAAGGTGAAAAAAAAAAAAAAAAGGCGCAAAGTCGAAGAGAGAAAATGCATAGGATTTTGTGTTTACTATTCTATTTGTTTGACATTGTCTTGATTATATAATAAATCTAATAAATCTGTGACACACTATTCTGGTTTCATTTTCTTCAAGCTGCCCTCTAATCTCACAGAAATCTGATGATGAAATCATAAAATGTAAATGTTAACCAACCACATATGTTAATAAATATCAAGGAAGAGTAATGCTGACTGTTTAGCTGTTATGTTCTACATGGAGTTAAACCAGAATAATGTTGTAAATATTCACACACTGCATAATCTCACTCTTTTTAAGGGAAATGTTTTTAAATGTATAATGTTTTGCTTTAAACAGTAAAAACATTAATTTATTGAATTTATTTGACTGGGTGAACAGATTCTATCTTAAATAGCTTTAAGGAGCTATTTAAGGTCAAATAAATGTTCATTTATGTTGTTTTAAATGAAATTGGCCATCATAGAGTCAAATGGTTTAGCATTTTGGTGAAAGTATATTTTAAACATCTGCGTGATGTAAATTAAGTAACATCTTATCATATTAAATTTTGTTCTTCCGTGTTTAAAAGGAGTAGGTAGAGATAAACAGTATGTTTTTATTCTCCTTTCGCTTTAAATTAATGTCAGATATTGTTTTTTAACTGTTTAAACAATTTCTTTTGGTATTGTGATAATAAATAAAACTAAAACAAGTTTTCTTAATGCAAAACAAAAAAAAAAAGCAAATAACCTAATCAATTAACTATATATATACTATATATTTTGCAAATCCATTACTTTTTAGCGTTAATTTACATCTATTTCTTTTTTATTCAAATAAAGTATATTGTTTACTCTTCTAAAATTATTTGTTTTTACTTTTTAATTTATCTAATAAAAAAAATTATTTAAACTCTTTTTATTCATGAGAATGAAAATGCCCACTATTTTTAAGATGTTCTCACACACAGCATCTTTACAGTTTAGTTCCTCTTTTAACTTTATACTCCTTCTTTCTTTGAAAAAAGTATCTTTATTTTATAGCAAGTAAAGTATTATTATTTTGCTTTAAAAATATATATATTGTAATTTTTAAAAGATGTTTATCGTTATGGTCTTTATTTTCTGCATTTTTTAAAATCATCAGCATTTATTCTTCAATAGTTTTAAACTCTGATAGGTTAATATTTTGTATATATGCAAACGGTTTCCATCAAAAGGTTCCCTCAGCGGTATACCTCCCTCCCTATAGAGTGAAGAAACTGTTTTTCAAATTTAAGATTTGGAGAAAAAGCTTCTAAAATCTAATCCAGAATCGCCTAAAATTTAGGCAGGGTTAGAAAGGAGGGCTACAGTTGATTTAGACTCTAAATCAACTGTAGCCCTCCTTTCTAACCCTGATTCCTACAGTGACTTCAAACTTTTTAGCTACTCCTGGTATATAGCTATATTTATTATTTTGAGACAGAAAATATGGTTGAAAGGGATGGCGAAGACGTGACAAAAGTCACAGGACAGGGACTATAAAACTGGGATGACTGCATCAAAGAGTGAAACATCTGTATGTGGGTCGCCTACTCCTTCCTTCTTCTATATATTTTGATATAGATCTTTTTGTTGGGGGATTATCTGACACACAAAGAGAGAAAGGAAGGATTATAATGGGTAAAACTAACAGATAACCTTTCTTTTTACTGCCTTTATATGGTGGCACTCTGGACCAAAACTGCCGGAAAATCCATTTTAGAAAATAGGATGTAACAAAAAGATGAAAGAAGATAAATAAATAATCATCAGTGAATATTGTAAACGTTCTTTCTTTGCTTTATCTTGCCATAATCTTACTGATAAAACAGGGATCATATTTAACATATTACTGTAAGAGCTTAACTAGTCAGATAATTGATTTTTACTTGTTTGTATAAAAGTTTGTCAAAATATTAGTTTTTATTTACTCCATTAAATATTTTTGTTTTGAAACATAGGCCTAAAATAACAAATTTTAATAAATCTGTGGTTAATATTGAGCAAGTAGAAACTTCTCCAACGCTTTTTAAATCCATTGAGATGACACAAGGCTACGAAAAACAAACCGTTTGTTTTAAAAAGCGAAAAAATAAGAATTAAAAACTCAAATATTTTCATTCTGACAGGGATGAAATGGCTTCATGAGAATCCAAGTAATGATATAAACCATTTCAAAGAGCGACATCATGTGGCCATATTGTGTTATTGCAGGTTTTACCTATTGGCACTGTCTTGGTTGGTCGGAATGGTAACGTTTCATTACAGAAACTTCTTACAAGTAAACCCACAATTTAAAAACTGATTATTTAAAATGATATGGTAAATAAATCTTCTTTGAAAATGAAAGTTTAGATTTTTTTGCAGCATTTTTTAAAATAATTTTATATCTAAAATGAATAAAGGAGTAAATCAGATGATGGTGGTTTTTATCTGCTAATTATTTTAATCTTTGAACTCTTGACAGAGTAACCCAATGGGTCTAAGGGTTTTCTTTTGAAATTATGATGAGCTTTGTTTCCTGTTCTGCTACTACAAAAGAATTTCAAAGTTACGTGTGACAGTCATGTTTGTGGTCACTGATTATCTTGCTGTTTGTGCATGTGGGTGGCTGTTTTTGTAGGTAAGTGTGTTTGTGTGGCCACTGTGTGACGAAACATGGGAGAGACAAGCTTGACTCAGTCAGTTCAGATTCAAATCCTCTCAGTGCTTGTATAGCTGCTCTGTGGGCGATCCCGTAAAGACACTGTTAGAATGGGTTTCTCGTTACCCTCATAAATGTTGCCTAAAAAAAGCTTAGAGCTAAAGATATGAATCAAGATAATGGTCAAAATAGGGCAACCAGTAACCTAAATTAAAATTCTAATGAGATTTTATGTGACAGACAGACATAAAATTGTGCAGAATTGTTAAGTCACATGTTTTACAAATAAAAATATGTGGGTGTGTTTACTTTATGTGTCCAGGCCTTTTTACCCTTATATTTCTAAACAGAATCCAGGGGAAAAGAACTATTCACCTTAACTGACAGGCCGAGCAAAGAGGGACCACAGGGTATCAGGCAAGACAATCTAAGGTAACTATGAGGAAAACTCGGCCTCCTATTAGTTCGATTCTCCAAAATCATGCATTTATGGAAGAGCGGCAAGAGGGACATGTTTTTTTGAAAGAAAAACACAACAGCATAAAAGTCCATATTACAGTTTGTCACAAGTCATATAAGGGAAAATATATTCTGCTCTTTGACCTACCAGCCAAACACTATTTCTGGCAGAAAATTAAGAGTGCATGCTCCTCTGGCCTGAAAAAAACGTTCTCACGGCAACAGTGAACAAAACAGTGAGGGTCTCGGTGGATTATTTAGATCAAAGCTCATGTTTATGTCCAAGCTGCCCAGTCAAAGTCCAGGGCTAAGTCTAATGGAGAATCTATGGATGGCAGGACTGGAAATAGAGGTTCACAGATTCACCCCAGCAAGTTTGAGAACCGTTTAAGTCTATAAGAACTGCAGCAAAAATGTGATTTTAGAAAGTATTAATAAACACAAATATATGCAACACTTTGAAAATAAGCTGTCGGGTTGTCACACAATCATGGTGATATTAAAGGCCCCTGTAGCTTTAACCATTTAATGTTGCAGCCTTTTTAGTTAGTGCAGAGCATAAACTTGATAAGTAAGGGAAGACTCTGCATCTTTAATGCAATGATTGTGTTGGGAGTTGTGCTTTCTTTTATAAATCATGTGTTTCATGACTTTCTTTATTGGAAAAAAGCACTGAAATATAAAAGACAGAAGAAGAACCAGGAAGTGTTGTTGTACAGTTTCTGCCCACTTGATCTGGGGGAGTAGGAAAGTGTCCGAACAGAAGCCGTGTGAGAGAGTCAGATCGCTGCTGAAGATGATTATCATACCTGCTGTTTTCTGTAAGTAAACTGACAGCAAACCAAAACAGAATCTATGTTTCAATTATGTTTGCAGATTCAAAATTAATGTGATTCGACACTTTTTTGTCTTCAAGGCATTTTCCTAATTCTGGTACCTGGCCAAACCAATGGTGAGAACCAGTTGATTCGGTATTTATTAGCTGAATTTTAAGAGAAAATAATGCAACATTTGTCTGTTTCTTTTGTGTAGATTTTTTCCCTTTAAAGATCCTGGTCCGGCAGAGAACTATAAGCGAGGGCAGTGATCTTTATGTAACCTGCAGCATTTATGGGCAAAAGGCTAAACCCTCTGATTTTGCATATTTACTGAAAAATGGGAAAGGATTTCTGAAAATGACAATGAAGCAAAATTTGAATGATGTTACCTTTAAAATATCTAATGTTAGTCTTGATCACAGCGGAAATTACAGCTGCTTTTATTCAACTGAAAGTCACAACCTTACTGCAGTAGCTGGAATGGGACAGGATTATGTTGAGATTCTAGTTATAGGTAAGAGTTTATTTATATATTTATCGCACAACTTTGGGGGGGTTCTCTATGCTGATGTTTTCTCACTTCTTTGCAGCCCATTTCATCCCTGCAGTCCTTTCTGTAGCTGGGCCCGCCTCGGTTCATGAGGGAAACCGTATTGAGTTTAAATGCAGCTTTTCTAGAACCCTGCACACCATCAGTAACTGTCAATTCATCTACTGCTCCCTCAAGAAGAATAAAACGTTCCTTCAGTTGCAAGTATTTGATGTTTCTCGGATGGAGGCCTATTTCGTCATTGAAGGTGCAGTCGGGAGGGATTCAGGTCATTACAGCTGCCTCTTACTGCCATCTAAATGCTATCAGACAAAATGGAAGGAGCTACAGGGAATGAATGACGTGTTTCTGGCTGTCAAAGGTGGGATTATACAGCTCATATTCTTTATTTTCAGAAGTTATTTCACCTTATAACATCTCACATCATAAAATGTGATTTATGTTTCAGAGGAATCCATCTCCTGGGGAGTTTTGTCTTGTGGATTAATAGTCTTTATAGTTCTTTTTGGTCTCTTTCTGCGATGGATCTATTACAAAACCAGCTTCAAAGCTTCATTTACGCCATGGTAAGCTTAGGATTAGTTATACCCCCTATTGGAAGAAGATATTAAGAGGAACTCAAACATAATTTTAAAAAGATATAATAGACAAAAGTTCTTTCTTTAGGATTGTCAGCTCTGATCGTGAGGAGCAGAACACAGAAAAATTGGAGCCAATGAATGATGAACCCCATGAAGGTAATTAAATCACCATATAGAGATGCTTTAGAAAATGCATATTTAAAGTAGCGTATGATTTAGAAAGTGTAAATATTTCCCCTCTTTTTTAAATTACATGTCTATTTTAATATAGAAGAGGGGAAAATATATGATTTTCTCTTTATTTCAAACTTTAAAATGCTGAGTAGAAAGTCCTATCTACTGTGATGCTGTCTAACTGATTTCAACAGTTCTTTCATGCATAAATATTTCTCTAAAAGAAACAAGATAAAGATAAATTGATATGGATAACAAATAGCTTAACGATGCTTGTATCCATTAAACAAAAACCTTTTAAGCAGATGGGGAAGATGACTCTTTCAGCGTGGAGAATGAAGAACAGTAAGTATGCACATCTATCTCTACAAGCTCTGAGGTTAGCATGTTTTCAATATTAAATTAAATTCCTTATCAACATGTGTGGCATGCAGGGATATGCTACCCTTTTTACCCTGATACCCCTAAGATAGTCAAAGCTTGCAGCCTTGTGATGTTGCAATTTAGCATTTATAGTTCAGAGTAGCATGCATAGCTAATTCTCCGGATGATTGCAATTGTTCTATAAAAGCCTCAGAGGTTTAACCAGAGAACATTAGTAAAAGATGCAGCATTAAAAAGACCACAACTAAGCAGAAAGGCCAGTTAGGGAGAAGTTAGAGTGAGGAAAAGGTTTTGAAGGTTGAATGTTTCAGAGACTGCTCAGTCTATTATCTGTATGTGGTAAAACTGCAAACCTACCAAGACATCGACGGACAATGTCCATAATTATGACCTTTTATAAAGAAGTGTAAGAAAGAAACTAATGTCAAAAGAGGATCTGGCGCATTTGGAGTTTTCCATAAACCGCACGAGAATAGTGAGACGTATCTTTTGTAACTATGGAAAGCTTCACAGTGATAAGAAACTTTGAGCTAAATGCAGTTTAATCTTGATAGAAAACTGATAAGAGTAGAGCTTTTACTTCTAAATGCACGGATCCATGGGTCAGAATGATTTAAAATCCAAGTCTAATTCAAATAAACTAATTTTAAGTTATGTTGAAAAGAAAACCCAAATAAAAAGTCACAGTACAGTAGAGACTGCTGAAACTCCATCTAATCGTTATTCTGAAAACGTATAAACCAAGACAGCTTCATAAAAAATCGTTTTGTGTCCTTTTTTGCAACAAAAATGACATTTTTGTTCGTCCCCTTTAAAGTTTCAGTTGGGTTCGAGTTTGTACAGTGACAAAAAGTGAAACTGTTAAAAGGAAATGAACTTTAAGTTAGAAACTGCCATGTGTTGTTTTTTTTTTCCAGAAATATAAAACAGTTTCTGTATTTAAACCTGAATAAATGTCTTCATCAGGAATCAGAGTGAGGTTCAGGCTGCTGGGAATGAAATCTACTCCTCTTGTGAAAGAATTTACCACGTTCCAGGTAGGACATTATCAATATGTAAATAAGTAAGTAAAGTTTATTTATATAGCACCTTTCACAGACAGTGATCACAAAGTGCTTCATGAAATGACATTACAAATAAAAATACTTTTACAGTCACAAAAGACATGGTCATACAACAACCCTTAATCTACTTAATCTACACTTTTAAAACAAATTTACAAACCTTTGCAGTATATCATGCTGAAACTGAGTGAAAGTTTATTATTTGATAAAACAAAATAAAAAAAAGATAAACTCCCTACAGGTTGGTGTTGGGTTTATATCACTTATGTGAAATGTAAGACCTTCAAAGACATGAATAAATTGCCCCCAGGGGGTGATTAAAAAAAACTTTTATGTCACATTGTTATTTCCTCTTGGGTGCTAAGTGTATCTCGGAAAAAAGCACAAATGCAAAAGTGTTAAAAAAAGAAGTGAGCATAGAAAAGGTTCTGACTGCTCGCTTTTTTTTTTTTTTTTTAACCACAGATGATCCTCCTTCAGGCCCAAGTTATGCATGTGTGACAAACAAGATGTCTCTCTCTGAAGATGAAAGCAAAAAGTGACGTTGAAGGTCTACGCCAGAATCTGTTGCAAAAATCCAGCACCTG
Organism: Cyprinodon tularosa; assembly: GCF_016077235.1. Taxonomy (NCBI): domain Eukaryota; kingdom Metazoa; phylum Chordata; class Actinopteri; order Cyprinodontiformes; family Cyprinodontidae; genus Cyprinodon; species Cyprinodon tularosa. Next base: position 138,824 of record NW_024039344.1, on the reverse strand, counting down.
GATACATTTTGTTTATTTTGCTTATGTGAAAACCCTAAATAGTGTGACAGTGTTGACCTGATAGACAAATAAACTGCCCAACAAAAGTATTCACACTATCTCCCTATTATCTCGTCTTTCTTTCATCTTTTTTTCCTTTTTTTCTGTTTTTCCTCTTCTGTTCTACATTACAGTGTCCATATAATCTGTAAAACTCCCTGCATAATTATTATAAAGCAATTTATATGCATGAAACAAGCGGAACACTGTGGCGATAGCCCTACTGTTCCACTTATGAAAGTCAAATCTGTTGGGCTCTTTTTGGCATCAAGACAATTATTCTTATTGCCACATTGCCAGACAGGACACTGTAAAAAAAAAAAAGTATTCACATCAAATGTTCATGTTTTGTCAACTAAGGCTTTTAAATTACATTAAAAACTGTAAAGTGGTGCTAAAATAAAACATTGCTTCTGTGTGTTCCATGCATGAAAATTGGTTTGTCCACTCTTGCACATTTTTTCACACATGATGTTACAGTAGTTCCTAATAAAGTTCAAATGTAAGCTTTGCAGCCGTACCACAAAGTCAATTAGATTCAGGCTTCAACTTAAAATGGGCCATTGTAATAGATTCTAATGCATTGATATGCTTTTTTGCAATCCACTGCTGCATGTTCATTATACTGATGAACCTCCGCCTCAAATCATTTACAGCTTGCAGTTCCTCTAAGAAATTGCACATTTCTGGGAGTCAGGCCCCAGGTAATCTCATCTCCCCCTCTCCTGGGTGCCTCTGGATCTCTGGAGCTCACATCGTCTCTTTGTCCTGAACGCTGTAGGGCTAGTCTAGGACCCCCAACACCTGCTTTTAAGCATGTATTCTTCTGAAGAAACTTTGTAAATCCTTTGTAAACACTGAATAATACTCTCAATAACCATAGGTTTTGTCATGACACACATGGATCTCTAAAGGATACTTGCTGCTCTTGAAGCTTATTTTAATGATAACTTTGGTTCTCTTAGGTCTTCTTATGTCTATTTTTGTTGTTTTCTTTTATCTTTTCATGCACCCTGTCCTGACTCTATCTCTTTCTCCCTCCCCTGAGTTCTCTTATTCTGTCTTCCTTTCTCACCCCCTTTCTGTCTCTGTGTCCGTTGTATACGATTTTTCAACTGAAAGTAAGTCTGTTCGGTTGTCAAGATGAGCAGACGAACAGCAAAATGCTATTGTAAAAAAACAAAAAAACAATATATATAGTATAGTATAATTTTCACAAAGCATCATCTCTCAACTCCTGTATCATTAACAGATTTTTTTTTTCCATACATGGAAACACGCCTTGTGTTATGTGTTATGTGCAGAACTATTGCTCTATTAATAGTCTTCCAGTTAATTTGTGGATCTTCTCCAGAGTTATTCTAGATCTCTCAGATGCCTTTCTGTTATATCCTGACCTTATCCACCCTCATTCTTCCATTTTAGGATGATGGATCGGTCGTTGGATTAGACTAGAAACCTGGCCTACTGTACGTAACAAAAATCTCCTGTGAACGTCTTCTGGATCTGTCTAGGAGACCAAAAGTTAAATTACACACATGTGGAATATATTTACTGAAAATGACTACAGAAAAAAAGTTGGATGTACTTTTTTTTATTTATAATGATCAGAGTAAGGATGTAAAAACACAAAGCCATGCCACACTTATGAGATTTATATTTCTGAAAAAAAAAAATCAGTTAATTCTATTTTATTTTTATTTCAGCTTACTTATAAACAATCCTCATTGTACTGCATACAACTCTGTTAAATTGCATAGCAGTTTAAAGGTGTTTCATGACAGAATGTAAAGTAAAGTAGTATGAATACTTTTGCATCAAATTTTTACTGCGGTGGTTTTTGTTTTAAGACTAAACAGTTTTTGTCGCTATTTAAATGCAATAATATAAAATGTACAAAACCTGATCTGGACAAACCCCACAAAAAGCTTATAAAACACGCCACTGATATTGAGAGGGTATTAAGATTCCAACATGATTTATGTAATGAAATGTACCTGTAGCTTACATAATTACTTAATAAAACAAAAACAAGAGATATTTTTGAAATATATAAACATACAGTTATTACATGGTCAATTTAAAAGAGTATAGCTATTTAAAATAATGTAGAAACTGGACAAAACCAACATCCACTCTGCAGGTATGTATAATTCATTGGCCAAAGCTGAAACATGTCATGTTTTCTTCCTTTTATTTGTTTTCTCTTTCCTGCATTTTAGAGGAAAGATCAACCTGAAAGCCCTAGCTATTAAAAACATAATCAATGCAACTGCAAACAGTAAGAAAAGGACAACATCTACAGAGTAATAGGAATACCAAGGTAGTTTGTAGGACTCAGTTTTCAGGTGAGCAGCGCCTTTGTGTCTCATTACAAACTCTATCCAGAAGAGGGCAGTATCGATGGGCTTCATTGGTTGATCCCTGTGCAGTCTGGAGAGTCTCTGCATATTCATCCTGTAAGAGGGTTCAGTCAGAACTTCTTTGACAGCTTTCAGGAATGTGTCCTCTTTGTCCACAGTGGCTAACGTAATGATCTTAGCCGCTCCTCTCTCTTGTAGACGGACCAAATTGTCGTACTGGTCATAAAACACTGGTAACCCCACTACTGGTACTCCATGATAAATGGCCTCTTGGACTCCATTTGTTCCTCCATGAGCGACAAATACTTTCACCTTTGGATGACCTAAAAGATCTTTTTGAGGCATCCAGTCAAGCAGTAAAGTGTTTTTTCCCAAAGTGGCAGGTTTGATACCATTATACCTCCAGATGACTTTCTGGGGTAACTGAGCAAAGGCTTCAGCGATCTTGTTAGTCACTTCTAAAGGAAGTTCACTTACAAAGGTTCCAAGAGACATGATGATGACTCCATGCTCTCCAGAGCTCCGTACAAACTCCTCCAAGTTCTCAGGAAGAGGCTTCGGGGGTTCACATTGAAAGCCGCCAATGTAGATAACGTTTGGCATGGTGGGGCGAGGAAACTCAAAAACAAAGTCCACTCTCATGAGCCACAGGTCTGCTCCTCGTAACAAGTCTCTGTATCTAACTTCTGGGCCAAATAGTTTATCACAGACGGCCTGATACTGGGGACTGATCAAAAAGGTGTCCTGAAATTCCCAGATAGCATAGAAAAGGAGATTTTTGACTCTCTGTATGAAAGTCATTTTGTCTGTCAGTCCTGAGCCAGTCATTGGGATATAAGATAAAGGAGAAGGTGCAAGAGCTAAGTGGCCCTCCCCACTGGTAACCCATCTTACATTATAGACTAGAGGCAGTTTGAGAGCATGAGCTAGTATTATACCTGCTCCCCATGCAGGATCAGTCAGTACCAGGTCATACTTCCTTGCCTTTAAACTATTCATAAACCTTTTATCTTCCAACATACTGCTAGCCATCTTGCACATCATTCCATGCATGTCCGACATAGCATTAAACATTTCAAACTGCAAACTAATGAAGCTCATGATGGAGCTCTTTCCTCTCTCTAATTCAAAAATCCTCCTCAGGATTGGGTTGATGAAATCATGATTAAAGGCTCTTGCAACTGGGACTGTGATGCTTTTGTAGCTCGGAGAGTCATCCTTGATATACCAGCTTTTGTTGGTTTTAACTACATCAATAGAGTGTCCTTTAGAGTGGAGAGCTTGAACCATAATTTCCATATTCACCCAGTGGCTTCCCTCTAAAGGAAAGGCCAAAATCCTTCCTCCATGGCCAGGTCTCCACAAAAGAAATGCAGCAAATAACAAGAGAAGATATGCTGTGGCATTTCCCCTGGATGTCATCTTAAACCTTGAAGAAAAAAAAAAAAAAAGAATTACACAGAATACTGAAACTGTTAAGAAATTTTGTGCACATATATATATCTTACACCAACAATCACATACCTGCTGAACTTGGTCCTATGAGGTCCTTATTTTCTAAGTGTGAAACATCTTGGACTCTGCATAAGTGAATTCCAAATTCCAGAACAGCTTGCATGGAACGATTATAGATCCGCTTTTCTTCAGGGAGGGACTTTTCCCCCAAAGAAGGGGCCTCTTTGTTTAAGCTGCAATGTACAAAAGGCCTGCTTTGAATTAAACCTTGTTATTACAACCTGAGCTCTTTTTGGTGTTTGACTCACCATTTCTCATCCTCACTATAACGTTCAGGAGTAAAAATTACATAATCACTTTTGGAATAATCTATCAAGCCTCAAAAGTCACAGGATGAAAACGGATCAAACCCTAAGGAAGGACTTGGGGGGGTATTTATCAATATAAAAGTCCATGTTTCTAGTTGATACTGGATGTTTTTTTCACTCTGTACAGATTGGAATAATGCAAATTATAATCAAATGTAGATATAGATTCTAAAAATCAGAACAGGACAGATGCAGTGATTAAAGTAGGAATAATATCAAATTATTTTCAGTATGTAGTCACCTCCATTTACTCAGAAGTCCTGGTTCCCAAACTGAAAGTCTGCTCCCTCTAGGTTAAGGACCACTCTATGCTTCAGACAGTCAGTTAAAAATCTTTGATTTTTTGTTCAAAAGGAAAGCAGAGACCAGCGAGAGATGGATAGATTGTGTCTCCTTTTGCAGGAGGGATGAACAGGTTTGTGATTTACCAGTCAGTATGTGTTCTGACCCTGAGCTACGGTCATGAAATATAAATCATACCCAAAAATACCAGATTATAGATACAAGAAGCTCAAGTGAGCTTCCTCAATAGAATAAGTTAGTTTACCCATTTTTTTTACACCATTTCTTCCAGAAATTAATTTGCCTTTTTATTCCTGATTGATATTTGTACTTTTTAGAAAGTAAATCTCTCAGTTTCTGCTGTCTTACACAATAAACTGATGTTGTGTTGCAGTTCCCTGTAGTTGTACTTTGGATCTGTAGCCACAGAGAGGCAACAAATGCATTGCTAAAAGCTCCTGGCTCCTCCCAGCATTGGGACCAAGCATTGTTTTTTTTTTTTAGAAAGGTTGAACTTTGATTATATAATCTTGATTACATTATGTTTGATAGCAACACATGCTGGTGTGTCAACATCTTCCTTTACATGTTACTGAGCTCATCTATAATCTTCTGATAGCCTTCCAAGAGCAAAGAGTCTGTCCCTAGCTACGTAAAAGGAGTGATGTGAATGTTAAATTCTAACAAAAAAGGCAATGGGTAATCTGTAAAAAGACTCTAGGCAACATAAGAAAATCTTTATATATGCAAAACATCCAAGAACAGTGTCTAAACATCTCTGTTATTTTAAATGCAACCCAGCCCATCACAGGAATTCAGGATATTTGCTCTGAAAAGAAGCAGATTGCTGGTAACTACAAATCCTGACAAGAATGTTTGCAAGAAAACTGCAAAAAGGCTCTTGTTTTAACTTAAGAAAATGTTTTCTTTACAGTTCCAAAGGGTTACTTATTCTGTAGGAAAAGAATCTGAAAAAGAACAAAATAAAAAACAAAAAAAGCAGCAAAAAAGGACATGTTTTACTCAAATGATATGTTCTTCCTCTATGATCATTTTCCAAACAGGAACCACATGTATATCTAAAGATATAGAATTTAGACGACCTCCAAATAAAATAAAAATAAAATTAGAAACCCTTTTGCGTTTTTTGGTTTCATTTACCGTAGAAATTGTCATGGAGTATCTGTATTGATTTTTTCTGTTGTTGCTCGTCAAGCTGGAAACTGGAAACAAGCGTACAATAAAGTTATAAAATCAACATGTATTTATCTCCAGTTGGAATTATTTCTGGCTCCAAAATCTAATGCAAAGGAATGTTGTTAAATGGTCCTTTCAGTCATTCAAATGTCAAATAGTGTCGTAGAACAGCTAATGTGCTTTTCTTTCATCAGCAATGGAATAAACCGGATGCCTCTAGAGAGTACTGCCAGGATGTGTAGGGACGATGATGCTGGCCCATTTGTGAATGACTGGAATGAAAAGGATAGCAGAGCCAAGAACTGACACCAGGAGGAAGGCCCATAGAAACATTCGATCCAAAACCTGGGCAGCAAACTTCCAGTCTCGCACCACCTACAGAAAAAAAAGAAGTAATCTCTTAAAATGCGTTTAATTGCTAAAAACAAAGAAAATTTGGACTTTCACTGAATATCATGCTGTTATTATTTATTAGCCTTTTTTGATGTAAAGCAATTTACTAAAACTTACCTCTCTGACCTGGTTTTCTTTAACCACATGCATGGTGATATAGCGAATAGACTCCAAAGCTGCTTGGAGGTTGTGATGGGTGTACAGAGGAGGGCTGAGCTCAGGTGTGGGGATATTTAGCTGTTCTGGTCCCGCATTTCTTCCTGTTTCAGGCTCTCCAGGTGAAGCATAGCGGTCCACATGGCTGCGCATGCACAGCAGCTTTGGCAGTCGGTGTAGGAAAATCCTTCTCACCCACGGTGCCATGCCATGATGTGTGGATGAGGAGCGATGGTGGATGTTGATGGCAAAGACGGTGATGACGATTGAGAGTGTGACAAAGATCATGGTGAAGACCAGGTATTCCCCAATAAGAGGGATTGCCTTGGAAGAGGAAGGGATGATCTCTTCAATGACCAAGAGGAAGACTGTGAGTGACACCAGCACGGAGGTACATAGAGAGATCTTTTCACCTCCGTTTGAGGGTAAATAGAAGACGAGGATAGTGAGAAAGGACAGTCCAATGCAAGGAATGATGAGAAAGAGGGTGTAGAAAAGAGGAAGCCTACGGATGATAAAGAAGTAGGTGATGGTAGGATAGGAACTGCTGCCATCGGTTCTCAGACCACGGCTGCCTGTGGCTTTCACTATCTCCCATTCACCATTGTCAAAATAATCCTGCTTGTCCACATGGAAGTCGTCCAGTAGAACATCCACCTATCAAAATACCATGAAATTAGTAAGAAATCATCACTCAGGACACATTCAATGTTATAAAGACTCACCTGTGAGCCATCATAGGTCCAAGATCCAAACTTCATGGAGCAGTTCTGGAGGTCAAAGGGGAAGAAGGTGACATCTATGGTGCAGGCTGACTTGTAATTGGCTGGTGGATTCCATGAAATGGTTCCATCATACTTAACAACTGCCTTAGTGACAGTCCCCTCGAAACGTCCGTCTGAGCTATTGAGAAAAGAATGTCCAAGTTTAAACTCATAGAAATAGTCACTACAATTTAAAATACCTGAATCCATTAAGCATCATCGTCATCTGTTACAAGATGTGTAAGACTATTTTAAACATAATCACTAGAGCTGACTCTACAAACCATAATTTACATATGTAATGCTCTTACAGTTCCTCTTTAAAATATGAAATTGTGGATTCTAACAAAATAATAATAATTTCATAGCAGCAGCTATGTGTATGTAGTTTCCAAAGTGGAAGGTAAATTATGCTTGTTTTTTAAATCTGAAACTGTAAAATGTGGGGTAGATTTCACATTGGCTCCATTCAAAGCAATTGATACTGTCAAGTTCGGTTGCTCTTTTTATTTTTAGTTCTGTTCAGTTTTGGTCGTTTGTCAATCAGACACGCTTTGATTTATGTTACTCTGTGTTTTGTATGATTCATTGTTTACAAATATCTTTAGATGATGACGTTATAATTATCCTACGATATCTCTAGTCCCTTACTGAATGCCAATGTTTCCTCCACTATTAGTTTGTTACACCCGCTGCCACCCATTCCAGCCAGCCTGCATTGATACAATCCATTATTTAAGGGCTGAACGGTCTCCTCTCCATACTCACTACGGGGTTTAGGAAAGCCCTTAATGTGGTGAAACCTCTGTGGGAACGCACAATGGAGGGTTGGGCCCTAGTCTCATTTCCTTTTTGTATTATTTAAGTTCTTTCTAAGTTAGGCTGAATCCCAAACTGCCCCCTAGGCACTACCCCTTAACTATTGAGTGTTCCTCCCAATGAAGTCACACTCACAATTGTGGCGGGCAACTTGACTGAAGAAAGGGGGTATAAACAGGAATGGGATGGCCTATTCCCTCCAACGGATAAGGAAAGCTGTAATCTCTATAGCAACAAAGTGACACCCCATGTTCGTGGCTGTTGCTCTGTGGCCTAGGTTGACATGACATCAGACATTTGCCCCTGAAATAGACTCACTATTTAAGGGCTGAATTTTTCACTCGACTTACCTTACTACAGGTTTTGGGACGGTCTTTAATTTAAAAGAAGGGCTAGTGTTTAGGGCCGGTTTGGGACTCAGCCATCCTGTTAGTCACCTCCTATGTTCCTCCTCTGTTACTCTGTTCTGGTCCCTGTGATGCTTGCCTGTTTACCTTTGGATTAATGCTGCTGCCATCATCACAGTAAATAGGCAATAACCCATCTCTGCCCCTGCCTCTGTATTTTCAGTCCATCTAAAAACTTCTACAAATTCTGACAACTACTGCAGGATTTTTGGTTCTACCAAGGTAACACATCTACAGAATAAAAACTGTTGGCTGCTCTCCTATCCAAACTCAATCAGTTCAATTAATTTTATTGTCATATACCACCAATTCACAACACATGGTCTCAAGGCCCCCTACAGTCAGTTTATTCAAATGATACAGTCTGAGTAAAAAACAAAAAAACATTTCTATTTAAAGAAAACCAAAATATTGGACTAAGCCATTTCCTTGCTGGTTAAACTTCTGCATGAGCCTGAGCAGACAGTCGCTTCTATACCTTAGCTACCCTCTCTCTGAAGGAACACAACACAGCAATACAAAAAAATATTTTCGAAAGTCACTATATGACTACAGTTCTCTAAAACCCTTGAAGCACAGTGTTACCTTTATTGTGTCAATATCACAAATCAGTTGTAACACACCACATCATGCTACGTACTTGTCATAAAGCACAACATCAGGACGCCAGATCCTGTCTGATGGAACCCGGATGGTTGTGATGCCCAGAAAGTCTTCAGGGCTCCATCTCAGTTTCATATCAACCCATTCCTACACAACAGGGGAAAAAAGAAAGAAAAATCTGTTAAAAAAAACAAATACATTTTGCAACAACTTGCAGAGAGAAGAAAACAAAAATATATGTGCTTTTCTTTTTGAAGGAAAAACATGAAACTTATTCCAATAGCTTTAAAAGCAAACATTATGTGCATTTTCTATACAGCTGCTCAATAAAGTTTTGATGTTTTTTGTATTTTCTTTGTTTTCTGTGTGTTTTTTTTCTTTTGCATAATAGATCATGTTTTCAAATAATAACTCTGTAGTTTTCATAGTTCTAGATGTTTTTAATGAATATAATTCATTTCTCTTATCCCTCTATCCGTGGCATCATGTAGCTGCCAAATCTGCTGCTCTGCATCAGATTCTTATTGCTTGTTTATTTTAATAATTGTCATGCTCTTTCTGCTACAATTCTATATAATAATATTATTGGCATGTAATCATGTGTTGTACATCTCATTAGGATAGAATAGAATTCAACTTTATTGTCATTATAGTGTCACAAGTACAGAGCAATGAAATTCACTCTCCGTATTTAACCAATCCCGTTGGGGAGCAGTGAACTGCCATTGTGCGGGTTAAGGGTCTTGCTCAGGGACCCAGAATGGCAGTCCGTGGCAGTTGGCCTTAAACTCAGAACCTCTGGGATCAAGGCGCAATGCCCCAACCACCAAGCCAACACTCCCTGTCGTTCTGGGACAAATGTATACATGATGCCATGTTTACATTTTTCCTAGAACGACAGAGGTTTTTAGCTAAGTTGGGCATACTTTTACATCTTTACTCTTATGTTGATACACATTGTAATTTAACTATAAATGGCTAAAAATGAAAACAGCTTTGTATTCCGCATGTGATTAAATTGGGGATGATAGCTCACCACAATGGCTTCTGCCCATCGTCTCTTTTTGGAATGAAGTAATTTATATATCCGAGCAGAAAGGAGTTTGGTTAAATAATGTATAAGACCTGACACAGACTCCATATATAGAGCTGACAGGATGGGGCAGGGGATGGAATGGGTGTGTGGAAGTAGGTGGTTAGGCTCAGGGTCTAATCAGGTCTAATAGATGAGAGCTGTCAGTGAAATGCCACTACATCTGATTAAAAAAAGCTTACTAGGCCAGAAAATACTTTCAGAGATGGCAAAAGTACTCACTTTCCGTACTTGAGTAAAAGTACAGATACTTGTGTTAAAAAATACTCTGGTAAAAGTGGAAGTACTGATTAAACTTCTTTACTCAAGTAAAAGTAACAAAGTACAGGCTTGTAAATTTACTTAAAGTATAAAAGTAAAAGTAGAAACCACTTTTTTCATGCCGTTGCCTACATTTTAAATGGATGTCTGCCAATAGGACTAGATCTCCGTTGTGTTCATTTTCAATCATCTCGTCGTCCATGCTATTATGCTAACGCCACCGCCACCAAGCTGCAAGGATTTGCCGCCAATGAATACCGCCGAATCTGTCGATTCATCTTGTAGTGGTGCGTCAAATGCAACGTAGATTCCCATCCAATTAGACTGAATTTGGTATTGATGACGTGAAAAATAATAACGGTAACTCCATTGAAATGATTCAAAACTAGAGTAACGAGCCAATTTTTAAAAATGTAAGGAGTAGAAAGCACAGATATTTGTGTAAAAATGTAAGGAGTAGAAGTAAAAAGTCACCATAAAAATAAGTAGTAAAGTAAAGTAAAAATATCAGAAAAATCTACTTGAGTACAGTAACGAAGTATTTGTACTTCGTTACTTCCCATCTCTGAATACTTTGATACACAATCTAGCTTTTGACTATCAAACAGGTTTACCTGAATGTCTGTATATAAATAAATGACATACAAAATCAGTTAATCATGTGTTTATTATTGGACTTGCCTGTTTTATCCAGACATTAGTTGTCATCAGCTGGTTCTTTTCGTCCTAGGATGGGAAATAAATGAAAAACAAATGGTCTACTAAAGCTTCAGTTTTCAGAACCATTAAAAATGAGTAAAAATAGAAGTTACCACATCAACCAGCTGGGAAATAGCCAACCCAAACCTCACGCGGATGGTCTGGTTTAGGTACTCCACAGGGCGAACCCATTTCTGGTAGTTTCGGAAGAGATATTTGAACAGTTTGTCCTCTGCTTTTGCATAGGAAGAGATATTTGGAACCCCTGAGATCAGAGAAAAGGTAGAAAATACGGTTCAGAGCTTCAGTATACAAGAAAACATCCTGGATTTACTTTCGAGGTCTAAAAGGTTTTAAAAGAGTGTCTCAGGACAGTCTACCATAACAGACAGGTTGGTGAGGAGAACAATCATCAGAGATAGGGTGAGAGTTGTGCACTTCACAAATCTAGTTGTTATGGCAAAGTGGCAAGATAATACTATTGTTGAAAGGAATCCATTTCCAGCTTTATTATAAATGATGTTAAAAAAAAACCATGTTGTTGTCAGATAATATTAATATATCACTCTTTGGCCTAAATTAAGTATGTGTGGTGGAAAAGTAATACTGCTAATTTAAAAACATCCCTCATATCAAACTGTTTGGTAGGACAGGAAAATTCAGGACGGGACAGGACAGGACAGGGCAGGTCGGGACGGGACAGGACAGACAGGAAAGGACAGGATGAGACAGGATGGAACAGGAAAGACAGGACAGACATTACAGGACTGGGCAGGATGGGATTTGACAGAGCAGACAGGAAAGGGCAGGACAGGATGAGACAGAGAGGACACGAAAGGACAGGATGGGATGGGACAGGACAGGATTGGGCAGGACAGGACAGGATACCATATTTGACCATGTTTAAAACAATATGGAGGCTGAATCATGCTGCAGAAATGTTTCTTTTTTTAAAAGTAGAGTAAGGAAAGCTTGTCAAATTTTAAAGAAATGCAGTAGACAAAAAGGGTTGGTATCCTGGAGGATACGGATCTGTCAGATTCCGTAAAATATCCAGACAAATTTAGACAGATCTGATCTGTCAAAAATCCTTTCACAGACAGATATATATTATACGGACGTTGGATCCCTGAAAAGATGTGATATCTTTGACAGATGCAGAAAAAATACAGGTTGTATCTTCCCAGATTCCCACCTTTTTTTGCGCGGTGATAGGAACAGTGCAAAAGGGAAGGCAGTCCTGGAGGAAAATCTGTTAGTGGCTCTTAAAGACCAGAGATTTACAGTAGATTAATGTTTATTTCCAGAGAGACAGCTCTAAAATACAATCGGAGCGCTGGTGGAATGGTTTAGAAATATTCCATCAATGCCTCCAGTTGAGAACTATGCTAAGACTTCCAACATCCATACTGTGGCTTAGTTTGAAATCATTCAGCCTATAAATGTGCAAGGCTTGTAGAGAAATTCAACAACCAGAGTGTCCTAAGATTCTTCAACAATATATTGACTCAAGGGTATCCTCTAAATATATAGTACAATACAAAATATCCTACTTTTAATTAGCCTGGGTGCCAGTCAGAACTTAGCCCCGCCCACAAGGTTTGAGTTCGGGGAAGTTCGGTCTGGCTCTGCTCCATAGTAGCGCGAGTATTATCGCCCACTGTCAGGCGATCCAATCAAATTGTCAGGGTGGACTTTATACGATGATGGACAGATGATCAAGAGTAACGTAATCAACCACGTGACCAAAGCGCGCTACGGTGACAACAATAATGGCTGCCGCTGGAGAGTTTGGGTGAGTAGATTCTGCTATTAGGTCTGTTCTAGAAGATATCGACAGCAAATTAATTTTAAAAGAGGAACAGAGAAACGCGATCAAGTCTCATCTTCTTATTCTAGGCGTGAAACTGCACGCTTTGATTTTTGTGGACAACAACTTTGCCTCGATTAACATACGTCACGCACTCCGTTGCTCTTATTGGTTGTAGGTCTAACCAATTGAGTGCAGAGGCATTTTTTTTCCTGGTTCGTTCGAAACACGCCCCATAATCACAGCTCTATGGAGCAGTATCAGACTCATATTCTGACTAGAATTGAGTCGGACTACGTCAGGCTAACTTTTAATTACAAGCCAATCAAATGTACTGCACTTTGCTGCTGTAGGGTACAAAAAAAAATCATAAGGATATCAACTGCTGTATCTGAAAATCAGCAACAATAGCCGCACATATATATGTTGCTCTGTCATTGACAATACAGACTAGTCCTCCTACAACATACATCTGCCACCCCATGAGATAGGCTGTCATATTCTCAGGAATATTGCTTTTTTAGCCTGAGGCATACTGTATTTGCTGTCAGGAAAATAGAAAAAAATATTTAAAATGTAAGTGGAGCTTAATCTGTCAGAACTGGCATCTGCTGTAGATCAGAATTAATATTTAATGTTACCTCTTGGATTTTGATTAATTGTTTTTTCTCTGTCTTGGGCTGAACTATCGATAAACGAGAAAAGATTGATTTAAGTGGGCATGAAATATATAAACCGGTGATTGGCTCATAATACAGATGTGGAGATCTTCACTGATAGTAGATCTTTGATGAAGGCATAGGGTTGCAATACAAGTGCAAAGCATCTAAAGAAAAGACACTATTGCAGGTTTCTGTAAAGTTTTCAAGCCAAAGAGGGGTTTTGGCTCCTGGGTACAGCTAAACAAAACTGATCAAGGGCCATAAAACCTGAACCAAACAGTATCAACAATTACATTTTATTTATTTTTTATTATAATTCATAGCCACAATATATTTTCTTTTGTAGTTTATAAATAAAATAAACACATTCAACTTTAACATAGATAAGCATAAGCATAGACATGGAAATAGCTGCAAAAAAGTGCTAAAGCTAGCGTTAATCTATTCCCTTTACAATTGGAACATTGTTGAGTATTTGATCATTTCTGGCTAAAGTTAATGAAAGCCAAAATGTTGGGACTCACATAGAGCTCATTATGGGATTGAAAATGAACATAACACTCACAGCCACTTTTCGTCTTGTTTATATTCCTGTTTATAACATCCTTAAAATGTCATATTGCTTTGGTAATATGTATTTTATCATTCAACACCTAACAATCAATTTTTGTTCATGCAGTCCTCAGTTAGATTATGCTTTCTTTTCCCCATATTTAATTTAGTTCAATTATTTTAAGAAAGTAATTACTTAAAACTCAATCAACCACATTCTCCAATTACATAAATACACTCACCGGCCACTTTATTAGGTACACCTGTCCAACTGCTCAGTAACACTTAATTTCTAAGCAGCCAATCACATGGCGCAACTCAGTGCGTTTAGACATGTAGACATGGTCTCCTGCAGTTCAAACCGAGCATCAGTATGGGGACGAAAGGTGATTTGAGTGACTTTGAACGTGGCATGATTGTTGGTGCCAGAAGGGCTGGTCTGAGTATTGCAGAAACTGCTGATCTACTGGGATTTTCAAGCACAACCATCTCTAGGGTTTACAGAGAATGGTCCGAAAAAGAAAAAACATCCAGTGAGCGGCAGTTCTGTGGGCGGAAATGCCTTGTTGATGCCAGAGGTCAGAGAAGAAAGGCCAGACTGGTTCGAGCTGAGAGAAGGGCAACAGTGACTCAAATAACCACCCGTTACAACCAAGGTGGGCAGAAGAGCATCTCTGAACGCACAGTACGTCGAACTTTGAGGCAGATGGGCTACAGCAGCAGAAGACCACACCGGGTGCCACTCCTTTCAGCTAAGAACAGGAAACTGAGGCTACAATTTGCACAAGCTCATCGAAATTGGACAATAGAAGATTGGAAAAACGTTGCCTGGTCTGATGACACTGCATGAAAAGTGAGATTTTCGTCCCCGTAAACTCCCGCAGATCTCCCTGATTTTCGTCAGTTTCCGACAATTTGCAACCCGCGCTTGTCCGCGTTTGTCGTGCCACAAATTGTCGGAAACGGACTCTGACGTATGTGGAGAGCGATCAGCTGTACTAATGGCCCTAATTAGCATATGAATGCAGCAAACCCGCGTGGCTGGCCAGGTCTGGCTTGAATAACCTCCTCAGTATTGGCTGAAACCACTATTCTCAAACAAGTGAAATCGCTCGTGATTGGCAGCAAAACCACACGTGGCCACGCCAGGCTTTAATTTTCTTACTGAGTATTGGACGGAACCACTTCTTTTTAAACAAGTAAAGTCGCTCGTGATTGGTTGGCATATATATATATATTTTCATAAAAATTTACATATATATATTTATGAATATATATTTATTCATTCATATGCTGTGTATTTATGTTATCCTACACTACTACACAATTATTGGGCTACCATCAAGGACATGAATGAATTTATACAGGAAATGAACATTTGCCAGGAAGCTGTTTATGCAAAGAAAGAGCTTTATTAAAACACACACAACTATATACAACGCGTATCCAAACACATGCGTATCTAAAAATTACAAGTCCGTGAACGGTCCGTTTGCTTCCTCGGGGTTGGAGGTAACTGGCAGCATTCCCTCCGAGGCAGGTCCGATGTGCAGACGCCTACTGTGCGTGGCCCTGTACTTCGGCATCTCTTCTAACCGGGACTGCAACTTAACACAGAGTTCAGTGAGATCCGGCCTACGAAATGGCGGCGACCGTACAATCCATCCAGAGACACCGCCGACGACGCCATCTTCTTCGTCGGACATGAGGCCGACGGTGGCAGACTTCCAGAGTTCCACTTCCTCATCTGCTAGCACACTCTGCCTCGCTTTCAGCCGCTGAAAAAAAAACAATGAATCAGCGCACTGCGTATGGACACAACACATCTATCAATGCACCTGAAAAATAGTCACCAAATAAAGTCTTACCCTCTTTCTTCTGGCCCGACTCAGAGCAGATTGCTTGGCAGCCTCCGCACACAACGTGTTGGCTGGCTGCGTATATCTGAAGCTCCTGCGTACCGCCTCAAAATACATCTTACAGGCAGCTGGAAAACAATTAAATGAGAGTGGTATGAATAAAAAATCAAACGCAAGTCACAGTAACAAGGAGGAGAAAACATTAAAACAAGTCCCTTACACACAATGTCGTCTTTATCAACATCGTGCAAATCTGGACTTGCTGATATGGCTCCGAGCAAATAGGAGGTCTGTGAAAACAAAATGTTATGCTATGATCGGTATCTATCCGTATCCATTGCCTTTTACCGCAGAATGAAAGCATATTCTTTAAATCTTACCCTTGCTCCGGTTCATAGCGCCTGCAATTAGTCTCCGAGTTGTGAAGACGGCGTACTGCTTCCTGTGAATCACAAAGAATACACTTTAATAAAGCTTGTTCTTGCAAGGCCGTAGCCGTAGCTTTAGGCTAGGCTGTTATTAGCCGTAGCTTTAGGCTAGGCTGCTATTAGCCGTAGCTTTAGGCTAGGCTGCTATTAGCCGTAGCTTAGGCTAGGCTGCTTTTAGCTCAGCAGGCAGTAATCGAACATATATTTACCGCTAGCATCTTTTCTTTGAGTTCGTCTTGTTCGATGCAGAGTCGCCATCGCGTCCAAGAGGAGTTTTACCCCGAAATCCCACATACTCCGCTCCAGACCGCCTGCACAAAGCAAAGCATACATCCTCCACTGTGGCTGCAGACCGCGCCGCTCTGAGTTTCTTGGAGATCGTAGAGAGCATGCGCGAGATGAACCAGGGTCTCCGCGGATCAATAAAATAATTAAAAAATCATTCATTTTTTTTAAATCAAGGCCTTAATTGGCACTAAAATTATTTAAATATGTTTATCGAAGTATTTATAATTCTTTAATAAAAAATGCTTATAAAAACAATTTCTTCAGATATATTATATCGCTCCAGGCAGAGAAAAAGCTAGAGGATATATATATACGTATATATGTGTGTGTGTGTGTTTACACATACAGGAGTCATGGAATTCTGCTTACAGCTCCTTCATATTTCATGTACACTAATAACTTGTGTACATGGTTCTTGTTGATGGCATTAAAATAATTTCTAATAGCATTAAAATAGCATTAAATTAGAGTCACTCATTCATGTATGAACCCCTGTGAGCGCTTAATTTAATATGACATATTAAAAAAATCCCACCATCATCCAGCACATGTTCAGTTTCTGCCCAAATATATATATATATATATATATTTTTGTAGATTTTTGTAACGGGGATAAGGATAATTCAAAACTCTCTCGGTATAAAATAAATATTTTAATGGAGATGAGAAATCTGCTTCCTCGTTGGTGAATAACCAATAGTTTGGATCCAATCATTTAAATAAACGGTGTTATTTTTTTATTTTTTTTAATATATAAGAATTGTGCTATAATTTCTAGTCACCGATCTGTTGCTGCTATATTTTAATTTGACGAACCGGAATTTGTCGATGTTCTTTTTCCTGTTTGGTGCGATTGCAATTGCGGATCTTGACCTGGCCGGACCTTATGACCACAGTGTACCAATCTTCTAATGGCTACTCCAAGCAGGATAATGCGCCATGTTATAAAGTGAATCATCTCAGACTCATTTCTTGAAACTTTTCAACTTAAGTAATTGTGAATTGAGCATATTGACAGACAACATTTTATTTTTTATCTTAAATGCTAATTTTTTTTTAAATAATTACTGCTCTAAATGTATTGCTCTGTCAGCTAAAGATCTGTTTTGGTCTCTATACTTTAATTAAATAAATCAATTCAAGCTAAAATGTAAGAGGCTATACTGAGCCTGATCTCTTTGGCCCCGTCCACATGAAGTCAAAACGAACACGAAACGCTGATATTTTCCAAAACGTTTGCCGTAAAGACGGAGACGTAAAATAAATGTGAGCGTCCACACGAATGCATGAAAACGCTGCAAAATGTATGCCAGGCCTGTAAGTGGCGCTGTGGTGCCAAAGCAAAAATAAGCGACGAAATGTTGGGCATGCGCACTAATATTTATACATGGTTGCCCTGCGGGTCCATTTTCGTGGTTAAGTCAAATTCAGGTGCTGAACTATGTCGTCGATATTGCTCTGTTCTTCCTGGAGATTTTCCAGAAGAAGAAGATTCTGTTGTAAGCCCGACAGCAGGGTGAGTAGCATTAGCAGCAACGGCGCCATTGTTGTTGTGATACTGTGTCGCGCATGCATGTTTAGAGGCGACGCTATGACGCATGCGTGTAAAAAAAAAATGCGGTTAGAGCGTAAAGATGGAAACGCGAAAACGGCGTTTCGAAATCTTCCCACTCTGAAGGCTGAATAAAAAAAAGATTGTTTACAGACCCCCGAAACGCCGGCTTCGTGTGGATGAGAGGCTGGTTTGGTGAAAAATTTGTGCGTTTAGGCCAGGGTTCGTCTTCGTGTGCCTTTGTATCAGAGATTTTCTTACCTTTTAGAAAAAAATGTAACTTGGAGTAAAACCCCCCCTGCAACCCTGATTTGCATTTGTATAGCTCACAGCATGTTCATTTACATGTTAAAGCCTCCCCTAGAATTCCATGGGGGGGAGGCATGGGGGGAACACTGCCTAAGAAAGTCCACGTCAATTTTTGACAATTTACGGGAGTTTTCGGCGAAGCCTGCAAATTGCCGTAAACTGCCGCTAACCTGAAGTTCCACGACAATCTACAGTGCCGCATATTGACGAAAATCCCACTTTTCATGCAGTGTGAGTCTCGATTTCTGCTGCAACATTCGGATGGTAGGGTCAGAATTTGGCGTCTACAACATGAAAGCATGGATCTATCCTGCCTTGTATCAACGGTTCAGGCTGGTGGTGGTGGTGTCATGGTGTGGGGAATATTTTCTTGGCACTCTTTGGGCCCCTTGGTACCAATTGAGCATCGTTGCAACGCCACAGCCTACCTGAGTATTGTTGCTGACCATGTCCATCCCTTTATGACCACAATGTACCCAACTTCTGATGGCTACTTTCAGCAGGATAATGCGCCATGTCATAAAGCTGGAATCATCTCAGACTGGTTTCTTGAACATGACAATGAGTTCACTGTACTCAAATGGCCTCCACAGTCACCAGATCTCAATCCAATAGAGCATCTTTGGGATGTGGTGGAACGGGAGATTTGCATCATGGATGTGCAGCCGACAAATCTGCGGCAACTGTGTGATGCCATCATGTCAATATGGACCAAACTCCCTGAGGAATGCTTCCAGCACCTTGTTGAATCTATGCCACGAAGAATTGAGGCAGTTCTGAAGGCAAAAGGGGGTCCAACCCGTTACTAGCATGGGGTACCTAATAAAGTGGCCGGTGAGTGTAAATGTCAAGGTATGTGTATGAATCATTTACTAATGATGATAACAATACAAAAAATATATGTCTTTACAAGGGGTGCCTGAAGGTACCTATCTGGGTTCTATACTATACACAATCTACACAAATTATTTACCCAGTATACTTAAAAAAGCAGATCTATCTATGTATGTACTGTAGATGGCTCCCAGTGTATTTAGCAGCTGCAACATCAAATGAATTAAAAGGTTAGTTAGGTAAGGACCTAACGGTCACTGTTTACTAAACCATTTCAAACAAATCAATTCTGAATGTAACTAAAACAAAACCAATGGTGCTCAGCTTAAAATCACAAATAAAGACCAATCCAGTTCTAGACCTGATGGTAGATGTTAATCCAGTGTTGCAGGTGGAAGAAGCAAAATTATTAGGAACTATTTCAGACAACACATTATCTTGGAAGAAACACGTGGACCTTATCATAAAAAAGGGGCTTGGGCTGTCTATTATCAGAAGATGTACCGGACTAACAGGTAATTCAAGAAAACGAACAACTGAAGCTCTAGTGTTATCACATTTGGACTAATGCCCAAATATAACAGCAAGGTGGCCAAAACTCCTCTACAAGAACCTATAATTTATTAATAATGAACATAATTTTCATACCAGACGTATAACAGCAGGGAAATTAATTTAATCAAAAGCACAAACAAATAGTGTTAAGATAATGCTCACGTACAGAGCAATGCATGCAATACACTAGAGGAAGTGAAAACCCAAAAAGTTTAATTCAGATTTAATCCATATTTTATATTAAATAAAATACTTTGAAACAGGTTGTAGACACTTAAGAGTGTCTACAATGCTTGATCACATGTTTCTATGTAGATGTTTATTTTTTTGCTTTTTTTGTTGTTTTTTCTGACACCAGGAAATAATAGTGACAGCTTGCTGCACTTTTCCTCCTGGAAGATTTTTTAAAAAGCCCAATTTAAGTAGACCTCTGGGGCCAGAAAAGGTTTCAACTGTGTCCAAATCACTGACATGCTATTCCTGTTTCATCCACAGAGGCTAATTCTTTTTAGTGACCCAATCCTTTGTGAACGATTCAGCCTGATTTACCAAAGGAGAACCGTTTTCAACAGAGACTGCTGAATCATCCACAGAAAAAAAAAATGTGTTGTATTTTTTTATAATTTAAAAACACAAAGCCAACATAAAGAAAAACAGATTCACATTTTTTTCTATAGATTAAATTGAAATGAAAGCCTTTTTATCCATTCGATACTCACAAAGAGAGTGGCACAGTTGAAACAAGAACAGCCACGGAAGCAGAATCAGCAGCAGTACATGGAAAGTGGCTCCCCCTCCGGCTCTAAGCATCATATCAAAGTTGAACACACGCAGCAGGTCTCTTCGGCATCCCAGAACTGTTAAATAGTAAGGGATAATAAGCTATTTTGTTTTATTTATCTGTTAGGAATAACCTTAAAATTATATTAAAAAAAAAATGCATATCCTATTAACTACTGCACTGATAGCACTTCATATAGGTGCACCGCCCCTTAAAAAATACCCTCAACCTTCACCTTGTGTGATAAATTGAGTTCTCATTGCAGCATGCAAAAGCTGTATGCCTACCTGCTCTGGCTCTTCCTTACTGACACAGAATCCAGGGTGGCAGAGGATGAAAGGTGGAGGGACTCTGACAAAAGCAGCTGTGCTGCATCGCTCTCCTCCATTCCAGACAGGGTCTTTTTCTAGCCTCCCACTGGCACTGCTGCACTCTTGGCTGCATCCAGTTGTGCACATCCTCATCATCTCTTACCCCTCCTCTTTCTTTCTCTCCCTCCTCAGAGTCTTCCCCATCCCCTCTCTTCCTCTTCCTCTTAGAAATCCAGCCACTCATCATCACAGGCTGTAAAAACCATCCTCTGAATTCACTCTCCCTGCTGCCTAAACCAGAGCAGCAAACGGCTAGCTGTGCTTCACATTTCTGTATGCATGTGTGAAGATAGCAAGACATACGTTGGAGAAAATTTACATATTCTGTATTTTTAATGAAACAAAGAAAAAGTGGTGGATGTGCAAATTCCAGCCTTTCGCGATGTTATAAACCCTATTAGAGAAACCTGTAAAGATCATCTTTATGTGGCGTATGTATGAAGGGAGACTTGGTTGTTAGGCAACGACTGAATGAAACTGTTATGGATCTACAAAACATGGTGACTAATGCTGGCCTATTTAGCCTATACTAACTTCGCAGTACAATTGCCTTGTAGTGCATCTAAAAACAGTGAATTATTCAATTATTTTTTTGCTGATTATGGTTTATAGTAACATTAAAATCCCAAAAAACCGTATAGCTGAATGTACTATGGATGTTTTGTTTATGTCCATCAGTTGGAGACTGCTGACTTATTTGCCCAGTGGACTGTCACTGACACACAAACTGCCATTGTTAATGACCCTGGCTGCCCACAAAGAGCTGGATGTGTCTCACATATCAATGAATATTGAGTGGAAAGACAAAGTGTGGTAGAAAAAGGCACAAAGAAAAGGGCTAAAAGCAGCCTTTAAAGGTACAGTTGGATTTAAAGCTTCCAGGATAGTGATTGGTTTCCAACATGACTGATCATGTTCTTTAAGTTAAGTCCCCCTGGAGGAACAACCCAGAGATTTCCTGTCTGATTTGGGAAATTTACAGGGCTGGTTTTTAACAAGCCAAAATCCCACTTTTTTTTTAAGATTAAAGTAAAAAGTGTAATCCCACCTTGAAATTAAGTTTCTAGTCTGGAGGGAGAGTGGACTGCTTGAGTTCCTGCATGAAGTTTTCACATTTGGTGATGGGAAGTGATGATATGTGGCACAGTCGGGTATAATTAGACAATTCCTACTTTCTTCAGCTCCCAAGCTTTAGGGAGATGCTAATTTCATTCTCCATTAAAACTTGGCACCTGCCCAATGATATGGTCTAAATAATAATGATGTAGTCTAATAGGTTATTATGGTTTTAATTTACTCATTTTTAAGATTCCTTTTTGACAGAAGTTGTGCATCCAAACTGACAAAAAGTCAATGAAGAGGAGACATAAAAAAGAGAGATAAAGATTAATTTCTTTATTTGACATGTTTAATTTTCTTTTGTGATTTAAAGAGCATTAGTTACAAAATAAAACAATCTTCTTTATTTTGCCCAATGAATTGTAATCTCTTCAGAAACCTGCCCTGCACAGATCCACCTTTGCACTTCTACTCTAAGGATTACCGTCGGAATCCATCAAGGTGATGCATTCAAGTCTTTAAGATTAAGTTAAATCATAAAATATATTTCACTGCAAAAAGGAAGTTAAATGATTTAGTAAATAATATTCTGTATTTGAATTAAACATTTTTGGAAATACCTCAAGCATCACTTCACTATAACAAAACTGCTTGTTTATATTTGGTTTTATGGCATTCTATTGAGTTTTACTAAAAAAGATGTGAAAGATATATTTGACTTAAAAATCTATTGACACGGTGACATTCACTAATTGGGTATAGCGCCTTTGCGCTCTGCTGCACTTACTGTTCTTACTGTACTGCTGCCTCTTGGCCAGGTCTCCCTCGAAAAAGAGATTTCATCTGAAGGGACTTCCTGGTAAAATAAAGGTTAAATAAAATAAAATAAACTTACCTAGTTGTATCAATAAACATTCTGCAAACAATTAATATGAATAAGCACTAATATCTACATACATTCCAAGTTGGAAAAATACAGTTGGAATTTCCAACTATATTTTTACTTCAACTTTGTTATTTAGTGAACGAGCTGTCTTTGAATGCACCACAATGTTGTTTACCGTGGCCATTAAACGTCTTCTGTGCGCACAATGGCGAGACGGCGGAGAACTTTACGGCTGCGCTCGATTTAGATAAACATCGGATTATTTGATGCTCTTCTATCCTGGCCTGATTCAAATTGATCGTTTCTGTCAAAGAAAGTAAGACCGAAAACGATGTAAATCATTAAATCGGTATTTGTTCCACATGCTTTCACAGTTAATATTTTCTTATATATATATATGTGTTGTCTTGAATCGTGAACTGTAACGCGTGGTGCAATGAAGGGGGCTGTGGGGCTGTGGTTTGCTAAAACTAGTGCGCTCTTATTAGAAACATTGTGGTATGTGTTTGATCTGCTCTGATCAGTTGCCTGTTTTTTCAGATGAAGCTGATCTGCTGCTGCGGGGTTTTGCTCCTCCTCATCCTCGCTCCCAGCTCCTGCAAAGGAGGAAACATCTTGGTCCTCCCTATCGAGGGCAGCCACTGGATAAACATGGAGTTTTTAATAAAGTCTCTGCACTCCAGAGGACACAACCTGACTGTTATGCGCCCCAGCAACAGCTGGTACATCAGGGAAAACTCATCCTATTACAGCACCTTCACAGTTCCTGTTAAGAGGAGCTTTTATCAGGAGTTCATCACCAAAATCATATTTGACATCATCCAGTTTGAGCGGGGAGCTTTACCTCTGACCAGCTTCTTTGGTGCTTCGTTTGGCATGTTCAGCACAGCCCTGGAGATTCACAGGGCTGTGAGTGAATTTGTTTCAGCCATGCTGGACGATGCAGAGTTGATCAGAACCCTGAACAACACCAAGTATGATGTGGTTCTAACTGACCCATGCTGGGGTAGTGGAGCCATTTTGGCCAAATATTTAAACCTCCCTTTAGTCTTTAATGTTCGCTGGATAATATCTGAAGAAGGTCATTTTGGCATTGCTCCTTCTCCATTATCATATGTTCCCATCACAGGATCTGGCAACACTGATAAGATGACCTTCTTTCAGAGAGTTAAAAACAACCTTTTATATTCTATCGTCCGAATGAACGATCTGTCGATCACTAAGCGAGTATACCAGCCCCTTTGTGAGAAATATCTAGGACCCGATTGTGATTTTGATATTTTGAAGATAAATGCTGATATTTGGCTGATGAGAACCGATTTTGTGTTCGATTACCCTCGTCCCACAATGCCCAATGTTGTGTACATAGGAGGGTTCCAGTGCAAACCTGCAGAGTCCCTCCCCGTCTCTATGGAGGAGTTTGTGCAGAGTTCTGGAGATCATGGAGTCATAATCATGTCTTTAGGGACTTTCGTGCCTGAGCTTCCAGAAGATCTGGCAAATGAGATTGCTGCAGCTTTTTCTAAGCTCCCACAGAAAGTCATCTGGAGCTATAAAGGCAACAAACCGTCCACTCTGGGTAACAACACTTTAGTTGTCGACTGGATGCTGCAAAAAGACCTCTTAGGACATCCTAAAGTAAAGCTTTTTGTGGCTCACGGAGGAACAAACGGACTCCTAGAAGCCATTTATCATGGTGTCCCAGTTGTGGGGTTACCCTTGTTTTTTGATCAATATGACAATCTGCTCCGCCTGGAAGTAAAAGGAGCGGCTAAAATTCTTACGCTGAGTACAGTAGATAAAGATGACAACTTCCTGAAAGCGATACAGGAAGTCCTGAATGAACCTTCCTACAGGCTGAACATGCAGAGACTCTCCAGGCTGCACAGAGATCAGCCGATGAAGCCCATTGAAACCGCCATCTTCTGGATGGAGTTTGTAATGAGACACAAAGGTGCTGCTCACCTGAAAGCTCAATCCTACAGAATGCCCTGGTATATCTACCACTCTGTAGACGTAGTCCTCTTCCTGTCAGCAGCAGTGCTGCTCATGCTCACAGCTACCGTCATGTTTATCAGGTGTTTATGGAAAGCTGTCTGTAGACGTAAAGTTAAAGCTGACTAAGTATTTACTCTATGTAGAGGTAGCGTTCCAATAACTATTTTTTTATATATTTTTTTACACTTTACAAGCATTATTTCATGCTTATACTCATAAACTCTACTGCAACCTGGTTTTGGTCATATATTGGTAAATAAGAAAATGTATCTTTTTTTAAGTTGCTTATTGTAATCTAAAATGCCACACACTGAATCTGTATTTATTTCATGGAAGTTATTAATTATTTTGTCCAATAAACATGTTTAGCTATTTATATAATACATCCTAAGCTGCTTTTTTAATTTGTTTAAAAAAAAAACTGCATTGATCATCTGTAGCTCAATAGTAATCAAAACATTTTAGCACAGAAAAATATATTTTACTATCTACTTATTTAGTCATTATGTGCAGGTTATGAATGTCACCCATCACATTTTAATTTGGGCAGTGTTTATTCTTTTTTCTTTTGCATTAGAAATGTATTTAATAAAACTATACCAGATTAACATTGAGATGCAAATGCAAGGTTTTCCCCAAGCTTTTTACCATTTTTTCACATTACAACCCCAGATGTACATTTATTTCAAATGCATTTAAATTGATATGTCAACACAAAGTAATACATAATTATGAAGTAGAGGAAAAATTACAAAAAAATTGGAGCTAATTAGAGTAAAGGCCTGATTATATTTCTGCTAAAACCACAGAACAAGGGAAGGCGGAGCTACATTTTTGTCTGAGAGAGCAGGGAAACAGATTGACAGCCAAAGTCAGATTCAATCTGTGAAAATATCCATTTCAGTAAGTCAAAACAGAGTGACAGTATTACTAATAAATTATAATTTATAATTGTTTTATAAGAGGACAAAACAATCTTTTCCAGCAAGCCTTGTCTAATTATTCACTGGGCTGCCATAAAATAAGTTTTGCACCCAATCATTTCAGTGACAACAGATTACCTTATCTTAAAACAGCTACTACACCTTTGCTCGAGTGCAGGAAACGCTCCAAAGTCAAAGTTGAAGTAATCAGCTGAGCTTCTTTAAATAGGGAGTTTTCATCTAACTGGTTTGAAAAGCTCAGCTGACTTTAGCTGTCCTGCATTGTACGGTAAGCAGTGAATCCGAATGATGATCAGTTAATCAGAACCAATTGGGTTGTAATAAATCTGGTTGCTATGCACTGTAATCGGTCCAGATTGTATCCTATATAATCATATGCAACTATTTGTAAAGTACTTTAAGAGGAAACATTGCGCTGTATTATTAAACTGCATATGCTCCTAGTTTTTCTAGCTATTGGATGGAACGCATTTCACCAATGATCACATAAATCTCACTGATACAGAATAATTAAATAATCAAAAAGAAATTCTTGTGGCATGTTAAACTAATGCATATGAATATGGTTGCTCGTCCCTTTCATTTATTACTGGATGCTACAAATATGCCCATCTTTTTTCCACTGAAATGTTGTTCCCTTTTTTTGTAAAATATTCACAATCTCGCTAAATTAAGGCGCGTCCTGCAGTTTTATCCGCCACTAACTGTGTTGAACTCTTGCACAGTTGTGCAATCATTGCTGCACTTCTTTTCTCTGACACTAGGTGTCGCCATGGAACGCAGTATTATCGCTCCTCAGCAGGAACTGGTGCAAAGATCCTAAACTTTCTCCCAATTTTGTGTTATCTGCTGTTCTTCTTTCGTTGCATTTTCACGTTTCATTGACTAGTTGGACCGAACGGATATTTTAAAACAAATCTCTTAAAACAGATTACCTTCCTAAATTCGACAGGAGTCTGTTAATTGTCACATCCCTGGGTCTGTTAGTGCTTTTGCTGTCACACACAGGGTTATGCTTTCCAGAAAGTGACTGGAATAAAGACTTAAATACGTCTTCCTTATGTATTTAACGAGAATTTTGATGTAGCACACTGGTAACAACTTTAATTTGATCCGGACAAACAAGACTAAATGTAAGTATTATATCTAATTATCTTATATTTGTATATACTGCATAGAACCAGGAAAACATTATCGAGCATGTGCAGATCCCCTTCCTGCCTAACAGCCATGCATGTTAGAACTGATCCATGCGGTGCCAAACCCAGTTATGTGTCAACATGTGTTTCCACACCTGGTCACTGCTGAAGAATACGGAGCCCCTCTGATGACATGGTAAAAAAAAAAATTTAATTGTGGCCACGAAGTAGTATTTCGTGCGCACGAAGTAGTATTTCGTGGCCACGCAATAAGTTTAACGTGCGCACGAAATACTTATTAATAATATTAATATCATTCTGGACAACTGGACAACAATTAATATCATTCTGGACAATTAATATCAATATCTGGACAACTGGGTAAGCAAATCGAGCGCGCCTTCTCTAAGGTCTAAGGCGCGCTCGATTTGCTTACCCAGTCGGTCTCCGCCAGTCACGTGACATTTGTTGCTATGACGCTATTTTATGTGGAAAAGGCGTAGTGTAAACTACGGTGGCTGAGAAGTGCAAAACACATTTACAATTCAAAAACACATTAACAAATAAAAAACAAAATAACATTTGAAGAAACAAAATTATATTTTATGAAACAAATGTATTTTTGAAAAAAAAGTTAAAATTTTTAAAAACACATTTACATTTTAGCATACAAATTTACATTAACAAATAAACACAATAACATTTGAAGAAGCAAAATTATATTTTATGAAACAAATGTATTTTTGAAAAAAAAGTTAAAATTTTTAAAAACACATTTACAATTCAAAAACACATTAACAAATAAACACAATAACATTTGAAGAAGCAAAATTATATTTTATGAAACAATTTATTTTTGAAAAAAAAAGTTTAAATTTTTAAAAACACATTTACATTTAAGGAAACAAATTTACATTTTAAATAAGTTAGATTTTAGGTGAGAGAAAGTTTCATTTTAGAGAAAAAAAAAATACATTATAGGGAAACAAATTTACATCAAAAAAAAAATTGACCGTTCGGAAACACTTGTACAAGTGCAAAGACAAAACTGCAAGTGGCAAAACACATTTACATAGCCAAAAACAAATTAACAAAAGACGGCTACACGGAAAGGGAATGTCCCAGTGGCCGGATGTGACGTCACGATTACCCTGACTTGTAGTACAAACAGCTCAATCTGTAGTCCTCCTGCTTCACGTGAAAAGTCAGCGGCGATTTTAGATGGAAAGAATTGCACTGAAGCTGTTTTTCTTAAGTTTACGCTAACCAAACAATGTTTTCAGCCAATTTACACCATTTTGTTCTTCATGCGGACGGTCTCTGGAACTTTTACGGGACAAGGACCAGGTGGCAGGACCAAGCAGCAGGACCGGGCGTATTACTGGCCGGAGCCACTATTATTTTGTCATGTAGTTTTTTTATTACTTTTCTTTGGTATTTAATTATTTTTTGGGTATTTTTCCTGCCGTTTTTCGGCAAATGCCTTATTTATAGTACTTCTAACTAGATTGTTTTATATAGATATATATATATATATATATATGCTATATATTGTGATGTTATCGCTTAATAACCTGTATCAAAATGTATTCTTTATGGGTTTCTTTTTATTGTGATGTTATTGCTTAATAAACTGCATTAAAACTTTTATAATATCACATTTACTTGATGGAACGGAGTATTTTATCTGCGAATAAGTGGCCTCGGCCGGCAGCGGCCACTATCGGCCTCTCAGATGGCAAGCTCTGCCGGCAGCGGCTCTGCCGGCAGCGGCCACCATCGGCCTCTCCGATGGCAAGCTCTGCCGGCAGCGGCCACCATCGGCCTCTCCGATGGCAGTCTCTGCCGGCAGCGGCCACCATCGGCCTCTCTGATGGCAGGCTCTGCCGGCAGCGGGCAACAACGGCCACTCCGATGGCAGGCTCTGCCGCAGCCACTGCCATGAATTGAGCTCGGCCCTGCTGCTTGGTCCTGCCACCTTGTACCGTGTCCCGTAAAAGTTCCAGAGACCGTCCGCACGAAGAACAAAATGGTGTAAATTGGCTGAAATTTGCTCCACAATATAGGCAAAACATTGTTCGGTTAGCGTAAACTTAAGAAAAACAGCTTCAGTGCAATTCTTTCCATCTAAAATCGCAGCTGACTTTTCACGTGAAGCAGGAGGACTACTACAAGTCAGGGTAATCGTGACGTCACATCCGGCCACTGGGACATTCCCTTTCCGTGTAGCCGTCTTTTGTTAATTTGTTTTTGGCTATGTAAATGTGTTTTGCCACTTGCAGTTTTGTCTTTGCACTTGTACAAGTGTTTCCGAACGGTCAATTTTTTTTTAGATGTAAATTTGTTTCCCTATAATGTATTTTTTTTTCTCTAAAATGAAACTTTCTCTCACCTAAAATCTAACTTATTTTAAATGTGAATTTGTTTCCTAAAATGTAAATTTGTTTGCTAAAATGTAAATTTGTTTTTAAAAATTTTAACTTTTTTTTTCAAAAATACATTTGTTTCATAAAATATAATTTTGTTTCTTCAAATGTTATTTTGTTTTTTATTTGTTAATGTGTTTTTGAATTGTAAATGTGTTTTTAAAAATTTAAACTTTTTTTTCAAAAATACATTTGTTTCATAAAATATAATTTTGTTTCTTACAATGTTATTTTGTTTATTTGTTAATGTAAATTTGTATGCTAAAATGTAAATGTGTTTTTAAAAATGTAAACTTTTTTTTCAAAAATAAATTTGTTTCATAAAATATAATTTTGTTTCTTCAAATGTTATTTTGTTTTTTATTTGTTAATGTGTTTTTGAATTGTAAATGTGTTTTGCACTTCTCAGCCACCGTAGTAAACAACCGCAGCATAGCTAAACGAAGGACTAAAGGCCCGTTTACATAGCAGCCTGTCCAAGATAAGTCATTACAGTTAACATAATACGGAGCCCCTCTGATGATATGGTAAAAAAAAAATTTTAATTGTGGCCACGAAGTAGTATTTCGTGGCCACGCAATAAGTATAACGTGCGCACGAAATACTACTTCGTGGCCACGCAATAAGTTTATCGTGCGCACGAAAAACTATTTCGTGGCCACGCAATAAGTTTAACGTGTGCACGAAATACTTATTAATAATATTAATATCATTCCTGGACAACTGGGTAAGCAAATCGAGCGCGCCTTCTCTAAGGTCTAAGGCGCGCTCGATTTGCTTACCCAGTCGGTCTCCGCCAGTCACGTGACATTTGTTGCTAAGACGCTATTTTAGGTGGAAAAGGCGCAGTGTAAACAACCGCAGCATAGCTAAACGAAGGACTAAAGGCCCGTTTACATAGCAGCCTGTCCAAGATAAGCCATTACAGTTAACATAAACCTGAAAACGGGCGGATTTATTGATATTATTAATAAGTATTTCGTGCGCACGTTAAACTTATTGCGTGGCCACGAAATAGTATTTCGTGCGCACTTTAAACTTATTGCGTGGCCACGAAGTAGTATTTCGTGCGCACGAAATACTACTTCGTGGCCACAATTAAACATTTTTTTGACCATGTCATCAGAGGGGCTCCGTAATGGAAGCAAATCGTTACCATATTTAAAAAGCATTTTCAGAAATGCTTTTTCATTTTAACAATGTGGCTGCATTGTTTGACTCCTAAATGAAATTAGTCATCAATAATCCTGTTTGCATTTTCATTTTCTTCTTCAACACTGCTCATCATTTTACTTAATTAAAATGAAAAAGAAAAAGACATTTGAGATTTATTTTTCAAAATGTACCCCAGCAAATACATACCAAAATTCAATTTTAAATGTAAAATTTGAAAATGAAAAAGCATTTCCAGAAATGCTTTTTCATTTTAAGAATGTGGCTGCATTGTTTGACTCATAAATTAAATTAGTAATCAATCATCCGATTTGCATTTGTATTTTCTTCTTTAAGACTGCACAATTTATGCCATAAACAAAGAGAAAACACGGCAGACATTGCTTTTTCGTTTTCATGGTCTGCCTGCAAAGTACTGTCCATAACTCGAAAATGAAAAAGCATTCTGAGCGGCGGGCGCAGCAGAGTGACGTCAGCAGCCGCTCTTCCTCAGGTCCTTGCTGACCGGAACACTGAAGTTATAAAAAAACAAAACAAGAAACAAGTAATCTAGCCTGTCTTCCTCAGGCTAACTTTAAATTACAAAAAAGTGTATATGTAGTTTTTTATCTAAGAGAATTAGAGTAATTACCTTGCTTCTTTGATAATTATACTTGTTTATTTGCTCATCAATGTCTTACCCTATTCATGACAAAAGCTGATAAATATGAGACAGTAAACCATTTTCTATAACCTTAAGTAAAACGTTAGATTTCACCTATTTTTAAAATGATATCATGAAACTAGAAAATCTCGTCATGGGTTAAGATGGGATTTAAACCAAGTCTCTACCACTTAAGACCAGCTGCTATGGAATGTAAGCACCATGTGAAGGCTGAATGCAAAGTTTAGGCTCAGTTACATTTAGTAACGGTTGTGAATTACCTTCTGTTTCAACTCAGAAGCTCTGTTATAGTGCTTGCATGCAAACCTCAACATTTCTATAAATATAATTGTGAAAAACAGACTAGGATTTACAGCTTATTCAAGTCAGATGATCAGATGCAGAGATCAGCTATTAAGGATCGATTAATAATAAAGTTACTTTGTTTCTTTACATAAAAAAAAAAACATAAACCCTGGTTAGCTGGACCCTGACCACTGCTGGCAGCTCTGCGCTGTTGCAAAAAGAAACTGTTTGCCATCCTTTTGTTTTAATATCATAGCAGACACCTTAGAATTGAGTTCATGGAGTTAAAGAAAAGGCCACATTCACCTATCTAGATTAAATCCAACATAAAAATATAAATAAAAAATATCTGATCAGTTATCATACTATGGTTTGTTGCCTAAGAACAGCTAAGTTGACCTTAGACTGTTTAAAGTGTATATATCTCATTCAATGATGGATCCAACCCAGAAGTTACTTGCCAGGGTTTCCACACTGACCTGAAGAATCATTTGATATATCTCAAATTAAGCTGATAATAGGGGTCAAATTTACACTGTGCTACTTCAATGAAGCAAAGAGTAATGCAGTATATACTAGCTAACAGGTTCTTTTTATTTTTAATTTTATGTATATGTCCCATGTTCTCATTTCAGATGAATGCAGTATATAGCTGCGGGGCGTTGCTCTTGCTCGTCCTCCTTCCCTGCAGTTGTGAGGGTGGCAACATCTTGGTCTTTCCTACTGAAGGAAGCCACTGGATAAACATGGAAATCCTTCTGCAAGCTCTTCACTCCAAAGGACACAATGTCACTATTTTATATCCCAGCAAAAGCTGGTACATCAAGGAGAACTCCATACATTATAGCACAATATCAGTCCCACTGGAAAAGAGCCTAATAGATAAGGAGTTTTTAAAAAAAATCTTTAATGAGTTCATCAAATTTGAGCGGGGGGACTTATCTTTCATCAGTTTTCTCTACATCAATCTAGGCATTCTTGACAAAATTATTGAAATTCACACTTCTATTAGCGCATTTGTTTCAACCCTGCTGGATGACACAGAGCTGATGAGGAAATTAAATGAGACCAAGTTTGATCTGGTTCTAACTGACCCATGCTGGGGTAATGGAGCTATTTTGGCCAAATATATGAACCTCCCTTTAGTTTATAATGTTCGCTGGTTAATGCCAGAAGAAGCTCATTTTGCCATTGCTCCTTCCCCCTTATCCTACATTCCAACCACAGGATCTGGCAACACTGATATAATGACATTTTTTCAGAGAGTTAAAAACACCATTCTTCATTTAATGACATATATGCAAAGCAGGCAGATCATTAAGGGAGTATACCAGCCCCTTTGTGAAAAATACCTCGGACCTGATTGTGACTTTGATATGATAAGGAATGATGCTGATATTTGGCTGATGAGAAGCGACTTTGTGTTCGATTACACTCGTCCCACAATGCCTAATGTTGTCTACATGGGAGGGTTCCACTGTAAACCTGCAGAGCCACTTCCTGACTATATGGAGGAGTTTGTGCAGAGTTCTGGAGATCATGGAGTCATAATTATGTCCCTCTCAACATTCGTGGAAGAACTTCCAGAAGATCTGGTAAATGAGATTGCTGCAGCTTTTTCTAAGCTCCCACAGAAAGTCATCTGGAGCTATAAAGGCACCAAACCGTCCACTCTGGGTAACAACACTTTAGTTGTCGACTGGATGCCACAAAAAGACCTCTTAGGACATCCTAAAGTAAAGCTTTTTGTGGCTCATGGAGGAACAAATGGAGTCCAGGAGGCGCTGTGTCATGGAGTTCCATTGGTGGGTTTCCCAATGGTTTTTGATCAATATGACAATCTGCTCCGCCTGGAAGTAAAAGGAGCGGCTAAAATTCTTACGCTGAGTACAGTAGATAAAGATGACAACTTCCTGAAAGCGATACAGGAAGTCCTGAATGAACCTTCCTACAGGCTGAACATGCAGAGACTCTCCAGGCTGCACAGAGATCAGCCGATGAAGCCCATTGAAACCGCCATCTTCTGGATGGAGTTTGTAATGAGACACAAAGGTGCTGCTCACCTGAAAGCTCAATCCTACAGAATGCCCTGGTATATCTACCACTCTGTAGACGTAGTCCTCTTCCTGTCAGCAGCAGTGCTGCTCATGCTCACAGCTACCGTCATGTTTATCAGGTGTTTATGGAAAGCTGTCTGTAGACGTAAAGTTAAAGCTGACTAAGGAGTAAGGAAATGTATGTATAAAGATGTTGCCTATAGGTAAAGCTCAACATAAAGGAATATTTTGAATTTTGTAATTCAAATTTGGCTTTTGTTCTAATAATATTTAAACACGTTAATTTTTTTTTTTTTTTTTTTCACTTATATTGTAAATAGAAATACCCTTCAATCAAGTGAGTATCCTTTTGGTAATGTTCAATTTACAAACTTTCAAATCTGCAAATCATGCATGTTTTTAAAGGGATTGCCATACACAGTTATACAAGTTATCAATACAACAGTTAACAATGCAAACTGTGAAATATGTGGTAAATTTGTGCATTATGTGTTTAATCTCAATACGGTCACTAATGTACAACCATACTCAGCAAATAAAACAAGTTCCAATCAGACTGATGTGCTTTATGGGGATCTGTTGACATTTTGTTAACCTCCAGAGTGGTTTGGAGTCTAAGCAACCAAGATGACAGTAAGCTTCTATGAATTAAAAAATAAAAGGCAGAAAACCTCTTCCTTCTGATCAGAGGTTGGTTTCTACCTCAAAAAGATTTCAAGATCGTTGCTGTCTTGTTTACATGCACAGGTAGATGGTTTACTTTAAAAGTACAAAATGCTTTAAGCTTGCAGAACACATCATTGTATGAAGTACAACATGTTCATTGAAATGGTTATCCTGGAAACTCTCCACACATATTAGCAAATCCTACTGCTATAATAATTCCACCCTGGCTTCCACTTCTCACTCCTCTGCATCGCAAATAACCAGGGTTACCTTCAAGCAATTCAGACAAACTTTTTGTATTCAAAATAAATGCATTATTAGTATTTATTTTGAGTAAGTATACGTTATTAATATGAAATACATAAACTTGCATTAGTAAAGCTTGTTTAATAGATTTTATGCTAAAATTATCTTTAAAAAAGTAAATAGCAATTTGTTTTGTAATAAAATCCCATAAATGTTCTAATTTTGAAGAAATATTTTTGTGAGTGTTGGGATAGTCCGAGATGTTCAGGAGTCATCAGGAGACTCTCCAGCATGTCTGGGTCCGCGCTTAGGGTGTTTTACCGGATATTTACTGAAAACCTACACATACAGAAGATACCTTCATTTTGAATCACTTCATCTGCTGTAGCATTAACTTCATGTTATCAGAACTGTGAGTTACCAGGCTGACAATATGCCCTAAATTACAGAGGAAGTGGGTGCCACCCAAATTTTAATAAACTGGCCTCAATTTGAATAAAGTTCTCAAAAAAAAAAGAAAAATAAAATATGAAAAGAACATAAACATGTTAGGAAATTCCAGTCAAAAAAAGAAATAGCAAAATTTCTGAGCAATTTAGAAGGATTTTATCCAAACAAAACATACCAGTCAATTTCAAACACAACAACACACTCAGAAAAAAAATGGTTAATTTAAAAAAAAAAGGACTGCCAAACCTAAACTGAGCTGATTGTTTTATGCCATCCAAAGCATTGAGCAATGTTCAGCCTCCTAGATTGGAGAAGCCAAACAATGACAATACATGGCATTGGAAGCATGGAAGAGCAAGAAACTCTGGGACACACTTTTAAACACCAAAGTGTTTAGATTTTGGACAGAGAGGACAAACAGTTTGAAAGAGGAGTGAAAACAGCCTTCTTTATTAAAAGAGGAGAGAGGGGGGAGGATTACGGTTTCAGCTTCCAACATGAAACTCATTCCAAGAAAATTATAAAAGCACTCCCAATATGATTTAAAAGACCAAGGATATAGCCCATATGTAGAACAAAAGGCGCATATTTGATTTACTTCTGACTTGCAATGTGTGCATGAGAATGGACCTCCAAGCAGTTTACATCAGCGCTCAAACCACATATTGCTCTGGTGCGAGCCAACAGATTTACAAAACTGCTATGTCAGTGTCGAAACATCTTCAAAAAACTGAGCGAGAAGCTCATTGCCTTCCAATTTGAACCTGTTTGTGGTTGACATGACTCGGATGACTAAGAACTTACACATGTCCATTATGATTTGCACTTTTTTTTTTTAAACATGACCAGAAGCGTGACAGAAAAATTTAATAATCATGACCCTGATTATCATCTCAAAATACATTACTTAGAATTACAGCTTCGACCAAACTGCCAACAGCCACAACTTACTCTTTAATTAGGGTGGATAAACCGGTTTTGCACATCTTATCCATTGCACATTCAATCCTTGCAGATCACCCACAACACGCCCACTCATTGCAGGTGCTTACATGCAGTTTAGCACTCCATATTTGGCTTCTTTAAAGGTCAGTCCCTATGTGCGTACGTTTTAGCACCAAGTTTTTATCTGCAGTGCACAACAAGCCCTCCCCCTTCCTTTTTAGTTATTTTTAAAAGCTTTTCTTGACAAGGTTCCTGTATTTCAAGACCTGCCAATATTATACAGAGTAAATATTTATTGGCTTTATTTTTACATTTTGCAAAATATTCATATCTGCTGCACTGAAAAAAGGGACTTTTCGTTCCTGTAAATATCATTTTGCAAAATGACACCTTTTATTTAATGTGTTACTTAGAATTCATTTGTAATTCTTTATCCACAGAGAGACAAGTAAATTTAATAAATCTTACCAAATATAAATAGTATTAACAAAGCAATTTAAATAAGTCCCTAACTTAACAGATATAAGTAAAATGTACTTTGATATTAGGAGTAAACTTGACATTTCTTTGGTAGGCTTAAAACTTTCCTTTTTGATAAAGCTTATAGTTAAAGAGGCTCAGGTTATCCTGAGCTATCTCTATAGTTATGCTGCTATAGGCTTAGACTGTTGGAGGACATAGGGACCCCTATTTCATCATTCTGCTTCATTCTATGTCTATTCTTCCACTCTGCAGAATCTGTTAGTTCAATCTCTAACATTATGCTCTCTCTGCTTTTTCTCATAGTAGCTTCGCCTCATCTGTTCCTATTTGGCTGTGACACCATCCTGGAGAGAAATATCAGCTGTGCTGCTGCTGTCAACACCTTTGTTCATAGATGTTGGAGATCAGCCTGTTTTTCCAGTGTAGCCCTGTTTCTCTGACTGGCGGGATGTGCTCTCTTCTCCCTCTGACATGGGAGTTGATTCAGAGCTCGTCTGCCTGGCTGTGTGTTTACTGGACGGGGCCGCCTTTTACAGTTGCTTTTTGTATCTCTGCCTATGTCTCCTTGAACCCGAGTCGGCCTCGGCAGATGGCCGCTCACACCGAGCCTGGTTCTGCTGGAGGTTGCTTCCCGTTAAAGGGGAGTTTTTCCTCTCCACTGTTGCTACAAGCATGCTTAGTGTGAGGGATTGCATCCAAGTCAATGAGTCGATGCAATCAACTGGTTTTCCTTGATAGAAAATGTTGAATCAATTTGACTGTACGATCTGGTGAACTGTAAAGTGCCTTGAGATGACATGTGTTGTGATTCGGTACTTTATAGATAAGCTGAATTGAATTGAATTTTCTTACTTGTCCATGTTTAGGTCAGAAATTGTTGGCTGCATGGTGGTGTAGTTTACAGTATTGTTGCCTTGCAGCGAAAAGGTTCTTGGTTTTAAATCAAGGTAAAAAAAAAACTACTTTATTTGTTTGGAGTTACTAGACTGCTCTATGTAAACAATATTCAGAGAGAACATTGCTTTCATGGTTGTTGTCTAACTCTTTTCTACCTGCATCTATTACAGGTGCTGGTCATAAAATTAGAATATCATGAAAAAGTAGATTGATTTCAGTAATTCCATTTAAAAAGTGAAACTTGTATATTATATTCATACATTACATACACACTCATATATTTCAGATGTTTATTTTGTTTAATTTTGATGATTACAAATGACAACAAATGAAAATCTCAAATTCATCATATCAGAAAATTAGAATATTGTGAAAAGGTTAAAAATTGATGGCCCCTGGTGCCACACTCTAATCAGCTAATTAACTCAAACCACCTGCAAAAGCCTTTAAATGGTCTTTCAGTCTAGTTCTATAGGCTACACAATCATGGGGAAGACTGCTGACTTGACAGTTGTCCAAAAGACGACCATCGACACCTTGCACAAGGAGGGCAAGACACAAAAGGTCATCGCTAAAGAGGCTGGCTGTTCACAGAGCTCAGTGTCCAAGCACATTAATAGAGAGGCGAAGGGAAGGAAAAGATGTGGTCGAAAAAAGTGTACAAGCAAGAGAGATAACCGCACCCTGGAGAGGATTGTGAAACAAAACCCATTCAAAAATGTGGGGGAGATTCACAAAGAGTGGACTGCAGCTGGAGTGAGTGCTTCAAGAACCACCACACACAGACGTATGAAAGACATGGGTTTCTGCTGTCACATTCCTTGTGTCAAGCCACTCTTGAACCACAGACAGCGTCAGAAGCGTCTTGCCTGGGCTAAAGAGAAACAGGACTGGACTGCTGGTGAGTGGTCCAAAGTCATGTTCTATGATGAAAGTAAATTTTGCATTTCCTTTGGAAATCAAGGTCCCAGAGTCTGGAGGAAAAGAAGAGAGGCACTTCATCCACGTTGCTTGAAGTCCAGTGTAAAGTTTCCACAGTCAGTGATGGTTTGGGGTGCCATGTCATCTGCTGGTGTTGGTCCATTGTGTTTTCTGAGGTCCAGGGTCAACGCAGCCAATACCAGGAAGTTTTAGAGCACTTCATGCTTCCTGCAGCTGACCAACTTTTTGGAGATGCAGATTTCATTTTCCAACAGGACTTGGCACCTGCACACAGTGCCAAAGCTACCAGTACCTGGTTGAAGGACCATGGTATCCCTGTTCTTAATTGGCCAGCAAACTCTCCTGACCTTAACCCCATAGAAAATCTATGGGGTATTGTGAAGAAGAAGATGCAATACACCAGACCCAACAATTCAGAAGAGCTAAAAGCCACTATTAGAGCAACCTGGGCTATCATAACACCTGAGCAGTGCCACAGACTGATCGACTCCATGCCACGCCGCATTGCTGCAGTAATACAGGCCAAAGGAGGCCCAACTAAATACTGAGTGCTGTACATGCTCATACTTTTCATGTTCATACTTTTCAGTTGGCCAACATTTCTATAAATCCTTTGTTTTTATTGGTCTTCAGTAATATTCTAATTTTCTGATATGATGAATTTGGGATTTTGGGTAATCATCAAAATTAAACAAAATAAACATCTGAAATATATGAGTTTGTATGTAATGTATGAATATAATATACAAGTTTCACTTTTTAAATGGAATTACTGAAATCAATCTACTTTTTCATGATATTCTAATTTTATGACCAGCACCTGTATATTAAACTTTTCTCTGTTCTTATGCTCTGTTCAAGTACAATATGTTGAACTGTGAGCTTACAAGGTTGTGTAATACAAACAAACCTGATTTGCCTTAAACATACTTTGTGTTGGCATTACAAAACATGACTGGCTTGCGCAATTGCCCTCATTCAGGCTGTTAAGAAACTCAGAGAAGTCAGCTTCTGCAGATCAGTTTCAAAAGTTTTCTAAACACATACATGTACTCTTCCGACAATAAAAACTACTTGCCCCGGGCGATGGTTAACATCAAGCCCTGATACATATATACACACACACATATGGTAAATGGTAATGGTAAATGGCATGTACTTATATAGCGCCTTTATTCAAGTTAGGAGACTTGACCAAGGCACTTTACACTACATTCATTCACCCATTCACACACACACTCACACACTGATGTTGGCAAGCTACATTGTAGCCACAGCTGCCCTGGGGCTCACTGACAGAAGCGGGGCTGCCGTACACTGGCGCCACCGGGCCCTCTGACCACCATCAGTAGACAATGCAGGTGAAGTGTCTTGCCCAAGGACACAACGACAATGAAAGTCGGAGTCGGGGCTTGAACCGTCAACCCTTCGATTTCATATATACATATATATATGTGTGTGTGTATACATATACAAAAGTATACACATACACATATATACTGTACATACACACAGCAGAGACACAAGTGGCAGCATGGCTTGTTAATGGTAGACATTCAACTAATGCTGATGCTTTTTGTATAGTGTACAGTATGTTGTAAGTGTATGTTGTAATTTCTCTGATTCTCTGAGGGACAGAGTTCCGTTCCTGAGATGCTGTAACTCTTCTCACATATAAAGCCTTAAATGGCCAAGCTCCATCTTATATAAGAGATCTGATGTTCAGTATGTCCCTAACAGAGCACTTCGCTCTTAATCTGCAGGTTTACTAGTGGTTCCTAAAATTTCTAAAAGTAGAATGGGAGGCAGATCTTTTAGTTATCAGGCTCCTCTCCTGTGCAACCAACTAGTTTTAGTCCGTAAGGCAGACACCCTGTGTACTTTTAAGGGTAGGCTTAAAACTTTTCTTTTTGATAAAGCTTATAGTTAGAATGGCTCATGTTATCCCTAGCTATCTCTATAGTTATGCTGCTATAGGCTTAGACTGCTGGAGAACATAGGGACCCCCATTTCATCATTCTGCTTCATTCTATCTCTATTCTTCCAGTCAGCAGATTCTGTTAGTTCGATCTCTAACGTTCTGCTCTCTCTGCTTTTTCTCATAGTAGCTTTGCCTCTTCTGTTCCTGTTTGGCTGTGATGCCATCCTGGAGAGAAATATCAGCTGTGCTGCTTCCATCAACACCCTTGTTTATAGATGCTGGAGATCAGCCTGTTTTCCAGTGTAGTCCTGTTTCTCTGACTGTGACTGGCTGGATGTGCCCTCTTCATCCTCTGACATGGGAGCCGGCTCGGTGCTTGTCTGCCTGGCTGTGTGTTTCCTGGACAGGGCCGCCTTTTATATCTGCTTTTTGTATTTCTGCTTCTGTCTCCTTGAACCCCAGTCGGCCTCGGCAGATGGCAGCTCACACTGAGCCTGGTTCTGCTGGAGGTTTCTTTCTGTTAAAAGGGAGATTTCCTCTCCACTGTGAATTGGCGCTATATAAATAAACTGAATTGAAAAAATTGAATAGCAGTGTGTGCCGAGCAGCCAGCATTTTTTACCTGTTATATTATCTTTATAGCACAGGGTACGAGGCTGCAAAATAGGGGGTGGTTTCTGTTCTTTGTGGTGGGAATAATTACTCATTGCCTGAGCCAAGACCTGGTGTGTGGAAGCATAGGTCAGAGAGGAGCGCTGCGGCTATAGATTCTTAGGACTCTTCTGAATCGGATATGGGAAAAGGGGATCAACACAAGAGGGCAACATATTAAACATTTAAAAGATGTGTAAGGTCTGTTATGAAGTAATACAGTAAGATTCTCAAGAAGAGCATCCACCCTTCTCCAGTTTATACTTTGGTGCTTTTTTAACCAAACACTCTAAACTTAAATCATATAGGCAGCTCTGTAAAAATTTGTCTTAGCAGAAATTAAATGCACCCTTAGTCATTTTAATTAATTTTTTTAGGGAAAAACCAGATCACCTGGAGAAAACCCACATGACAATTTTATACAAAAAGATTAAGAAAAGATTAAGGGGGGATAACATTAATGGAGAAAGGTAGAAGGGATGAGGATTAAGGAGAGAGAAAGGGAGAGCAGAACAGAATTAAGGAGGAGATAAAGGGAGAGAGGGATGGAGGGTAAAACAGAGAGGAAAAAATTGCGAAAAAAAGAAAGAATTCAACTGTATACTGAGTTAGAAGGGACGAGGTGATGCGTATACAGGGTAGCAGTACTGTTGTAGCAGCTGGTAGAAGGCCTCGGTCATATCGAAATCTTGGCCAATATGCATAAATATATATCTGATTAGAATACTGAAGCCAACTGCCACAATAATCTTTGTCAAGACTTTAACTGAAAAAGAAGGCACATCATCATCTTCCTCAGTCTCAATTTGATAATCTATATTAAGTACTTCATTGTCACATTGAGATTCCGGTGCAGTATTTAAAGAACAAGGTTCAAAAGATATGCCAGGATTTTGCTCAAGTGTATCCCCCAAACAATCAAAAAATGTATCTTCATCAGACTCTGGTGACGAAATGTCCAATAATGGTCTACCTGTTGACTGTTCAAGTACTATCAAATTATCAGATGTGCCAGGATTTTGCTCAAGTGTATCCCCCAAACAATCAAAAAATGTATCTTCATCAGACTCTGGTGACGGATTGTCAAATAATGGTCTACCTGTTGACTGTTCAAGTACTGTCAAATAATCAGATGTGCCAGGATTTTGCTCAAGTGTATCTCCCAAACAATCAAAAAATGTATCTTCATCAGACTCTGGTGACGGAATGTCCAGTAATGGTCTACCTGTTGACTGTTCAAGTTCTATCAAATTATCAGATGGTGTATCCAAGATTATCAAAGCTTGTGGCTCATGGTTTTCAGCCACACTGGGAAAAGTCTCCTCTTCTGGGATCTCCATTTCTGTTGCAACATTTTGCTGATGTTCCTTAATTAATTTATCATACAGGTTTTTGTAATATTCTTTTTCGTGCTTTTCATTCAGTAGCTTTGCCTCAACATCAGCAATTTTATGTACAAAAGAAATCAACTTAGAAAATATGTTGTTTGCCTCTTCTAGTGAAAGTACATTTTTTGCATTCACATCATCCTTTTTGTCATTTGTAGCTAAAACTGCAGGTTTATCTGATTGGTTTTTCACTTGAACTGTCAACTTATGTGTATCTAAAGCTTTATGTGCACCTTTGGTGGTTTCATTTATGGAGGATCTTACATTTTCAGCTAAAGTTGTCCTTGGATCTTGTTTCTGCTTGAGGTTCTCCAGCTTTGTACGTAATTCAAAGAAATCCGCTTGTAATTGATCATATAGGTTTTTGTAATACTCTGATTCGCTCTTTTCATGCAGTAACTCTGCCTGAACATTAGGAATTTTATGTAGAAAAGAAATCAACTTAGAAAATATCTCGTCTGCTTCTTCTGCTGAAATTACAGTTTTAAAATTCACATCATCCTTTTTGTCATTTGTAGCTGAAACTGCAGATTTAGCTGATTGGTTATTCACCTGAACTGTCAACTGTTGTGTATATAAAGCTTTAGGTGCACTTTTTGTGGTTTTATTCACAGCACAGCTTTTAATGGTAGATGATCTTGAATTTTCAGGCAGAGTTGCCTCTCCAAATTTAATATTTAAAGGAATATTATCTGAATTTAACAGATTCTGTTCCTGCGTTCTGTTCTGTTTAAAATTTTGCAGTTGAATTTCAAATTCAGTTAAAGCTGAGCTTAGTTTATCAATCGCCCTCCCTAAATTGACACAGTCATTACTGCCAAATGAGCTCTCATCTTGATATTTAGATAATTTGCTTTCAAACTGTGTTTTGAAGTTATTACACCTCTTGTGCATCTTCAAAATTGCAGCTTCAATTTGAAGCAAATGGTCTAAGAAATATTCCATTTTAAACGTGACCTTAAAAACCGAATCTGAACGTTAATATGAACTAAATTCAAATTATCACAGCTGACTTTGAAATTAATCTGCTACAATATGGTTCAGATGGCTTAGCTTTTAAGCAAAGGTATCGCCTTGTAAAACTCCCTTTTGGCTACTTCTTTAAATAAATGTGTCTTATAATCACAAACTTTCTGAAGCAAAAAAATGCCTGAATCGTTTCTAATTCTTTCTAATGAATCCTTGAAGTTGTTGTTACCTGTACAAACTCTTACACAGAAGTGAAGGGCTTATATTTCCTATGCTGATGATGTCACAAAGAGTCACATTCTCACCCCGCCCATAGAATTCTTTTCCCCGCCCACAATTCCTTTTTCTATCCGCCCACGCCTTTTCATGGATATGCCTCAGAAAAGCCCTGCCATTTAAATCCCATATCAAAGAGGTTTCTAGAATTTTCTTCTTTCATCTCCAATTATTGCAATCATCAGGAAGTCCACAAACTGTAGTTAAAAGCCTTCAGCTGATCCAAATTGCTGCAGCCAGAGTTCTGATGAAAAT
The DNA here is from genome assembly GCF_016077235.1 of Cyprinodon tularosa. Taxonomy (NCBI): domain Eukaryota; kingdom Metazoa; phylum Chordata; class Actinopteri; order Cyprinodontiformes; family Cyprinodontidae; genus Cyprinodon; species Cyprinodon tularosa. The sequence continues at coordinate 95,204 of NW_024039344.1, read as the reverse complement.
TAAGAGAGATCATATATCTGTTATCCTAGCTTATCTTAATTGGCTTTCTGCTTTCTGTTTGATCCAGAATAGAATTAAAAATCCTCCTTAATTTAATTAATTTATTTATTTGACAGGGACATTGTACATTAAAAAGCATTCCTGCAAATGCACTAGAATTAGCCAAAAGGCTGTTTTCCATCTCTTGTCCCTGGACAGATCTTAAAATTATCTACCTAAAAAAAACAAAGCATTCTACAATGAAAAATACAAAAATAAAAAAATAAAAACAGCTATAACTCCTCAAAAATGATTTAAAAGTACAGAATAAGTGTTCCCTGGACTACAGAGGTTCATAAAATAGAAAAAAACATTGAAACTATGTATATATACATATATACACAGGGGTTGACGTTAAGGATTTTCGGGCAAGTGGCTTTCACATATCATTTGCCCAGAAACAATTTTTACTTGCCCAGTATAATGTTTAATAAATATAGTTCGGAATATTAGTTTTTGTATATATATCAATGAAACATGTTTGTTTTTTAAATGTTTTTTTGTAATTCAGTAAGTTTCCAGGTTCCTGGTGTGTATGTGCATGCGTCAGATAATGAACTCAAGCCTACATTACCGTGTTAACATGCTTTTCAATCCTTCCTGCACATTCTTTTCAAACTAAACTTTGCTTTAAACTGTTGTGTGCTTGGAAAAATATAAATTGTAATGTTAAAAATCTAAAAAAAAACTTGACAGGTTAAAAACTTACACTAATACTACTCACCAATTTAACATGTTTAGCTCTATAACATTTAAATGCACCACTCCAATGTCTAAGAGAAAATAATGTAATGAAATTTTTTTAATGCATGACCACTGTACAGAAGATTGCCATATGATAGAAATATTTACACTGTGCGCATACAATTATTATTATTATTTTCCTAATCCCTTACTGATCATTTTTAATCTAGCGTGTATTATAGTATAGATTAAATTCATCATCCAGCTGCTGCTCTGCAGAATTCTCTCCCCAAGAGCTGAATCACGCCATCTAGCGGAAAATCACGCAGCTTTTTCAAATCACGCGAGAATGTGTACATAACAACAAAAATGGAGCCAGCAATGCTTGTGGGTCGTTTTCAGCGAATGTCGGTAATTCTAAAGTAATTTTGAGTGATAAATAATTTTTTTGCAATCATTGCACTTGACCGGCGGGCAAATGCAATGAAATTTGTACTGTACAGTCATGCATTATCATGCTCATATATTTGTGAACATTCTCACATTTTTTCTCTGTAGGGGCTTCTGGTAATTAGTGGCTATTACCAGGCTAGGTTTTGGATCCTGAGAGCAAAGGCACCCAGGAGGGGCCAACCCAGGAAATCTGTCCCCCACCGAGGGATGAGGAGAGACCCGAGGAATTCCCCCAGCTGCCACAATGCCGAAGCCCCCAGGAACCGCGGGGATAAGCAGGCAGCCAGCCACCCCGCAGCGGAACCGGCCATGGGCCCCGGGACCTGAGGCCCCAGGGGCACCGTGCCCCCTGGTGGCAGCCCCGACCGGGCCCCGGGGGCCAGGCCCTGTGAAGCAGCTGCCAGGAACAAGCAAGCACCTGCCCGGGCATCTACCCCCAAACACTGAGCACCACCAATGCACTGGCGGGCCAAAGCGCCAGCCAGCGAGGGGAGAAGGCTCCCCTCGCTGGCTGGCGAAAAAGAGTAATGTAGTATTAACTGGCAAACAGATTCTTTTTATTTAAAAAAAAAATAGCGGAGACTTGAGAGAAGACTTAGCGTAGACTTGAGAGGGAGCTGTTCAGACCCAAACCTGACAAATAACAAAAAAACACATTAAAATACAGTCTCAATCACGCCGTCCCACCCTAGTGCTCCCAATTGAAACAGACAGACTCTTCAAAAAAAAAAAAAAAAAAAGCACGGATGCACATTCACACATAACATTCACATCCAATATTCCCAGGACCAAGGACCCGGCAGTGCTGGTGCCTGTTCCTGGGATTACCAGATGACCCACTAGGTGAATAATTTACCTCAACTTAACACAGCAATGAATTAATAACAACAAGAGTGAGCACAGATTTGGGAACTAGCCAATACACAGAAATATAACTGGATGTATTACTAATGTGCATCTAATGAAATATAGTCAATTAGGATTTATTCATAAAGTTTTTGAATAAATTTTAGCTGCTTATATTTACTTTGACTACATTTATTATATACATAAAGTAGAGGGGAGTGGCAGCCTAGAGGAGGGGAGTGGAGGCCTAGTGGTTAGGGCATTGTGATTGGTATCCTGAGGATGAACAAAATGAATGTCACAATTTATTCTGGCAGTTGATTTTTTTTCTGTCTGAATGTACATTTAAACTTTCAACACAACTCTATGTGTAATACCTCAACAACAAATAGGTTTCTAAAATGTGTCAAAGTCAAACTTGGCAATTGAAGCATTACTGAAAATGATAAACTTTCTGTCAACTCTCAGTTGAATACATGGTTTGGGAACAAGAAATGTTTTTGAACTATGAACTTTATGAACTTTTGTGGCCTGTCTGAGTTGTCAAGCGTGAATGTTTGCTAGACAACTGTGTATTCAGCAATCTTCCTTTTGACTGTGCAGGCCATAATATAACATTTTTGTTAAAGTAGAAAATAATTCCAGTTTTATTGGTTTGTTTTAATTTTCTAATAAACGGATCTGAGATCTTTATCAGTCAATCATCAAAAGTAACACAAATAATGTCTTGATGTCTCTCTGTTTGGTTACTTTTATAGTATATGTTTAACCTTCAAATTACATTTATGAAATAAATGCACTTCTAGTTATATTGGTTCTACTTTCTGGAGATGCAGCTTAAAGGATTTTAATCATTTGTAGCTCTGAATAAAAAAACAAACAGAAGAAGATAGTTATTTTATTCTTTAATTTTCTAGATGCAAGGTTGGTGCATTTTTTTTCTGTGTGTGTGGGAGTATGTGTGTTTTAAAAACCCTTCTATCTGGTTTTGGTAACTGTAAACAGCAGCGTTAAATAAACAGGAAGCTTCTGAAAGAAGGGCAGCAACAGATACACTATTAAAAGAATTCAAAGCAATTACTGGAGCAAACTGTTGAAGAAAATATTAACACATTTTTTACATTTACGTTACATTTTTAAAATAAAAAAGTGTCTCAGAGACTGCTTACATTTTTCTTTTGAAATATGATAAATACATTTTCTTACAGAGTTTCTATATTGAGACACTGATAGGACAGTTCCTGCTGTTAGGCAGTGACTTCTTTTAGCATGACTCACCTGAATAGATAAACATGAGAGGTAGAGAATTATTGTTTAGGGTGTGACCAGACCTGTTTGGGTACCATCATTTTCAGTCACCTTAGATAATGCTGGTTCCTTACAACTGAGTCTAAGCCTCAGTAGGTCTCAATAGGTGTTCAGCATGGCATCTTTTTCTTTCTTTTCCTGTTTATCATTTTAAGCTGGGTGAGTTCTGCTCATTCTTCAGATATTTTTCTACATCTGTTGCTGCCATGAATGTTTGAAATTAGTAGTTGCAGCTACTGCCTTGAGGTTTTCCTGTCTGAACGTACTTCCCTTTAAGAGGCAGGAACTTTATATTACAACTCATGCTCAGACAAAGGAAGTCTTTTTTTTCTGATCTGCTGGTGTGAATGTTATCCTTCACAGCCATGTCCTATGCTATGACTCAAGCTGAATTACTGATGTTTTGACAGTAAGTTTTGACTTTTTCTTGCATTGTGTAGCTTAAGTATGAAATATCATGAAGCTCAGTTTATTCTCTGCTCTGCATCATGCAGTACATTTATGATCAGTGTTTTTACGGAGTGTTTCTATTCAGCGCTAGTGTTTGAACTGTTAAACTATTAAACATAGGCAGCTGTTCACATTTGCATTCTTTATGTCACATGCCGTGCAGTGTTATGGAAGAACATTCCTATGCTGCAGCATGTTTAAACTTAAAATTGCATGTAGACTGCTTCACTGACTGTGCAAAGTAAAAACAGGATGGGACAGCATAGTCCCAGTGCTCTGTCGTGACTAATGTTCCCTGGAATAACTTGAATATGTCAACATAAAGTTAATGAGTGTGGGGTAACAGCGAAGTATTATGCAGTGGTGTTTGACTGCAGTGCATTAGAGCTTGTATCGTCTTGTTTAATTCTCAAATCTGATGCAAAATCCTTTGGATTGGACGGAAGTCAAATACAATTGAACTTTTGTTTCAGCTTCACGTTTGAAATCTTCTTAAAGGTGCTTTTTTGTCCCAACATGTTTTCGTATGGAAACAAACTCCTGACATAGTTAAATGTTTGACTAATGTGCAAACTGTGTCCTCGGACAAACATTTTGAAAGATACTTTAGCATTATGTAGCAAAGCACTTCACAAGGATTTAAATTTATTTTTTTCATGGCACACATCTGTTGCAGGGCTTTTTCTTTTTTTTTGTAAGTTTGTTTTTATAGTTTCTGCGCATCATATATAAAAAAAAAAAGGCTTTACCACATGTGCCAAATTATTTAGTTCTACCAAAATACAAAAAGTTGGAATCCTATTGACTTTATTAGATTAAGACTCTATCTGATATCAAAGTGACAAATTGACCATTTGTGATTTGGGATTGTGTAAATGTCACAGTAAATGGGTTTGTGCTGAATGGATAGGTTTCTCACTTAGGGCTGTACATTTGATAGGTTTATTAGAACAGAAAGCCTGCTAAAATAGTACCCCAGAACAAGCAAAGGTCAAGTGGAAAATGCTGCAGATGCTTCTGGCAGTCACAGCCCTGCATATATGTAGGTGATCATTGAACCAGAGCAGTAGATCCCAGGCTAAAGAGGCACAGGGTGAGAAGAAGGGCACTGACCCCATTCGACTAAGGCATGCTGCAATCTCCCACCTTGTTTGCCAAACTCTTGCAGTTTCTTGGCTCAGCAAGGAATGCTGTGAGAGGCTCCATGTGCTACATACGTACACTTAAAGGTTGTCCAAGAGAACTCCCCTGTACAAATAAAGCATATTCAGTGAAACTGCAGGACATTTTTGCTCAAATTTCCAGGGATAACAACAGCTCTGTAATTTTTGTTCCTCTGTTTTCTTTCCTTTTAGGTTGCGTTGATTTTAGAAGATTTCAGGATGTATTTCCAGCTGGCTTCCTTCGTTTATCTGTTCTATGTGATCCCTAAAATTACATATGCTGGCAAAGTTCTGGTGTTCCCACATGATGGCAGCCACTGGGTGAACATGAAGGTACTTGTGGAGGAGCTGCATTCAAGAGGACATCATGTGACCATCATCCGGGCTGGAGACAGCTGGTACATCAGTGAAACATCTCCACATTACAAGGCCATCACAGTGAATGTCGAGGCTGGGGGAAACGAGGATTTTTATCGTCTCTTTGTCTCTGAAGTTATAAGAATTAAAAGAAGCAATGGGTCTGCATGGACCCGTTTGGCTTTAGACATGGAGTTGAAAGACCGGTTCTTTGAATTACACAAAAAGGTATGCGAGATGCTCCTTCATATTTTTGAAAATAAAGAGTTGATGAAGACTCTTCAGGAAGCCAAATATGACGCAGTTTTAACCGATCCTGTAAATGGAGGAGGTGTGTTTCTGGCTCGCTACCTTGGCCTGCCGATGGTGTTCAATGCCCGCTGGACTGTTCATGGTGAGGCACATTTTGCTATTGCGCCTTCTCCTCTTTCCTATGTTCCTCTTCCACCATCAGAGCTTACAGATCAAATGACTTTCTTTGAAAGGGTGAAAAACATGATTTTCTACAACATGAGAATGCATCTGTACAAGCAGGTGACTGCACCACATTATTCTCCTTTGTCTAAGCGCTATTTTGGCCCAGATGTGAACTACTTCTCTCTATTCCAAGCTGCAGACCTGTGGCTCATGAGAGTGGACTTTGTGTTTGAGTTCCCTCGTCCGACCATGCCAAATGTTGTCTATATGGGAGGGTTCCAATGTAAACCTGCAAGACCTCTGCCTCAGCACTTGGAGGAGTTTGTGCAAAGTTCAGGGGAGGAAGGAGTCATCATCATGTCTCTGGGGACTTTAATTGGAGAGCTTCCCCATGACTTGGCAGATGAAATTGCTGCTGGCTTTGCAAATTTACCCCAAAAAGTTATCTGGAGGTATAAAGGTACCAAACCACCCTCTTTAGGGAATAATACAATAATGGTAGACTGGATGCCACAGAATGATCTCTTAGGGCATCCGAACACTAAACTTTTTGTAAGTCATGGAGGAACAAATGGAATATACGAGGCTATCTATCATGGGGTTCCAATCGTGGGCATTCCTTTTGTGTTCGATCAAGCTGACAATCTCTCAAGACTCAAAGCTAAGGGAGTCGCTAAGATTTTGGATGTGTCGGATTTAAATACAGAAATATTTAAGAAAACCGTGCAGGAAGTTCTGAATGAGCCATCTTACAAAATGAACATGCAGAGATTATCTGAACTACACAGAGATCAGCAGGTGAAGCCATTGGATCGAGCCATCTTTTGGATTGAGTTTGTCATGAGACACAAAGGTGCTCCGCACCTCAGAACAGAGTCCTACAGAATGCCCTGGTACTCCTACTACTCTGTAGATGTCATATTGTTTTTGATAGCAATTTCTCTACTTGTGTTGTTGGTTTTCTCTTGGTTGTTGAGGCACTGCTTCACGTTATGTTGTAAAAGAAAAGTGAAATCTGACTGAGTAGGGCACATATCACCAGGGGGGATTTAAAATGAGGCAAAACTAGGCAGTTGCCTAGGGGTACCAAGTTCCTGGGGGGGCATAAAACTCTGTTTACATGTAAGGTTAATACTAGTGTTGCACCGATACCGATACCAGTATCGGACGGGGCCCCGTTACTGCCCTAAAATGGTGGTATTGGTATCGGCGAGTACCAACAAATAGGGCTTCGATACCATTTTGAGAGCCATAAGTTTATTCAACTATTGTCACCCACTCCTGGTAGGCAAGAAAAAATTCTACTGGATTCACTTTGTATTAGATTTTTTCCTGCTTCACAAAGGTAGGCAGCAGCTTGACAAAGCCATAATGGCAATTATTTTACATTATTATGGTATCGGTATCGGCCGATACCACACAACCAGGTATCGGTATCGGGGCCAAAAAATGGCATCGGTGCAACACTAGTTAATACAACTATTCCTTATTTGTGAACATTAATTATGTTTTTGATAAAAAAATCCTTTCGCTAAAATGCCAGCAGAAGGCTTACAATATTTAGTGTGTGCCCCCCCCCACCTCAGAAAGGTCCAACCAAACACATAGCAGCAAACTATTTGAAAACAAACAGTGTTGCCAACTTAGGGCTTTTATTCACTATAATTAGTGACTTTTCAGACCCCTCTTGCACTTATATTTCAAAAAAGTGCCTAGTGCAAAATCTAGTAACTTTTTTCTGCTACTGGAGACTTTGGCAACAACATATAAAAGCGCAGAACTCTGCTCTCCAGAGCAAGTAGATACGTAACCCTGCCTCCTGCTCTCCTCTATTTTGTCTGCTGCAATGATTAATGCAGCTATTATTTAATCCTAATGGAAAATGGAGAACATATCAGGAGATCATGTCTTGTCTACAGTGAAAAGAAGGACTGTGTTATTTACTTTTGCAGTCACCTTTTTGGAAAAACAGGAAGGAGCAATCAGCTAAGTGAGCTTAGTGCTTGAAAAAAATTCTTTTGTTCCTTTTGAGACAGCATGAAAAGTCAGCTGAATACAAAAATTAGAGAGGAAAACAACAAGAAAAGGGACAAGAAGAGAGGGACAAAACGCAGAACATGTGAGAAGACAACATTATGTGTTGTCGTCTCAATTCAGAGGGCCTCCTGCCTGTCTTTGTCTAGGGCCCCAAATTTCCTAAATCCATCTCTGCCAATTAGGCATAACATTTTGTCAAATGACTGGTTCTATACCCTCTCGTTCTTTTTAAAATGTGACTTAAAAGAACCAAGCATTTTCCAAGATAAGCCTGTATTAAGTGTCATCGCCTGAGGTCAGTTTTCTTTATGAAAAACCTCTTTACATGAAATGGCAACGTTGATTGGGTGGTTAAGCCTAGGATCAGTTGTAGCATGTATGAATGTGAAGTTGACTTGTATGCTCAGTTATATTATCTGGCTCCATCTGTTACAAATGATCAAATTAAAGAACTACATTGAACTGATGTCAAGACTGTGGCCAGCTAAGGCTCAAAGATGCATGTGCAAATATATACGTGGGTATAGGGGATGAGTTACTGCTGTAGTATAAGGTTTGAACTTCTACATGGAGCTATTGTTATCAAAAGTTACCTTACCTGTAGTACAGACAGATTTCAACTCACTCAGAGTTTTAAGAAAAAATAAACAAAAAATTATGGCAATGGAAAAAAATTCCCTTGTTTTGGCTGATTTCCAACTGTACATGTAAATATATGTGGAATACAAATATGTGGAGTCGCTAAGATTTTTGATGTGTCGGATTTAAATACAGAAATATTTAAGAAAACCGTGCAGGAAGTTCTGAATGAGCCATCTTACAAAATGAACATGCAGAGATTATCTGAACTACACAGAGATCAGCAGGTGAAGCCATTGGATCGAGTCATCTGTTGGATCGAGCGCCTTTGTGTCATGAGACACAAAGGTGCTCCGCACCTCAGAACAGATTCCTACAGAATGACCTGGTACTCCTACTACTCTGAAGATGTCATATTGTTTTACACAGAGTTTTGAGAAAAAAAAAAATAAAAAATTATGGCAATGGAAAAAAAATGTCCCTTGTTTTGGCTGATTTCCAACTGTAAATGTCAATATATTTAGAATACAACTGTATATTAGAGATAATAAATGTATGAACCTTAACAAGAAACAGTTGTTTATTTTGTTTTTCATTTCTTAGTTTAACAATTTTTGTGTGCTATAAGATGTCCTAACTTATCTACCACCCCACTGTAAAATTACATCTCTCTATTACATTTGTGGAAACAACTGATTATTACTCAAAGGATCTCACATTTGGAACTAGTGTTTTCATATAGAGAGGTGTCAGAATCCACATGGCATCAAAGTTTGCTGCCTCAGACATTCATAAAGAAGCAGTACTCTCTAATGGCTTTGGTTTCTTCCAGAAGCCTACCGCATCCTGTTAAAAACTGAAAGTGGTTCAGAAAGGGCATGAGGAGCGCAACAATTAGTTAGTGGTATTATCCTGGTCTGTAAATTCCCATGATCCCTGTTCAATAATTGTGAATGTGCTGGACAGACAAATCCAAACATGGTGGCCCTACCACAAAATTTAGAGGACTGAAATGATCTACTGGTAAAATTTTAGTGAACGACATCAGGGCACACCTTCAGGGGTTCAAAGTATTAGGCAGTTGGCCATGATAGTATGTCTGATTATTGTATGTATCTGCTTATTCTTGTCTTATCTTATGTTTTACTGCAATGTGTTGACCAACATACATTTGTGTTTATTAGCTTGGCTATCTGGTGCAATAAAATTACACTGCAGGACAAAGTCTGTCTTTAATATGAATGAATGCTCATTTTTATTTGACCATGAAATTCAAATGTGAAATTATCAGTAAAGGTTACATTAACTGCAGGGTCATGGTTCAAGGTAGCTAATATGCCAGTAGGTGGTGCTCTTTACCAACCCATCTGTTTCTGATACTGGTAGTAGTTGTATTCAAATCAAATTTCGATTTGGCAACATGCATTTTTTTTTTACCTACTTTGAAAAAAAATTGTTGGTATCAGACATTTCTTTTTTACCATGCTTCAACGGAATGGTTTTAAGATTAAAATCATGAAACAGCCCTGGCAAAAATGATGAAACCCTTAACTTAATATTATATTGAACAAACTTTTGGGGTAATAACTGCAATCAAATGCTCTTTGCAAAGATGCTCAATAGGCTTTAGGTCAGGGCTCATAGAAGGCCACCTTGTATTAGTTCAATGTTTTCCTCTTAGACATTCATGGATGTTTTTAGCTGTGTGTTTAGAGTCATTATCCTGCTGACCTGAGACTGGGCAGCACATTTCTCTCTGGAATCCACTGATAGTCTGGAGATTTCAATGACCACTGCAGAGATTGAAGACACCCTTTACCAGATGAAGCAAAGCAACCACAGAACATAACAGAACCTTGTTCATGTTTCACAGCAGGGGCTCTATTCTTTTCTTGATATGCTTCATTTTTTCAGCTGTGAACGTAGAGCTTTTTGTCTTGGCAAAAAGTTCCTTTTGTATCTCATCTGTCCATAGGATATTCTACCAGAAGCATTGTGGCTTATCAACATGTAGTTTGGCAAATTCTTTGGTAGTCTTCAATTTTGTCCACGTTTGCTCAAACAACGACGGATGGTGAGATCTGACAGTAATGTTCCTTTAGCTTGAAGTTCACCTTTAATCTCTTTATTACCATTCACGTTATCTGTCTCTTTGATTTATGTTCATATGTCCTCCTGCTCCCACGACCAGGCTGGTTGGTTGCAGACCTTTAGACCTTATATTTCTAAATAATATGTGCAACAGGTCACAGGAACATCAAGCTGCTTGGAGATGCAGTTTGATCTTTATCATGCTAGTCCATATCTTATTTCTAATCTCCTGAGACAACACTTTCCTTCGCTTCCTCCGGTCCATGTTTAATGTGGTACACACCATGTCACTAAACAGCACAGTGACTACCTGTTGCCCCGTATTTAGTCCCACTGACTGATTACAGGATTCTAGAAATGTGCGATTCTAATAAGTGGACAAACCTTGATTTGACATGTCCCTTTGGAGGTATTATTTTCAGTGTTTTCTAGGGGTACTGTCATTTCTATCCAGGCCCGTTTCATTGGATTTTTGTTTTTATAATTGTGTTGAAGCAAAGTTGAAAAGCAATGTCTGAGTTTCATTTGTTCATTTTAATAGAATTTATATTTATCCTTAATTTTGTCAGAGTCAAGTAATTTATTTGACCATTGTTGGTTTTCTTTCAATAATTGAGGGTACCAACAATTTTGCACACGTGTGCATAACAAGAAATATAACTGTTAGGGATTTCTTTTTTGTCTGCCTTTTGTCAGATTGTGTTTTAAATTATGCAACTAACAAAATATAAGACACAGCCCAGACTATTATGTACAGTTTGGGAATAATTATATTATCTAAGAAAAAAAAGACAGAAAGCAACATTTTTGTTCTTTGTAGAATGTAGACCAACTTTGAAGTTGGTATTATATAAACTTTGAGCGAATGAGGGCTTCTGTTCTATTCCATTAGTGACATAGACAATGTATTTAGTTTGGTCAACTTTGAACTGTCTTATCACTTACACATGAACCTGTAAAGAACCTATAAATAGACCTGCACAGAGTCCTTTTCGTTGTTGGACCTGAAACAACGAGCTCCAGTACAAAAGCTGTATTTTGAAAAATACATTTTCACGGGCAGCCAAGTAGGTAAACTTTTTCATCTTTGTGAGTATACTTTTGCTAACTTTATGTGATGTATTCTAGTTGATTCGAAGTGAATCAGACTGCTGAACTGAGACATCTGAGCAACAACTGAGTTAATATTTTGCAGCCAGAGTAATAGAGCAGTAAAGACTTTGTTAAAAATTGCAATTCTTAAACATTGTCATGAATCACAAATTATTTTTTATATATTGATTTTTAGTTTTTGAAAGTTCAAATGTAAGTATATGCTAAATTGTGAGATGTTTATGTTTTTGCAGCTTTAGAGAAAAACATGAATTGGATCTGGATTAGTCTAATCTGGTTCTGTCCACTGGTGGTTCATAGTGGGAAAGTGCTGGTGTTCCCGGTTGACGGGAGCCACTGGGTGAACATGAAAGTCATACTTAAAGAGCTGCATTCAAGGGGACACCAGATTGCTGTTGTGCGACAGGTAGACAGCTGGTATATTGAGGAATCCTCTTCCCTCTACACTTCAATTAATGTCAACATTAAGTCTGGATTTGATGAAGACTTCATAACATCATTTGTGACAAAGCTGCTGAAAATCCAGCGAGAGGGAAAGTCTGCCTGGACTCGTTTTAAACTGGAACTGGAACAAGCCCAGTGGATCTCACAGTTTCATGTACAATCTTCCAAAGGTCTTGAGCAATTTTTTGAGACCAAAGGGCTGATAAAGTCACTACAAGAAGGAAACTATGACCTAGTTCTTACAGATCCTGCTTTTCCAACAGGCGTCATACTTGCTCATTACCTCAAACTGCCTCTTGTTTTTAATGCAAGATGGACCAGTCACAATGAAGGCCACTTTGCAATTGCACCTTCTCCTCTCTCTTATATTCCAATGTTTGGCACAGAGTTTTCAGATAAAATGTCCTTTATTGAGAGAGTCTTAAATGTAATGGCATTTGCTTTAAATGAATGCCTCTCTGCATGGACTATTATACCACATTATAAAGCCTTAATTGCAAAGTACTTGGATTCAGATGTAGATTACATATCCATGTTTCAAGCTGCAGACCTGTGGCTCATGAGAGTGGACTTTGTGTTTGAGTTTCCTCGTCCCACCATGCCAAATGTAATCTATATGGGCGGGTTCCAGTGTAAACCTGCAAAGCCTCTGCCTCAACACTTGGAGGAGTTTGTTCAGAGCTCTGGAGAGCATGGAGTCCTCATCATGTCTCTGGGGACTTTAATAGAAGATTTACCACGTGATTTAATTGAAGTGATTGCCAAAGTCTTCGCAAAATTACCTCAGAAAGTCATTTGGAGGTATAAAGGCTCCAGGCCGGACAATCTGGGAAACAACACTTTACTGGTGGACTGGATGCCGCAGAACGACCTTCTAGGACATCCTAAGATTAAGCTGTTTGTGGCCCATGGTGGAACAAATGGTGTTCAGGAGGTTCTTTATCATGGAGTTCCTATATTGGGCATTCCTTTGATTTTTGACCAACTTGATAATCTGTTCAGAATCGAAGTTAGAGGAGCTGGGAAGAATATTCCACTCTCTACTCTGAATGAAGACACTTTCTTGCAGGGTATACAGGAGGTCCTAAGTGAACCCTCCTACAGGTTGAACATGCAGAAACTGTCCAGTCTGCACAGGGATCAACTAATGGGACCACTGGACACAGCAGTTTGGTGGATAGAGTTTGTTATAAGGCACAAGGGTGCTGCTCACTTGAGAACTGAGTCCTTCAGACTTCCCTGGTACTCCTACCACTGTATAGATGTGATGTTGACCTTAGGAGGGGCTGTGCTGGTTAGTTTTGGTATCTTTGTAGTTCTACTAAAATCTATTTGGAATTTATGTCAGAAAAAAAAGAAGAAACAAGAATGATAAGAAGTGCAGTTAAATAATAATCAGACCGAACAAAATACTTTTAAATTTAGAATTACAGAGTTTTAATCATAATGACCTAGATTATGTCATTTTTGTTTTTAATGGAGCGTTGTTTTTTTTCAAATGATTTGAAGAAACCTGGTCTGGTCTGAATAAATTACCTTCTTTTCCTAAACCATCTTAAAATCAGTTTTGTTTTGTTGTTTCTCTTTACCTCATAGGTAGTTTTAAAAGATGAATTTCTATGGAATACCATAGATAATCCCCTTGAATAATAAAAGATTCTTCTTCTTGTACAATATTAAAGGAATAGTACACCCAAAACATGATTAGCCTTCATTTTCTACTCACCTCCATGCTGAACAACACTCTGGAGTACTTTTTTGATATCTCAAATGCATCTGGAGATCTGGGAGACTTCTTGCTGTCTGCTGACATTCAAATAATGGAGGTCTATGGCGCCCGAGACAGAAAGGTCCACAAAAGTCCACAAAAACTTGTCAATATTCCTCCATACTGCTCGTCCAATGTAATCCAAGTGTCCTGAGTGGGTAGCATCCAGAATTTACTCGAAACGAAGTCATTTAGAACGTTTTAGAGCCTAAACAGTAGTGTATAGGATTTCCTAATAGCGCCCCCATGCGCGCTCACGATTCTACGGAAGCCGGCAGACCAAACCAGCGCATTCAGCTCGGCAAAGAACTCATGCTCTTCCTCAACACTGAAGTCCTCAGACATTTTTCTTTCGTTGTTTCTTTCTTTGCACAGGTAAACAGCACATTTCTTCTTCTACGCTTGCATTATCGGCAGACCAGACGCTGAATGCGCACTTCCTTCCGGTTTGGTCTGCCGGCTTCCGTAGAATCGTGAGCGCGCATGGGGGCGCTATTAGGAAATCCTATACACTACTGTTTATGCTCTAAAAACATTCTAAATGACTTCGTTTCGAGTAAATTCTGGATGCTACCCACTCAGGACACTTGGATTACATTGGACGAGCAGTATGGAGGAATATTGACACGTTTTTGTGGACTTTTATGGACCTTTCTGTCTCGGGCGCCATGGACCTCCATTATTTGAATGTCAGCAGACAGCAAGAAGCCTCCCAGATCTCCAGATGCATTTGAGATATCAAAAAAGTACTCCAGAGTGTTGTTCAGCATGGAGGTGAGTAGAAAATGAAGGCTAATCATGTTTTGGGTGTACTATTCCTTTAAGAATTAGCAGGGCATTGTAGACAAAAATATTCACACACCCAAAAAAAAGCAACACAAATACTTTATCATAAAGAAAATGTTTATTTCTTTTGTCCTTTACTCAGGACTTTTTTATTCACTCTGAAAGGTGCACCAGCAAGTTTCAGGGACAGTGCACACAGTATTGTCAGTAAAAAAAAAAAAAACTTGATGAGAAAAACTTTAAGTAACTAAAATGACTTTTAGCTCATGATAAATCATCAACTGTCAACAAAATATTCTGCAAGAGTGAAGAACAATAGGTTGAGACACAACATGCTGTAAATATTTGCTTTTTCCTAAAAAAAATTCTAATGGTGGGGTTAGGGTTAATCAACCAAAAAGGAATAAAATCCCTCATTGAAACTCTGAAATAAATTTTTGGCTCTAACAAAAAACCTCTGCAGTGTCAGAAAGTGAAGGCAACACAAAGCATAAAGACAACAACTTCTGCAAAATCATGCAGAAAGTCTCAATGTTGCATGAAAAATAGACATGAAAATGGCCTTCTCTGAATTTAAGGAAGTAATCTGCTTGTGGTATCTGCTGAAAACAAGGAAATACAGAATAAAATGCTTTAAAAAGACACTTTAGTTGCCTTTTTTTTCCTTGAAGCTACACTTTTTATAGAGTATTATTTGGGTAAGAGAACATTTAGGCTAATTTTTTATGTAATTCCTAAAATAATTCTGATATTTCATTTATTTATTTATTTTTTATCAGTCTGGTAAGTTTTAGACCCTCCTACAGTTAAGAGATGCAAAGCAGCCGACATGGGGAGGATGTTGGTTTGTCAAATGTCTCGTAAAATGCAAATTAAAGCCTTCTTGTTTTGAGCCAAACAAGCCTTAATAGATACTGAAGATCTCTGAGCTGTAAAAGTCAACCAGATAAACAAATTAAGCAATCCATCATTTTCAATAATCTACTTTGTTTTGTTTTTTTGCTTCACGTCTCAAGACTCATTCAATCCGTTGATTATTCTGCTTCGCTTTAATGTAAAAAATGTAATGTTCTACTGTTGCAGAACAATTAAAAAAGGGGAATGTCATCTTAGATGTACAGGCAGGATAGCAGCGTTAGCTCCATGGAGGGAAGGGAAACGGGAAAAGAAAAGGAAGGGATAGTTAGTAGGTTTATTGGCCATCATTTCCAGAGACCTCATATTTTTTTTGAATGCACAAATAATGAAAAAAATAAGTAAATATCATTTTATATTGTCTATTTTGGGTATATCTTATGCTAAAGATTAGCATGCTAATATGTCATGACACTATAACATCTTAAACATGGTCATTTTCAATCCACAACAGTAATTTCCATTATTATACATATTCATATATAATATAATATTTATGTGATTTCATTATAACCACTATCAGTTAATGTTTCTATACACTTTGACAAAGTAGGAACAAATATAAACATTTCCAAAAATACGTTGGATTTTCTGAAAAATGACCCAGTTTGACTGTAGTTTAATCGCACATATATAGCTACATACAGTTTAGAAAAAAAAGCTTGATCAATATTCAATTTTAAAAAACAAAAATATGTGCAGCATTTATAAAATTTTATAAAAACTGTCAGTTATTGTGTTTGTTATCCTAAGATGGGGAATGATCTGCCATTTCACATAAAAAATAATAATTTGTTCTCCTTTTGTTTCTACAACTAACCTAAATGATCTCTAAACATAAAAACAACAACAAAACCAAAACAACAATAAAACTTTTTGTATTTGGGCAGGTATACAGTGAGGCTTTTCTTCATGAATGCAACTTCTTTCCCACAGTTTCTGGAATTTATAATATAAATTTTTATTGCGGAAGGTATTTATACTTCTTTGGATTTTTCCCCAAGTATTTAAGATTTTACAACTTTAACATCAGTATATTATATAATGTTTTTTCTATTCATTTATATCAGCACTAAATACAAAATAAATGGAAACAGTGAAAATGGAAAGTTATTCATTTGTATTTAACCTCAACCACTATAGTACCGCTAAATGGAATCCAGTAAAGTGGTTGCCTTCTGCTTAAATAATTAAGTAAATGTGATGTACTTTTGTGTAACTTGATTTTAGTATAGATACAGCTCTTCTTTGAAGATACTTTGTTAGAGATCATCAATCTTTAGGAAGACCAAGGATTATGGTCTGTCATCAGAGGTACACACACAGAGATAGTATGGCTTAAAACCAAAGGTGTCAAGTAACAAAGTACAAATACTTTGTTTCCTTACTTAAATTAAAATGTTTGCTTTCTATTCTTTACTGGAGGAATTATTATTTTCTATGTTCTCCTCATAACATTTTAAAAATAGACTCTTTAGAATTGTTTCATTTAATCTCATATTCGTTATGGACTGTTAAAAAAATATAAACCATCAAAATGATTTGTCTCACCAAGACCATTAATATATTTGTGGTTCGACTCGGTACTGCAGCAACTTTTTGTTTGCCACATACCAAAATAGATTGTTTTTCAAGATGATGCAATGTTAAATTTGCCTCTGTTACCATTAATTATAAAACTAAGAAAATTAAGTATAAGGAAGTTATCATCTAGAATTGTAGAACAATTCCCTGCATGACTTTTACTTTTATACTTAAAGGGGTTTTAAAATGTTTACTTTTTAAACTTTTACTTGAGTAAGAAAATTCAACTAAAAGGTTTTTAAAAAGTAAGATTTCTAGTGCTATTTGAGTAATAAACATAAATTCTTTTTACACCCCTGTTTAAAACAAACCTTACCGAGATACGATCATATGGAGTAAAATGTTCTGATCAGATGGAATAAGAACTCACCTTTTTTAATATATCGTTCTCATAGCCAATCACAGAGGTAACTGAACCCTTTTAATTGATTCCTTTCTTCAGCAAGGACAGAGCTAAAGGATGGATATTAAAGATATGTCTAGATATTCAAAGATCATGGAGGATGAGTACAAAAAAAACTAGCAATTTTTTCACATCTTTAATTATATTACTTTCCTTCTACTTTTTAACATTTGTGCTTTTAACCTGACCAAACAGCTGGGTGGAAATACTTTTTTCATGTGCAATTGTCAAACAGAGCTATTTGGTCTCATTTCGATTACAGCAAAAAAAAAAAAAAAAAAAAAAAAAAAAAAAAAATTCCAGAATTTCCCCATTGTGGGAAAATAAAGAGATTTTCTATTCTATTGTACAGCAAAAAAAAAATAAATAAATAAAACAAAAAAAAAATTATATATATAAAGAAAAGAGAAGCACCAAACATATCAATCCACAGCTTGATTTAAAAGGAGGGTCCTGCACTGATGAA
This sequence comes from Cyprinodon tularosa, assembly GCF_016077235.1. NCBI lineage: Eukaryota > Metazoa > Chordata > Actinopteri > Cyprinodontiformes > Cyprinodontidae > Cyprinodon > Cyprinodon tularosa. Next base: position 77,301 of record NW_024039344.1, on the reverse strand, counting down.
ACAGGAAGGGAAACCTCGGGGAAGGATATTTGATTATTCTTATTCCTGGTTAATAAAAAAAAAAATCCCCAAAGATTATCTTTGAAAATAATTATATATCCTCAATGATCATCAAACACACTGTTTATCTATAATTATGTTTTGCATTTTTCTGAAACAAAGAAAATAAGTCCAGTTGCCAAAAGTTGAAGTACATATAATGACTACGACCTGGATGATGGAGAATTTTCAGACAAAAAAAAAATTATTGAAATGTCCCAAACTATCGGGATGGGGGATCCTTTTTTCTTGGTATTTACAGTGTCCATCAAGGAGAGGTTAAGTCTGCTCAGGATGCTCTGGTCCTTAGTGAGCTCATCCTGAGCACAGTGAGCTCGGCTACATCTGTATCCTGCATGTCCACCTCCTGTTTGCAGCTTTCTCTGATTACATACACAACCAGACCCACACAGATGAAAATGAGGAGGATTATTCCTATTACCTAGAAAGAGACAAGTAGGATTAGCCAACAAACACACAAATGAAGCTGCATGAAGAGCTTTCATTATGTTATGATGACAGACATGTCTAACATAGTAATTACTTTGGAACCAAAAAAAATGTCCCTCCACTCTCAACACAACGTCAACAATCTGTGCATATTCAACTCACCTGAGAAAACACAAACAGCCGCTGTGAGCGGAGCATTAATTCCTGTGTGGTGACATCTCCCTCTCTAATTGGTTCACACCATTTCTGTGGAGCTGCCTTGTCCACAAGCACAAATCTTCCCTCCCAGTCTGTCATAGCGCAGGCAAAGTACTGGCCATCCAGGAACAACAAAATCAGCCAAATGACGGCGGGAACAAAACTGGAGAGGGAAACCATTTCCCTGCACCAGGCGCTGCACCTGCATCCTTGGACAATTTGCATCAAGGTGAAGGCCATGACAGCAGGAATGATGAAGAATGCTGAAGAAAAAGCTCCATTCCACGTAGGGTTGCAAGGGCACTCAAACTCCAGCTCCACGAGCTTCTCTAGTCCCATGAGGATGAACCCAAAAGCCACATTTGATACCAGAGGGCTGTTGCTAAGTTCATTTTTCAGCCTGCTAAGCCATTGTTGTCTGCTTTCCATACTAAACTGACTGAAGAATGAAGTCAACCGCTCCAAAAGCCCAAAAGATAGTCCTCCGTTGTGAACACATTGGCAGTCTTAGTGATGCGTAATTAATCTATCTAGGGGTAAGTTTTACCCTGAGGCAAAATGCCACACTTCCACTCTGATTGGCTTTGAACAAAGGAGGGTGTGCCGTGTGCTCTGACCTTTCTCTAGCTCATTGGTCTCTGTGAGATTTCAGGTGGGGTTACATTTTAAATATGGTCTTCCGTAGATAAGGGAGGAAGGGCTGTAAAGTGGAGGGAAGTTTGTTCTGTTGTGGCATAAACAAATGTTCTTTTAAACAGTTGTGCAAATAATCATGCCAGAAATGTACTTATTAACCTAGAAGCAAACTATAGGCTAAGGAAATCAAAATACAGCCTAAATGAAAAAAGGAAAAATGAAAAGAATGAATAACAATGTTAATAAAGACTTTTCCTTGACAGCAAACTAGAGCCAGAGTCACGTTTCATGTTTGAGTGCACAAACTTTGTTGTTAAAGGGGATGCTGAAATGTTTTCTAAAGAAAAAAAGTTTTTAATATTAGAATTCCAACAGATTGTCAAAATAAAAATTTTCAGACATACATGGCATCAATTATTTTTTTTCTTCTGTCCTTTTAAGCCCATTTGAATATTTAAAATAATAGTTAGCTATGAAATTATATATATTATTATATATTAGGTATACTAAGTGATGTCAGCCTTTCTGGATGGATGGATGGATGGATGGATGGATGGATGGATGGATGGATGGATGGATGGATGGATGGATGGATGGATGGATGGATGGATGGATGGATGGATTCTTTCATTCCTATACTCATCATCTCTTGTATACTTCTGTTTTGTTTCTAAATGTTCATGACTCATTTTAAGCATAGTCAAATTAAGTCTAAAAAGATATTCCAATTATTGCATTTTCTCTTGAGTGTCTAGGCTTTTAACATGAAAAATAGCAAATATCAAACTAATTACTGTAAAATACAGACCTAGACAAATAAATGGAGTCACTGGCCCTCAACAATATAATTCATTGTCTGTGGCTCTAAATAAAACAAGCACTTGTTCTGCACACCTAGAATATTTAGGAAGACTTTATGAACCTGCAGATGTATGTGTGGACATGTGGTTGCATGTGAAAAAGAATGAGGTGTAAAATTTGGTGATAAGTCTTTGGAGCTTCCATTTTTTGTTATAAAATTGCTGTGTTGACCTTCATCTGAAAAGCAAGGGTTAGTTGGAGCTTTGCCATTGGATCTTACCAAAGTCATGCCCTTTGTCTGCTTATTGCCAGCAGATCTTTTGACTTACTGTATCTGACTCTACTTCACATGAATGGATGGAATGAGGAATAACAAGAAATGTTTAAATCTTTTTATCTTTTCTTAAAAATGTCTAAAAATATATATTGTAATTTAATTATATACTTTTTTAGACTCGACAGGTAGGGAATCCGTTACACGTTAAAATTACACATTATAAATAAATCAAGTGTTAAAATACTGCCGGTCTATTCAATTAAATAATTTAGAAGATAGATCATTACACAAGAGACGGCTGTTAGAGATTTACACTAACTGGCCGCATGAGGGCGCAGGTGTAGCAGAACGGAATAGGGATTGAAGAGGATTACAGGAGGCCATGTTCATTTTAAGAAGGAATGCAAAATGTATATGTTGAAAACATGCAAGTGATGATATAATTCACAAAAGATCCTCTTGGAGAGCTCCAGATTATCATCATAATCTCGTTGCGAGGAAATCCGAATCGTGTGTTTGAGTAAAACTTAGTTAAAATCCCAGCATTCTAAGTATCATTTGCTTTTTTTGAGATAGATTTTGATTTTGCAACGCACTCTACAGTTTATTTTATTTTTTAACTCAAACATCCTTCGGCTATTTGTTCCGTGTTGTTTGAAATACGTATTAAAATGGAAACTAAACAACAAAAAAGTCCCAAAACTGAGAAAAATATCAGCTCCTACCATCTATAAATAAGGGGGGGAAAGACGGAGGCATAAAACTGAGTTCACAAACATCCTTTGCATAGGTGCGCGGCTGCAGTGCGCGCGCCGCTGGTGAGACTCCCTGTTCATCTCCAGTCCTGAGCGCACTGGGCACGCGCGGCTCTCCGTCGCTGCCGTTGGTTCCCTACCAGCATCTGTTCCTCCGTTGGTATTAAAAATAGACCGGTGCTGATAACAGACTTATGTTTCGCCTTCACCACCCGCCGTCGGGAATCGTTTTGCGCGCTACTCTCATCTTAATCACCGAACCGTGACCGGTGGGAGCGCAAATGCGCATCGTTTTGCGCATCTCTGAATCTTTGGAACCTCGCCGTGGACAATCCCCCTGACATCCAAAGACATCTTCCCTGCAATCCCAGCAAGGCTTCTTCGATGCCTATGGCCGTAGATAAAGTCGGCTGGCCTCGTCCCGGACCTTTCACCCACGGCTGCCCTCCAAAAGGTCTTTGAATCAAGGAGGCATCTCGGGATTTTTTTTTTTTTTTTTTTTGGATCTCCTCATCAGACTGTTTTTGAAGAACCCGGTGATATGCTGGGCCCATCTCTCTAAATCTCGTGATCAATAGCCTGCACCATCTCTCCTCCCACATTCGTCTGACAGAGACCCTCACCGAGCCCTAATGATGCATCCGAACGCGTTGATGCTGGCGGTGGTCCTTCTGCGCAACTTGATGCTGCCCTTCTGCTCGGCTCAAAACGGTAAGGACACAGTTTTGACCCTGGGAGGAATGTTCAGACACACAGGGAAAGTGATTTCTCCTGCCTTGAGGACGCCCGAGTAAAATGTTCTAAAGAGGATTTGATTTCGACGGCGTTAAGCCTCCAATTTAACGCTCCTCCACAACAAGGCCAGTTACTACGCTTGATTTGTGTGACTGACTAATCAAAGTTCAGGAGAAATTAGAAGAGGTGTGACAGTTTTCTTTTCTCCCTATATTTTTTGATCAGAGTTGAAATGTTAGAAAATAGAAAAAAACATGGTGAAGATGGATGGGAACAAGTTTTTAAGCTGTGCACCTGTGTTATTTCCCAATACCAGTCACATATATTAATACTATTAACCCTAAACCTGCATGAGCACAAACTACTGCATAACTACAAAGCAAAATTGTATATGATTTTAATTTGTAAAGATAAAAATATAAAAGCATAAGCTTTGTATATTTCTGTTACTTAGATTGCAAAGAGGCGTGGGTGGGATTAAAATAAGAAGTATGATAATAAGCTATGAGGAATAAGCTTACAGATAAATAGAGTCCACCGGTGTTAAATGTAAATTATATAAAATAAAAATTCTTCTCAGACAGCTTCAGAAATTTGTTAAAGAACATTAGTAAAAAACAGCATAAGCAGGATGGGGAACACTGAAGCTTAAATCTAAAAAAACTAAGAAATGTAAAGAATATTGCTATTTCAATTTCAATTCAGTTTATTTATATAGCGCCAATTCACAACAGGTCATCTCAAGGCACTTTAAAGTTCAACCAGATCATAAAGTCAAATAGATTCAAAGTTTTGTATCTAAGGAAAACCAGTTGATTGCATTGACCCATTGACTCCAATGCAATCCCTCACACTAAGCATGCTTGTAGTGACAGTGGAGAGGAAAACTCCCTTTTAACAGGAAGAAACCTCCAGCAGAACCAGGCTCAGTGTGAGCGGCCATCTGCCGAGGCCCATTGGGGTTCAAGGAGACAGAAGCAGAGATACAAAAAGCAACTGCTGCCCTCTGGAAAGAGGTTCCGCAGCATCCGCTGCAGATCCACCAGGTTGTGCAACAGCTTCTTCCCCACTGCCATCAGACTGTTGAACCTTTGATCCACAATCCGAACTCTGCACCTATTGCACATTATCGGGCATCAAATGCTGCTGAACTTTTAACTTTTAGCCCTTTAAATTGTTCATCTCATTGTATTTTTCAATAACGCATTTTTTGCACAAATGCCATTTTGCACTGAACCACTGCAACTTGCACACTGTCTCTTATCCTCTGCACTGTTCACACTTTGACCACTGCTGCACTTTTTGTATTTTTCTATAACTCGTGCCATTTGAAATATCAATGCAACGTTCATAAGCTGTATGTAACGCAATTTCGTTCTGTATGCACCCTGTGCATACAAAATGACAAATAAAGAAGTCTAAGTCTAAGTCTAAGTCTAACTGTAAGAGGCGGCCCCTTCCAGGAAACACACAGCCAGGCAGACTGGTAAGATTGCACTGTTGCAATCTTATCAAGATTCAACCATAATAACTCTACAAATCTGTCCACTGTGGGAAAGGTGCAACATGAAAGCCTGTGTAGAAGTTTGTCACAAGTCTTCTTACACAGCTGCTTCTGTATTTTAGATTAAACGTTTTTTTCATAGTCACCATGGTAGGACACGGTGGTGGCAGCATGATGCAGAGAAGATTTTTTTTTCTTTTGCATGGACAGAAGATGATAATAAGTGGGAGGATAGAAGGAGGTGATTAAAAAAGATAATATTACTGGTCCCAGATGTTCTTCAACCATTCTAATGAGACGGGGCTAGTTCACGGAAGAAATGCCAGCCTCTGGTAGAGATGTAACTGGAAAGATATGGAGCCGGAATATTATTTGAAATTAGTTTTACTAAGCATTGACCCAGAGGGAGTAGAAGGCTTATGCACATTCACACCAGACTTTTTAGATTTAAATTAGCACAAAAAACAAACAATTTTAAGAAACATGTAACTTTTTCCCCCACTTTCAATTACAGGTATTACTTGTGATCCCAATATTATTAATTAGTGATCATGCTTTTCATATTTGAATATAAGCTATTTAAAATAGTTATTTGAACTTTGTAACTTTTGTTTTATTATATGTGGCAAACATGATTGTTTTTTGTTCACAATAGTTTATATAGGATAGTGTTGGGAGAATAACCTGTTTGAGAGGGTGAATAACCGAGGCAGTAATTTGTCTTATTTGCTCTGCGTGGACCTTCCTCGTCCGGCTAGTGCATATAAAAGTCACAGCATTTCACTCACTTCTTTAGAGTGTCTAATTTTTCTTTTCTTACAAGTTTAGGAAACAGGGGTTTTGAAACTTGCCAGAGAGTGTCCCTAGAGTGGCTGCTTATGATCACCAGAAGTTCCCTGTGCATTAATCATAGCAAAGCATGGGAGATTTGACATGACAAAATATCAGCAACATGCTGTTGGGTATTCCAGACTGTCCTTCTCTGATACAGCATGTCCTTACTTAGAATTCTGTTGAATCACACCACCCTCTGGGCCATGCACACCAATCAGCAGCCATTCATGAAATCAAAGTGGACTGCTCAGAATTGTTGCTACGTTTAAAAAGTTTTAATTGCAACACCTCACGAGGGAATCAAAACGTCACAGGACAGATTTTGATGACAGGTTTAAGGAGATTTGGGTATTTAATTTGCAAGTATTCTTTCATTCTAACTGATGCACTACTGCTTTAATTTAAATGATAATCCTAGTAAAAGACAAGGAACTAACAAGCGTAATGGACAGAAGATGGATCATCAACAAAATTGCAACATCTATGCTTAAAGGAAAATTCTGGTTTTTAAACACTTTTAGCCCATTTTCTGTAATGTCCAGGATGAAATCGAATGATCGACACCAAAATTTTGACAATTGGTCCTGTCTCTGCTATTTGGCTCATGCAGAATCCCCCCCTGGCTGCTTCAGAATGGCTTCCATAGTGCATGTCCGATAATGTCCTTAAAACAACCTTAAACATTCTTTTTTTAAAATATGCTACTCACCGGGTCGTCAGCGCTGTTCAATGACGTTCCAAAAAAAGTTTCGTGAAGAAAAACCGTTCCTGTCTTGTTTTATTTAGCATTTTGTAAATCCCAGAACTATATTTTCCGATACATCACAACCGCTTATAAACTTCCGCTTCCCATTCGAATCTGAAGCGTTGCACACTCCAGACCACTAGTTGGCGACAATGTCTCTATATACTCCTCCTCAGTATATTCCGGTTCAAAACGGTATCCTCTACCGTCAAACTCAAAGTCCAATATGTCCTCCTCAAGAATCCACCTTTCGTATTCCATTTTCAGAGTTTTTTAAAGTGTTTAACAGAGACGTTAGCACCTCGACGTCGGAGTACACAGAGTGAAGCGAAAAGACTAAAACTGTGTAAACAGGCCCCATTTCCGTTTCCGGTGGCGGAGGGATATTGACTATTCCAACAGAACTCAATGGGATTTACAAAATGCTAAATAAAACACTACAGGAACGTTTTTTCTTTACGAAACTTTTTTTGGAACGTCATTGAACAGCGCTGACGACCCGGTGAGTAGCATATTTAAAAAAAAGAACGTTTAAGGTTGTTTTAAGGACATTATCGGACATGCACTATGGAAGCCATTCTGAAGCAGCCAGGGAGGGATTCTGCATGAGCCAAATAGCAGAGACAGGAGCAATTGTCAAAATTTTGGTGTTGATCATTCGATTTCATCCTGGACACTACAGAAAATGGGCTAAAAGTGTTAAAAACCGGAATTTTCCTTTAATATTGTAAAGATTTAAACAGCAGTAATATAACAAAACATGCATACTCTCGCTTTAATTTCTTTCCCCATTCCTTATTAATTTCAGTGAAGAGCTTTAAGCGTATGGAAGTAAAATAGGTGTCATGTGGTTCTGGTTTCCACTCTCTGTGGTCCAGTTTGCACAATGGGATTGCATGCATTCATAAATACATGAAGTCACCAGATCTGTTATTGTTTTGTCTCTTCTTACACAGAGGAAGATTTCATTAAGTGAATCGATACTTCATTAATGTCAGCCTCCAGTGGTGAAGTGATAAACTCCAGCTAATGTGGAGAACCAAAGAAATTTCTCCAATAATTGCTCACCTTGCATGATGGACCATTTCATTTGTCTCTCCCAGTTCAGATTAAAGGTAATCGCTGTGCCACCTCTTACGCAATGTGAGGTTTTGCTGTGATATGACAGCATTCAGGCAGTGAAGTGGGGACAATAATAATTATAAGTGCATGAGATTTAATCACTGTGTCTGGGAAGCTGAGGGAATTTGTGCCAGTTGCCTCTTCATTTTCAGGAAAAAGTAGGCCCACTATAGGCAGCCAGGTTGTGCGACAGATATTTGGAAGACTGTGAATTGCATCCGTCCCTTCTGCAGCGTTTCTATTTTTACCACAGAGACTGAGCTCTGAGAACTGTGGCTTTAAGGTCCTTTTGTGAAAGTGAATCCATTAACTCTTAATGGATGGCCTCCCCGTGCACAGCTGCAAGGCTCTCTAAAGACTCAACGGGTGGATGTGAACTATTTAGGATAAGAAATTATGTGATATTTATGCACAAAAATACTAAACAGTGTTAAGAAAACAGCTGGTGCTGACCCAGAGTAGTACCTTAAGAGTTACATAATTTCTCCCTACGAAGGATGCAGCCTACTCTGCATGCTTTTGTGCTCTCCTTGTCTCTGTGAGTCAGTGTGTAGCCCACATTAAAATGACAGCTGGAATAATTTCCAGGACGCGTCATGATTGTTTTTTTTTCAGGTTTGAAATGTTGATGGGTAAAAGGCTGCATTTTGATTTGTTGTGAGATTTTGCCGTTTCAGGTTTGCATTATTTCTATGCATAGTGTGAAACATTTCATAATAATCCTTCTTTGGGGCTGGAAATAGGACAAGGTGACGGATTGGTCTGAGTTGAAATCCATCAGAGTCCTGCCAGATACAACTAGTAAAGTGCAAAGCTGTTGACAAAATATAGCTGCAAGTTCCAAAAAAAAAAAATTTTCAATTACACAAAATTTTATACTTTTAAAGAATATTAAGGAACTCGGTGGCATCAATAGATATTAGTGCTGCAGGTAATAATTATTAATCTAATATTCTATCAACAATTTTTTTGTAGAACAGATTAATGATCTGTCAGCAACAGCTGATTATCAGAGATTTATTATTTTGAGTGATTTGAATGGCTTGTACTAGGGCTGCAACAACGAATCGATAAAATCGATAAAAATCGACTTCTAAAAGCGTTGGCAACGAATTTAATCATCGATTAGTTGTGTTGCGCGATTAATGCGTCATCCGCCGCCGCCGTCATCCCGGGGAAGAAAAAAAAATATGGCGGAGCGAGTCAGCGCCGCAGTTGCAGTGTTGCCAACTCAGCGACTTTTCAGACCCCTCCAGCGACAATTTTTTTAAAAAGCGACTAGCGACAAATCTGGCGACTTTTTACGGTGTCACTGGCGGCTTTTGGAGACTCTTACGTGAAAGCATGTATCGTTCCTACTCTTGTCCTCCAGCGGCAGCTGCTGCCGTGGGGCGCCTCCCCCATCCCAACCCCGTTCTCCCTCTCCCACAGGAATCCCTCTCAGCGCTGCAGTCAGAGCCGCAGGATTTTAGTGAGGAGTTTACCCTCAGCGTCCAGACTGCAAATGAAGCGCGCATGCCCCGGGATTGACGGCGCAAATTGATCACAATAATTAAAATAGCCTGCGCTTTGTAAAGTGAAAAAAGTCGTAACATGCAACTTTTGTAAAAACAAATGAACATGGCACGGAAGCACCACTGTTATGACGCAGCACCTTCAAAAGAAAACACGTTGGAGCCTTCAATGGCAGTGAAGAGAGCTCATCAGCAGGATGAGTAACCATGTTTGTTTGGTTTTAAAGTGGGGAAACGTAAGTTAGTTTCTCAGGTAGCTCATCTGGTGCTTTCCTTAGCTTGTTAGTAGGTTACAGACAGTGATAAGGTTGGCTTCTTATTTTACTTTTAATTTCATTTGAATAAGCTTAAGCAGCGTTTATATTTTCTTTATAAATAAATTAATTTGCAAATTATGAGGGCAAGGCTTTTAAAGTTTAAATCTTCTGGCAAAGATAAAGTAAAGAAGATCCTGCAATTTATGGAAGTAAAGCAGAATAAAATCCAGCAAGATCAGTAATATGTCAATTAATTATCTGCCACATTCCCATGTAAATATCTGTCTTTGGAGGATGTGTTTTTTTAGCACCCCTAGTTCTCTCATTTTTATTCCAAATACAATTTATAATTTGAATCACAGGGCTATTTTTATCTCTATGGTTAAATATTTTCTCAAGTAGCAACTTTAACTGCTATACTTTCCTGTCTTAAAAGGCAGAACTCTTCTAGTCTAAAAAAACCTCATTTGTTGAAATGGGGGGGCCTATTGTTTGAACCCCTTAGGGGCTTTAAAAAACAAAAATGCCTGTCTCTTTTTGCGCTTTATGAAACAAAGTACCCTATATTTTGTGGATGTACAGCTACATTTCTCATGTAAGTTTGCGTAGTTTTAACACAAACATTTATTTTTCATATTGCACCAGTACAGTTAATGAGAAACCTGTACTTGTGTGCTTGTTTGTTCTGTCTAAAATGTTTATTTTGGAATAAAGAGGTTAATATAAAAAAAATATTTTGTGTCCGATTCATCGATTAATCGAAAAAATAATCGGCCGATTCATCGATTTTCAAAATAATCGTTAGTTGCAGCCCTAGCTTGTACATACATGGTGCTTTTTCTTTTTTTTCCAAGTCAGCAGACTTGACCAAAGCACTTTACACTTCATTCAGTCATTCACTCATTCACCCACTCTAATGGTTGTAAGCTGCATTGTAGCCACAGCGGAAGTAAAGCTGCTGTACACGGTTGCCACTGGGCCCTCTGACCAACATCAATAGGCAATGCAGGTGAAGTGTCTTTCCTGAGAACACAAAGATACTTGAACCAACAACCCTTTGGTTGTAGGGCAGACTCCTGCATCTGTTTTACATCCCAAATGCAAAATGCATATCTTTTTGTACTAAATTACTGTATTGTTAACATGTCTTTAAAGAAATAGCATTTTTTTAAGAATCTGTGCACTCCTGTTAACGACTACTATTATGTGACAGTTATTTTAATAATATGTTAATGGTGATTCATTTTTTCAGCCCTGATTGAAAGGTTAATCATAAAGATGTAACGTAGGAAACTACAATATCAAAAAATTGTTGTTGTTTATTTGATAACTTCTTTTAAAAATGCATTTCTATTATTTCTATAGTAAATATAAGATATACTTCAAACATTTTTTAGTTCATCTTGATTGTGATCACTTACAGCTGATGAAACCCCTTAATTAAGGCTAATAGAAAATTAGAGGGTGTGTAAGATCTATAAGAAAATGTTTTTAAAGCAGAAATATTATCCTAATCTACAGTATATGTTAATATTAATAGCTCAGGGATCTATTGTTTGCAGTGGTGGACTTTAGCACAGAAACTGTTAACTTGTGACACGGCAGAGGTGTTAAGAAAGTCCAGCATGCTTCATTAACGCTTTAAGCTTATTTGCATTGTTCTGGTGCTGCTCATGTTCCTTTGGAAATACCTAGAGTTTGTCTTTGGGGTTTATGTCTAGTCAGCTTATTGGCAAGTCAAGTAGCCCTACTATGATTTTATTGGCAGTGGGGATAGGTTCCATTGCTGCCAGAAAATAAAGCAAGCATCTAATTTATAATTTGTCCGTCAAATAAACTATTTTTGATCATTTGGCTACAGTAAAGTTAATAGTATATATCAGACTAAGTCTTTAAGAGAGATGATCCTCCAAGGTTCAATGAATAAATCTCCTTTGAAGCCAGCCCCCCCAAAAGTAAAGCATTTTTTTGCTGTACTGCCAGGAATGTATTAGCATCTACAAAGGACAACATTTTACCACCATGTAGTATCCAATCAATATACCTATACAGTGCAGCAGAATGTCTATTATCATGTTTCATGCAGGCCATCGACAAAGATTTATCTGAGTCTGGAAAACAGGCTGTATAAGCTGAGCCAAACTCTTACACTGAGTCATGGCTGCCCACTGCGAAATCTGATACTGCCTGCACTGATTAGGAGCGGAAGCACCAAATACATATTACACACTAAAGAAAAACAGTCATTTGTGTAATTATCTTTTTTTTGTTAGGCTTTATTGTTCTTTCTGTCCCTATTCAACCTTCTTCATAATGATATAGCTAAACACATTACAGCTAAGGCTGCTCTGCTGGGACAGAGATGACCTCTACAAGGACTCAGGAGGTTCATTTTAATTTTTGTCGTGCTTGGCATTTAATCTTGCGATACACAGTAGCAGGTGGCTGTTTTTACCTACTATGACATCCGGTGCATCTGTGTTGTACTTATACACAAATAATGATTCCTAATAGTACATTTAGAGGGGGAAAAAATCCTTTACCCGTCTAAATGCAGTTAATTTTTTATGCTTGTACGTTGCCAGTGATCCCTCTGTCTTAGCTCTAGAGTTTTTGCAATAATTTGCTGAATATCTAACTTTGACCTAGAAAATAGAACTATGAGGATGAGGTTAGGATATTTCTAACCTTCTCTGGGGTTATTTGGATTAAAATCTCATTAAACCACATCCTTCCATGTCACTATCTAAATACAAGGTAAAAAAAAAAAAGATGAAACAGAACAGCTTAGCCCCATTGGACCGTTCTCAGAAAACTCCAGTTTGGAGGCATCGTTTTGTTTTAACTTTGAATGGGACAGTATGGACTCCTACAGAATTTCACAGAGTTACAGCATTTACATAAAAAATCTGAGAGAAAGAAATAACACAGCTGTAACCATATAACCTATTGCATTCATTTCATTGATTTTCATGCTTGAACATCAGCAAAAATTCAAAACAAACAGCTTATCGATCAGAATATCAGAACTCTGTGCTGTTCTGCTTCTGAAGAAGCTATGAGCTTAATGGAATTCCTTCTTGATAAACCTCAGTACAAATAGCAATTCATTACCATGTGAATATATTTATAACAAAAAGGTAGAGTTTTATCTTGTTGTTTTATGTAAAAAAACTGATAATGATTTCTTTTTTGTAAAAAAAACACATAACTGCATAACTTAAAGCAAACATGCATAAAAAGAAGATCAGTTTCATTATCAGCCAGATTTTCTAGAGCTTTTTATTAGGAATATTATCCTTTTTGTAGAATATTATCCAAGCTGATAATGGCTGGTTAATTAGTCAGGCTATCTGCTCGGGAATAGCCTGCAGTTAGCTCCCCCACTACTTCTAAGCTTACCAACCCAGCCATCCATGACTTCTATGGTTGGACTCTGTTGGTTTCTTACAGCTAAATCCGTCTGTGTTGTTTTAAAAGGAAAAGAATGGGAGCCGTATTTTTGTCAGCTGATCAGCTGTGTGCAGAAACGGGGGGACATTATGTCATTGTTTGATATACTGTATACAGCAAAAAAACACAACAAAGAAACTCCAGTGGCTTCTCTGGTGTCTGATTAAAAGCATTTCAGACCATAGCGGTGGTATAACAGAGAAATTAAGCTGTTATGAACTTTTTTTTTTTAAAGAAATTTATATAACTTTCATAAAACAGGCTTAAATCGGAGGCAACCAGAGTTTCTGAATGTGACTGAGAATGTACACACTAATGTTTGTATACCTTTATGGATATAGATAGCCCCATTACTGTAAATTCCAGCACAAAAAATTTAATTCCTCCAGTACATTAAAAGTAAATTCAGTAAATCTCTTGACTGAATCAATCAAAAATAAAGACTATATTACATAGAATTATTCATTAAAAATTTTCACCCATGATGCAAAAGGACTTTTATTGTCATGTTTTGTATTTAGAAAAATCTCAATTAATGCAGTGCTATATTGATCACATTTTGCTGTTTTTATTTCCTTTTAAGTTATGTCAGTATGGGTTTGCAAGAATGTGTAACTTGGGTGATAGAACTGTCGCAAATGAGAAGATTACAAGGAGAAAATTCAAGTCTTGACAAAAAAAAACCCCAAGAAGTGTTATAATGGAGTTGATGAAAATATAAAACGTGTGAATGGAAAGAAAACAAGCTTATTTTCAAGTTACATAACTTGAGATCATGTCTTTCCAGCAGATGGAGAGCAAAGATGCAGCACTTTTGTTGGTTTTGCACCTGATCATCATTAACTAAACCATTTTAGTGAAATGCTGTTTAACCTTAGTGAGCCGATAGAATCAGAATCAGATTTATTGCCAAGTAGGTTTGCACTTAAAATTAATTTGACTTGGTTTTGATGGTTCAGACAAAGTAGATATATATACAGAATCTATAGCTATATAGGCCTGTCACGATAACAAATTTTGCAGAAAGATTAATTGTCTCAAAAATTATTGCGATAAACGATAATATTGTTTGAAGACCTTTTTACACTGATTTAATGGAAATGACGTAATAATGCATGCATTTTCCTGCCAAAAATAAAACGAGAAATAAAAATTAAATGGACTCTCAGTCTCTCTTAACTTAAAATACACTTGAATAAAAACTAAACACGAGATAAAACCACAGTGGAAATAAAAACGTATATACAAAATATCATGTTTGTGATATGTATGTTTTCTGGGGAATTCATACTGTCTATCAAATGTCTGCAAAATTTTTTGAAATGCCGGCTTTTCAACAATATTAAATGGGAGCATCTCTTTAGCAATTAAATGAACTATGCTGTCTGTGAGCGCGCGCCACTTTGCGCCGTCCTTTTTGTATGCTGCCTGTCGATTAATTTCAGTGATGGTGGACTGTCGCAAACTTGAAGACACAGACGGGCCACCGCTTGTACTTTTTTTTTCCAGCTGGACAAACTTTGCTGGGTGGTTGTGCTTTAGGTGCACGTGTAGGTTGGTTGTATTGCTGCTCTTAGTTGCTACTGTTTTATTACAAATGCGACATACTGGCTCGCATAGGTTCAGCGGTTCGCCTCTGTCATTTGGTCTGAATCCAAAATACTCCCACACTGCGGCTGTTAAGCTCGGCTTTCAAACCAGTTCCATTTCGAGCTTTCCCCCCCCAAACATAAGATGTGGGTTTTTTTTTACCTCGCTAACTCCTTACGGGGCTCTAAAGCTGCAGAAGTACAAAATGATGCGCGCTAACTACCTGATGCGATAGTCCACTTCTCCTCCCTCCTCAAAAATGAGGAAGGGGAGGGGTCAGTAGATAGCACCGGAGTTAAGCCTTTTCATCCAGCGTCATCAATAGAAGGAGAAAAACACAGCAGAGACGATATAGCCGATAAATGAAATGACTTGGATAATTTTTATTTATCGTGCGATTAATTGATTTATTGATTATCGTGACAGGCCTATAGCTATATACAATATAAAACATACAATATATAGTACATATCTATATACCATATACAGAGTAGACTGTGCATTAATGTAATGCAGGAGGTCTGGAGATGTTGGTGTAGTATCTAGGTCCTGAAACGGGGAGGGAGAGAAGCAGTGTCAGTGTCATGATAAGGCTGGTAGCGGATGGGAAGAAACTGTTCTTGTGGTGTGAGGTTTTGGTCCTGATGGGCCACAGCCTCCTGCCAGAGGGAAGTGACTGAAATAGTTTGTGGCAGGGGTGCGAGAGATCAGCCGCAATCTTCCCTGCACGCCTCAGAGTCCTGGAGGCGTACAGATCCTGGAGAGATGGAAAATTGCAGCACAGCCCTGAAGGGAACCAGAGCTGTGAGTCAGGGACATGTTTTCCCAGCTTCACGTGCTGCTTCCTGTCAAGTAGGAAGTCTGTGATCCAGACTCCTGAAGCAGAGCTGGGATGATTGTATTGAAAGCAGAGCTGAAATCCACAAACAGGATCTTGGTTTAGGTACCTGCGGAATCCAGGTGCTAACGTCGCTCAGGTCTGCAGCGTTGTCTGCAAACCTGTTGGCTCTGCAGCAAAACTGTAGGGGGTCCAGGAGGGGGTCAGTGATTTCTTTCAGGTGCACAAGGTACACAAAGGACTTCCTAACCACAGAGGTCAGGGCGACGGGTCTAAAGTCATTAAGTCCTGTAGACCCTGGCATCTTGGGATCAGGGATAATAGAGGAAGCAGTTTGGCACATGGCATGTCTCCATTAAGGTGTTAAAAATGTCTGTGAGCACTGGAGAAAGCTGATCAGGACAGTGGTTCAAGGTAGATAGAGAGACAGAATCTGGTCCAGCAGATATCAGGGGGTTCTGTCTTTTGGTCACAACAGCCCCTTCCTGCTTTTCTATGTAGGGTAGCTGGAGGAGGTGTCATTTTCTTTCCAACTCGTACTTTTTGACACTCTAATACCCAATTTACACTAGCCTTTTGAAACCATGCTGAGAACAGTCCAAGCACGGTAATCGAGATAACAGTTGAGTGTAAATGGAAGGCAACTGAACTGCACCGTGCCAGACACAACCAAACGGTGCTAAATCTAGTACTATCATCAGTAGGGCTCGGCAAGGTTCCTCTGTGGCTCGGTTCTCTGATTACAAAGAGCACATGGACAGACTGCGTCCTCTCTTAATTTCGCAGGTTCTTCCGTTGTATCCGGCTTTGCAATTCACAGATCTCTTCACCTGTTCACAACATAAACTTCTCAGCTTTTTAACAGTAAATGGCATCAAAAGAGCGTGGTGCGATCTAGGATGATGCTGAGATTGAGGCTCTCATTGACATTTGGGCAGAGGATGCTATCCAGGCACATAAGTTTCTGAATGTCATGGGTGCCGCCAATTTTGTGTGCGTCAATCCCACATTGAGAGCTGCAGTATTGTAGACCACCAATAGGAGGTGAGGAACTGTGCTAGCATGACGTGTCATAGGAACCAAGCTTGGCACGTTAACTAATTCATGCTCGGTCCAAACTAGGGACAGATCATTTTCAGAGGGCTAGTGTAAATAGGGCATAATAACCCAACCAGGTTAGTTAACTTCAAAGCCAAGACTGATATGTCTGATGGTATTTTCACACCAGGTATGCAGTCCATTCCTTTTTGTAGATATAAATACAGAAATTGGCGGATGTTGCAAGTTCAATTAACCATATCAGGACCTTTAGCAAACTCCAGAGTGGTTTGTTACATTGCGAACGTAATCCAACAAAGTTGTCAGGCGGCTCTTTGTAAAGAGTAGGTTTTACAATGGAGCTATCAAAACGATTTTCAAAATTATTTGATGCATTTCTAAGATAATTTAGCATAAAAACAACTGAGAAACAAACTAACATAATGAAAACCTGTGTGTTTTCTAGTACCTTAGAATTTGTCTTTATCCTTGGAACCCACACCCCCGTATACAACTAATCAGTACTCACACTGCAAGTGTGGAGGTAGTGACAGATTTAAGTTTTGCTTCAAATTTGTTTAATAATTAATCAAATGAAGAATTGAACCCCTCCTTAATTATGCAAATATTTTCTTAGCTTAAACTGAGAGGTTGGGCCCTTATAGTTAAGGACATTCATGCAATAAAAGTGTTTTTTTTCAGGGGAAAAGTAAAAACGATCAATGTTTCTCTCTCTCTCTCTCTCTCTATACATCTTTATATATCAACTTATTATCATAAAGACTCTTCTTGGTCTTTCTGTACTTTTGGTTAGTTTTGTACTCTTTATTAGTGTCAGACAGTTTCTTTTCATTGCATATTTTAGAAGCTAATGGGACCAAACAATTACACACAATAAATGGGTCCCTAATTCTCCAGTTTGTGATTACATTTCCGGAGAGGTAAACATATGGCTGAGACACACGCAGCAACATATGGCGCACAGAAGATCTGTAAACGTGAGACAGGGACTCCAAAAACCACAATAAACATCAGAAATAAATTAGATATAAAAAACATAAATTAAAGATTTTTAATTATGAATAATTAACTAGAAATACAAGTAGAACAAGGGGGGGAAACAAATCCTTGACTTCTATTAAAGCAGAGAAATGATTAAAAGGAATTAAAAGAAATATAATTTTTACCAGGGAATAACTGACACTACTTTGAGAGTACCTATTTGGATCACCACTTTACAGGTGTCATACTGCATTGGGTTTATTACAGGAAGGAGTTTAATTCCTGCTTTGTTAAATTTCCCCATAAGGTCTTAAAAAAACAAACATAACTGTGTTGTGCGTTGCTGTAATTGTAGTTCCTCAACCTTCTTTAAAAGATTTCCAATAATTAGCTGGCTTGTCCAGCATCTATTGAACAACAAATAACGAAGAATGAATTTTGAATATTGAACAGTTTCATGGTGACATGTCTCTAATCTGAGATGATATTGTTAAGACACCAATCAGGCCAGGTACTTTATAACACAGCGAAATTGGTCATTTTCAGACAAGGCACGGACACTATTTAGAATTAGGATCTGATATTTTATTTACGAGAGGGTTTCCTACCTCCGCATAGCTGTGGGGGGACGGGTTCTGACTGTCGTTTCTGCTTATGTGCCAAAGAGCAGTTCAGATTGCCCACACTTTTTGGAGTCTTTAGGGGGGGTGCTGGAGAGTGCCACTCCTGGGGACGCCCTTGTTCTTCTGGGGGACTTCAACGCTCACGTGGGCAATGAGAGTGAGACCTGGGGAGGTGTGGCTGGAAGGAATGGCCCACCTGACCTGAACTCGAGTGATGTTCTGTTGTTGGACTTCTGTGCTCATCATGGATTTCCGGTGTGGGTTGGACTCCGCCATGGTTGCCCTTTGTCAACGATTCTTTTCATAACTTATATAGACAGAATTTCTAGGCACAGCCAAGGTGTTGAGGGGACCTGTTTAGGTGGCTTTAGGATTGCATCTGTTATTCGCAGATGATGTGGTTCTATTGGCTTCATCAGGATGTGATCTATAGCTCTCACTTAAACGGTTCGCAGCCGAGTGTGAAGCGGCTGGGATGAGGATCAGTGCCTCCAAATCCGAGACCATGGTCTTGAGCCGGAAAAGGGTAGAGTGCCTTCTCCGGGTTGGGGATGATGTACTGATCCCCTGGTGGAGGAGTTTAAGTATCTTGGGGTCTTGTTCACAAATGAGGGGAAGATGGAGCAGGAGATCGATAGGTGGATTGGTGCGTCGTCTGCTGTGAAGTGTGCACTGTACCAGTCTGTTGTGGTGAAGAGAGAGCTGAGCCAAAAAGCAAAGCTCTTGATTTAGGAATGTATGTTCCTACCCTCATCTATGGTCATGAGCTTTGGGTCATGACCGAAAGGACGAGATCCCCGATACCAGCGGCTGAAATTAGTTTTCTCCATAGTGTGTCTAGGCTCTCCCTTAGAGTTAGAGTGAGGAGCTCAGTCATCCGGCGAGGACTCAGAGCCGCTGGTTCTCCACATCGAGAGGAGCCAGTTGAGGTGGCTCAGGCATCTAATTAGGATGCCTCCTGGACGTCTCCCTGATAAGGTGTTCCAGGCAGGTCCCACAGGGAGGAGGAAAGGGGGAGACCCAGGACACGCTGGAGGGACTATGTTTCTCAGCTGGCCTGGGAGGGCCTTGGGATTCCCCCAGAGTAGCTGGCCCAGGTGGCTGGGGAGAGGGATTAAAGGCTGAAGCTGGTACCACCGCGACCCGACCCCGGAGAAGCAGAAGAAGATGGATGGATGGGTTTTATTGCTTATGGTTTTTATTTAATTGGTTATTGAAAAATAACAATAGTCCTGTTTCATGTTAGGCTTAATAGGCTTCATAATATGTTTCTGCAGTGAAAATTAGGACTGGTAATTATGAAAATAAATATATAAATAAAACATCATGTATGCTGCTTTTGTTTCATAGATATCAAAGATTATTTTTTTATGTCATCCAGGGGTCAACCTTGCTCCCGATGAGCTCAGAATTTAATCCAAGTTTTCTACTTTTCCAGTCTACTTGATTTGTTGCAGGTAAAACTGTAATTTATGCTGATTTGGTTTTTAAGATAGAATAATTTTTTATGTCGTCCGATGATGTCACCATCCCAACAGAAGATAGTGCTGCACTTGTTTCTTGATATTAAGTTATCGCATAACACAACATGGCATTCCTATGCTGGTATTGAATATAACAGTTGGTGGTTTAACTTATATAGTGGTGGAAATGATTGTTACACAATATTTAGTACCTTATCAGCATCCTATATTTTTCAATTTGGATTTGCCCCTCAGCTTTTCCTGTCAAGGTCTCGCTGTTGGCATTTCACAATCAAAGCACAGGTAAAACATGACATTACAAACTGCTGCTGAATTTTTCTCTATGCACAACTTTTGAATTTGCTTGGGGAGACCATTATGCATGGAAAAGTCCTTCCAGGATTAAATTAAAACCACTATTTCTAAAATCACAGAAAGAGCTTCCATATTTCATCTTTCTGAAAAATGTTTCCTCCTTATCCCATTTCAACTGAAAAGAAATCCCAACTAAAAAGAGTTTCTAATTGGTTGCCACAATACTATTTTACAGGAAAGTTAAGATGTTTCAACACAGCAATCCGCTTTCTCCATGCAGTACTGCCCTTCCCCACTTAGTTTGAACAGGGAAACAATGAAAACCCAACTTACTTGCTGCCGACACTGTGTTGGGTCTGAATGCACCTTTATGCCTCCTCCTCTGTTTACAGTCTAATTGAATGTAAATTACTTTGTTTACTTTTCTCTCAAACCATCTATCTGCTCTATTCAAAATATGGACATTTTGCTCCTGAAAAGTGTCCTCTATTATTAAGGTGTAGGTGCACAGCTGATTCTTATCCTGAGGAGCGGACCCTTTTTTTGGAGAGTTTATCCAATAAAGAACACACCACTCACTTTGGTTTGGAACATTTTGTTCCTCAAAGGAACATTTTTGCAACATTTTGTTCACTCATCATGAATAGTTTTTTCTTAAATTCAAACAGAGTGGTTGTGTGTGCAAATTAGTGCAATGAGGACTCTCTGCATAAGGTTAACCAGGAGAACTTTGCCTAAAAACCTAACCCTTCCACCATGCATTCAGAATTGCAGATATGCAATGCACACCAACCGAGCCATCCATGTTTTCCTAAAGAAAACTCTATTTATTAGATCAGACACCATTCTTCTACCACACTGTTAGCCAATTAGGATTCTCGTATGCCTATTATTGGTGCTACAGTAGGCAGTAGACAGGGTTCTGCATGGACAGCCTGCAGCAGTGTAGCCTTCAACGCAGCCAGCTGAGGTGTGCGATATATTCTGACATCTTTCCATCACAACCAGCATTAACCTCCACATGAGTCAGTCACTGGCTTCTACATGCATTAGTGAGCCATGACCCCATCACAATGTTGCCTGATCTTTACTGATCACTGCAGAATAAGAAAACCCCAACAGAGTTACAGATCTGGACATGCACTGACTTATTGAAATTAAAGCATTATCTTGAGGATGCATGATACCAGCTGGTAATATGCCCTTGCCAATAAATTGTGCAATAACTTTGATTTCAACATTTGAGCTGTTCTTTTTTTTGTAACTATACAGAGTTGATCTGCTTCTATCTGATGACATTTTCTAGTAAAAAAGGAGCTATCAGCTTTCCACCGTGGCTTGTGGTCTTTACTTATTCTCTGGTTTTCTTGAGTTTTCTCATATCAGTGCCATCAACTTTAAAAGTTAACATCATATCTATGGTCTGGTTTCAGCTGTAGCTTATTGATATCATGCAGTTGGTCTACGTTTTGCACTATTAACATGCAAAGTAAACTAAGAGGAATGTATTTAAAGTGCAACTATATTGAAGGTTTTTCATAAGCCAATTACACTATTTTTCCTCACTGGATGTAAAAAAATCTACGGTAATAGTTAACATTCTTTTTTACACTTAAATAATTCTCTTTAAATTGCCAAACAGCTGCTATTGCTTCTCTTTCCTCGGTTTTATGGATTACTGACAGCTGTCAGTTTAAAATGTTTTTGTAGCAATTGTTTTACATGCTGTGGCCATTCTCCCATTTATTTAAAGCTTTGTCATGCAGATACTGATGTGTTTGAAGTTAGCATATAAAAAAAAACACATTTAATTAAAATTGTTCATGTATTCCACATGTGAGTGTGATAGAGATTTAAATTTGTTTAACCTAGTTATATTAGTGATTAGCTAAGATTACCATCATAAAAAAAAAATACATTATTTCTGTGTTCTAAGAAAGAACGGTGCCAACAGTTTCAATCCTGAATGCTTTCTGATAGATGCTGAAAGTTTGAAAAGATCCAATCTTCTGTAGAGAAGTCAGAATTTCTTTACCTTGCAAACAAGATGAATTGTTGCGAGATTTGGCATGTACATAATCAGCACGAAGAATTGTACTAAATGTCCCTCCCTTTTGCAAACACTCTCTACATGAGGCTTTCCAGATGGATATGTGTATATTTCAAATTTAACTACATGCATCAATCTGGTTTATGCTAGGTTAAAATTCCTGACATCTACTTAAAGCCTTAATCAACCTAGAACATGTTTAAAAGTGTCACAGGTAGTTTACAGTTTCTTTTTAGTAGTTATTAAAACTCAGAGCTTCCTCTGACTTAAAGGTACACTATGCAACCGGTGTTGATTTTCCAGCGAGGCTCCCCCCAGAGGGCGAAAGTAAAAGTGCACTGTCGTAAATATGCACAGCTGTTCTCCTGGTTTCTCTGTCAAGCCAGGCGCGGTTGTTTTGAGCTTAGCAGACAGGCGAACGCAACGAATGACTAAGCATCTGACGCACGTGACACGCCGCAAACGCGCTGCTGCTGGAGATGGAAAAATTGAATTTTTGCTGCTCGACGCGCCGCATCAACCAATCAGAGAAGCTGATCTGGGAGCTGGCAGGGAGAGAGACACAGCGCTGATGATCAGAGCGCTATCATCACTCCTCTTAAACAGTTTATTGACGCCTAAATTAACTTAAAATGCAGAAATCTGCCGGCAGAATATGTTCGCTTTTATTATCCTGCTGCCTGCAGTTTGGATTATTTAGATGAAAAACACCTACCAGCTGCCGCGGTGAACCGCGAGGACGCGACCCGGCCAGAGGCTGCTGATGAAGGGATTCCTACTGTCGGCGCACCGCTGGTATGTGGGGGTCTGAGCGGCTCCGACAGAAAAAATATTGGAAGGCAGGATGATAATCTGAATGAACTGACTGCACTGATTATGTTTTCAGGTGTATTTTCTCACTTAAAAACATATTAAAACTACTTTATTTCTACTGATCACAGCAAATATAGCTGCAAGGCAGAGAAAGGATAGTGAAGCTCCGCCCAACGCGCGTCAGAACTAACTGGTACAAGCAGTAAAAATGAAGCAGCAGACGCGATTTTGCTGCTTTTGCTGCGTCCGGTGTGAAAGCAGCACTGCACAAAGATCGCCACTGTGCTAGCAACGAGCATGCTTTTAACTGGGGGGTGTAGCAGTTCTCGCCGTAAAGCAAGACCGACTCTCGCGAGACTTCTGAGCCTGTGGGTGCGGGTCGGTGCTCCTGCAATTGCAAGTGCGGTATTTCCCCCACAGACCACCAGGGCGGCCGAGAATACCTTTGTTCAACCTGAAATGACTCATTTAATCATCCATAACGTTATGGAACACATTAATTAACTGAAAAATGTTGCATAGTGTGCCTTTAACATAGCTCACAATCACAATACTATTCATAGCTGATTAAAGGCTGAGTAAAAGTTGCTCTCTGAGGTGTTGCACAAGCTGCATCTGAGCAACAGTTCTGGCATTTATACTAATGCTGAAGCTGATACAGTATTTTCCAAACACACAGAGGGCAGTCCACTAAAATCAAATTTCTCACACACCAAAGATCGCTGCATGCCCTATCAAAAGCACTGCTTAATCAACCTGATTCGGCCTCTTGCAAATTTTTAGACCAATGAAACCCTTTCGTAAAGGATATGAAAAATATACTTGTCTACGACTTTGGACTTTAATTCATGGGCCAATCTAACTTTATAACTCACATTTATTTTTCTTCTACATTTCACTGTCTTTCTCATTTTTCTGTTGTTCTTCTCCTTCTTTTCATAAATATAAATTATTGATTGTTGTGATCATGTCTTTTATGCTGTTTAAAGCAAAATTTCGGAGGTGTATTATTTTGAGCAGCAACAATGCTAAGGGACCGTGTTCACTGCCAGGGATCACAGAATAAACAATAGGGTAACTGTTCTTCTGAAAGAAAAAGGAGACAAAAAGGACAAAAACTCCAAATTTCAACAAAAATATTTTGATTAATAATTAAAATACAATAAATAAATACAATAAATAATAAGAACAATATTTTGAAGGTGTTTGCTGTGCACAGTATTAAGCAAGCTTGATAAAAAAATAAAAAATTACAAAATTAAAATAAAGTTTTCCTTCCTTGGCTATGCTTTGCACACATAGCAATGACACTAGCCAAACCGGTTAAGAAACAAAAATTATTCTTTACCTGTTACAAAAAAAGTCTGAAACTGAAAAGTGCACAAAATTATTCAATCACACAGTGTTCTGAAAGTGCATTGTCCTCTATTCTGCACTTTAGATGAATGACTGCTTAGGTGCCACTGGTGGTAGCACTGTATCGATACTTTTGAAAATGAGTATTGTATCCGGATACAATGTTTAAGTATCGATACTTTTTTGAGTATAGATACTTTTGACAACCCTAATTAAATGTATAGGGGAGGATTTTATCGAATTTTTGAAAAGACCCACCCTCTATATTTTTGAAAAAAAAAATGTACATGCACAACTCTGTATCCACTTCCGAGAGGGAACGCATATTAAACGTGTGCACGAGCGCATTTCATGCAGGCTTACTTTCCAAAAGAATATCTGCAATTTTTGAGTGAGTGAAAATGGGGACGAGCACTAAGGACGACATTATGTAAATATATCACCAGAATGATTGACAATTAGGAGGACCACTTATTTAGATGATCCATCCAGAAAAAGAACATCTTCCATTATTCCTTTAATATGGGCTAAACTTTGGCTGTTTCAGGTCAGTTATGATTAGGGGTGTAAATCACATCCATCATGGCGATTCGATTCAGTATCGATTTCCTGACCCAACGATTCGATTATTTTCGATACTCAAGAATACACCACGATTCGATTCGATTCGATTAATCGATTAATCGGTTATTTTTTTTTATTATTATTATTATTTTATTTTTTTACACCTTACAGGCTAAACAAAGTTTCAAGTTTGAAATAAATCAATGAAAGCTGTAATATCATTATGCATTTTCTTTAGAAACAAGAGCAAATAACAGAAGTAGAAAAGTTGCATCAAAAAATACTGCAAAAATACTGCACAATATCAGTGTAATGAGTTCAATGCAATACCTCGGCTCCAGAGAAACTGTCCAACATATTTTTTTAGAATATAATAAATATACTCAGGAAAGAGAGATGTTGCGTAGAGAGTTAGACAGGAATAAAAATAAACTAGATATAAGGAAATTGTTTCAAAGGTCATCTGGGGATGTAGTTTTTGGTAGTATTTTTAATTTTCTAAGAAGAACGGGTATTTTAGGGAGAATATAATAATTTGTCTGGTCCATACTCCATTCTGGAAGGTGGCGGTAATGCACCTATAAGTTGTTTGCCAACCGCCATTAAATAAAAGAAGAAGAAGAAGAAGGCTCCAGTGTCGACGTCACCGCCCCCTTGAGAGACGCTCCGCTGCACCTCTCCCAGATTGTAGCTGATAGCAAACAGTGCACCAGACAGGAGGCCGGCTTGTTTTGTTTTTATGACCAAAATTGCGGAAAACAACTCGTGAAGTTCGACCCGCTAGAAGAGCGAGGTGCGCGAGAACGCTGGGACCCTTTTTCCAGCTGAATCTCCGCTCTTTTTGCCCCATTGTCCCTCCGTCGTCGAACTAAACTCGCCCCCACTTCCTCATCGCCTCGGCCGTATCTAGACCCACAGCGTGTAGCACAGACCACACTTCAATACTGAGCATAATTTAAAAATGTCTGTGTCAAGCTTGCTGCAACAAACTGCTGTAAGAGTATAACCAGGAAGCGCGGTAGGAGGGCAAAATAGGTTTAGCACCACCGCAGCACGGGAGGGAGAATTACGCCCAGGAGCAACTGGATAAAAATAGACCGGAGGAAAATAAAAACATGATTCGATTATCTTGCGGACGTGTCGATGCATCGGATCGTCGGCTTTTGGATCGATGCATCGATACAAAACGATTATTATTTACACCCCTAGTTATGATTACCAGTTACTATGTGTCAACTGTAATAAAATATCTGAGATATCTAATCATTTCTTGTCCTTTGATAAATTTGAAAGGTTTACGAGGCAAATTCCTGCATCCGACACAACTGTCGCCCCATCTCAATCATTGGCTATGCAAGCTTCCTTCCACCAGGATGATGCTGTAGGTCAGGGGTCACCAATTAGAAATCAGCGGGGTCCGAATAAAGAAAATCATCAACCAGTAAAGGTCCAGAGACATTTTTAATGATCTGTTACTTTAAACAGAATTTAACACTGAAATAAGATAAGGTTTTTATGCATTCACGTTATAAATTAAATTTTTAAATAAAAAAAAAAAAAGGAATTTTTTTCATTTTAAAATCTAAAGCATTTTTTGAAGTAGAGAATGACAATTGTTAAGTTTGGTATATAGACAATTTCCTGATTCACATATTTTTTAAAACACCTGAACTGACTTTTTCTTTTTTTTTCCCGGCTTAATGAGAGCTGTGGGCTTTATGCTGCCCTGCAAGGCTTTAAACCTGGGTTTAAATGGAGACTAAGCCATTCTCAAGCACATATCAAGGGGCTCATTCTGAGCCTGGACCCATATTTATTTTTTGATTCTGTTCATGGTGGAAAACCCTGCTTCACAGCAGCAGGTTGAGCTAGACTTACTCTAAATGTTCAGGCTCCGCTCCGGCCAGGCCAAGATCAGCTATTGCAATCGCACCAAACAGGAAAAAGAACGGCTAGAAGATCTGGCTTGTCAAATTAAAATATAGTTAATATAGTATATAATAATATACTTGCCACCTCTAGAACAAGAAAAACATTTGTCCCCTGTTGAAGACCTCCGTTTTAAGAGGTTAAAGAGGTCGTTTCTTTTATCAGACATTGCAATGAGTTGAAGACACAATTTAGATGTGAAGCACCCCTTTTTAAGTCCGTCCCTTAATCCTGTTAACGTGGACTAAGTCTGTTCCTGAGTGGATTTGACCTAACAGAATTACAGCGTCAAAACCAGTCCAGTGACTGTTTAGAAGAACCGAGAAATCCGTTATCACTACGGATTTAAAAACACAAAGAAAAGAAAAACTTGTTAAAAGGTTGTTTTTTTTTAGATATTGAGAAAAAGTTGTGAGAGCTCGAAAAGCAAATATACCTCCTTTTTTTTGTAAGAATGGTTGAATTAAATAGAATAACCATCCATAAAACTACAAAAAAAATTGCACAAAAAACAAACAAAATAGTATGTGTCAACAACATGCAGGTATAGCAAAGAAGCACCCATATTCAACACGAAGCAGGCCCCATATTTCAGTTCATCCACCCTAGGGGGTTTCCTGCCCTCTGCTTTCTGTGTGTGTGTGAGTAGGACTGGGGACGGACATCCAGGTTGTAAGCAGGCAGCTGACTCACCCAGAGGCTGCTTGGTGATGGTGTGTGGCTTGTTGTCAGACCTCAGGGGAGCTCTCTACTCTACTTACACAGAGGGTAGGGTGGGGGTTTGGAAGTGGGGGAGGGGGGTGGT
Organism: Cyprinodon tularosa; assembly: GCF_016077235.1. Classification (NCBI taxonomy): domain Eukaryota; kingdom Metazoa; phylum Chordata; class Actinopteri; order Cyprinodontiformes; family Cyprinodontidae; genus Cyprinodon; species Cyprinodon tularosa. The sequence goes on along the minus strand of NW_024039344.1, from coordinate 49,595 downwards.
TGAGACTGGACTGTCTATTACTTTTATCCGCCTTCAGACTGCAGTTCTATTTTGTAATATTACTGTGCACAACTTAAATGGGAGTGGAGTGAACGTGTTAGGGCAGATATGGCGTCATGAATAGACATAGGTTGACTACAAATATGAAGATGGACTAATTTTTAGGTCAAACTAGTCCTCCGGTTAAACGTTCTTTTAATAAGCTACAAGAGTTTTAAGTAATTCTGCATGTTCTTTTAATTTGATGGTTAAAAAGTATCTGGAATTTGATATTCATTTAACATCACAGCCTTGCTGTCTGGTTCCAAGCTATTCTGTTACCTCAACACTGACTAACAGCAGGCTGCCTATAAAAAAAAATATTCTTTTTAATCTCAGTGCTCCACTGATTTTACTTGCATTGTTTCAATTTTTTTCACACAAAAAATATTGAGATCATAAAGTCGGAGATGCAGTCCTGCTAGGGTTTTTTTTTTTTTATAATAGTGTAACCCTGTTTTTTTTCACCCCACTCCTGTTTTAAAGCCAGTTAAAGGGTATCAATGTGCAAAAAATAAAGAATTCTAGAATATCTTATTATTATTACTTTTATTCTAAACAAAAACATCAATCACATCTACATAATGATATTACAATTCTATTATCAAACACACACTTGAAAATATTGTAATCAATTTTACATTTTTGAAGACATGTAATCCTTTTGATTAATTATTTAATTTTATAATTAATAACAAACACCTTATATTCTATAATTGAACCAATAGTTGTATTTAAAGTTCCAATAACAAGGAAGTTATGCCAATTCTTCAACATTTTAGTTCATAAAAAGTTAACTGCATATTTATATTTTTTAGTAGCTAGTTACTTTGATTGAGCAGTAACTAACTACTATAACTAGTTAATTATTTTAAGTAACGCTCCCAACACTTCTCATAATTCACCAAATTTTTCAAATCAAAAATTTACAGTTGCACCTTTTTTATATTTCATGCTCCTTTTCATTTATTATCATTATTTCCCCCATTTATTTTTTAAGTAATCTAATATACATCTTTTGGTAATTCTTAACTCTAACCCCCAAAAAATAGAATTAAAACTTGTTTGGAACAAACTAAAAAGAGACAATCACATCTGTTTGTCAGCTGACAGCATCTCTGGTTAAGACAGGCTGAGTTTACTTCTCTCCTGTCCATAAGTTACAGAAGTCTGTCCAAATGCTCCACTGCACCATCTTCTGTCATGTTGCTTCTCCCATAATGATTCTGAAATGAACGAGCACCGGCTGGCTGCTTTGTGTTTTGTTTTCACTGTCTGTGCAAGCTCCCTGTTTAAACAGCACAGAAATTGGTCCGCTCGCTGGCTTGGTGCTGTCTGCCGTTTGCATAGCTTGTATTTCTCTAGAGTCTTTCTTAGCCTGAATTTGAATTAAGTCATCTGTTGACTTTTTCTCTCATCTAATTTGACTTCATCTGAGAGGACGTTCCTGACCTCTTTTGATTAGCGATAATATTGTAATTATTAGGCCTCAATGACACATTAGTGTGCTAAGTGTCACAACATGGCTTTTTCTTTTGCTGTAATCATTGCAAATAGTTCTGTAGTAAATTCTTAGTGGAAGTGAAGCTGTTTTTTAACTGTGTAGGTGGGAAGGCTTGTATTTGCCCTGCAGGGCTGTGTGATGGGCTTGATAGGCCCAGATGTTAGTGCAGAAAAGAAACAAATGCTAATTACTACCCATACCTCCAGGCAATGCACATAGATGCCTACATTGTAAGCAACTAATGCCGCTCTCCTAGATTCATCTCATACCTGGAAATGTATCTTCTCTAATCTTTCTTAATAATTTTTCTTTCCTGTCCTTAAGTTTTAAATCTGTTGAATTGCAGCAGATGTGTTTTCTTTATTATAAACCAGGGGTCTTCAACGTTTTCGAGACCAAGGACCCCCAAACTGATTGCGAGATGGAGCGGGGACCCCCTAATTATATATATTGTATGAAATTGTGTTATATCAAACTGGTCCTATAGTCACTCTATTACATATGGAGTCATGTAACGAAAGTAATTTCTACCTGGGATTATTCCATTTATCTATTTACTACAGTTTATTGAATTCATGTTAATGTGGACTTAAAGACATTTTAATTACTGCAAAAAATTGCAGGAGGGAATATAAAAAAAGTAATCAACCAAGACTTCCGCGACCCCCATGCAGTACCTCCGCGGACCCCCTGTTGAAGACCTCTGTTATAAAGCATCCCTTACTTCAGGGCCGTCACTATCATTGAGGACACAGAGGTCATGTCCTCTGTATTTTTGTGTTTATATTTTGCCTGAACTCTCATATATATAAACTGTAAAAATAAACTACACTGAAACTGAATGTAGGAAGAAGATCTAGGTGTAGAGCTAATAGAACTGGCAAGATTCTGAGGCAAGGGCTCAAACATGTATGGCTGTAAGCCTTCTACACCAAACCAAGCTTCTGCCGCCCTGGTGTCCTCTTCCACACTATCTTCGTGCCTGTTTTCCTCCTCTGAAAAAAAAAAAGTATGACGGAGGAGACCGTCATCCGCCACAACAACCCCGCCCTATTGATAAACGACCAATCACATTCACTTTATTTACTAGTGTAAAGTCATGGACCACTTGGGAGAATTTACAAATGCAACGGTTGGACCAGTCGCTTCCCCATGACTTTAAGAGCTAAGAGTAATATGACCATCTAATAAAATACAAAAAAAAAAAAAGAAGCTCAAGGATCTCGGCATACATGCATACGTGCACCGTCAACACGTACTGTCGCTGTGGTAACTGCCACATGATGCCCACAGATGCCGTTAGGGAGTCCGTCAGTCACTGGAAGAGGAGCACATCAAGCTACACATGCAGGTGAAGAACAGTTCAAGTTCTTGATGATGGTGAGAAAAAAAAAAATATAAAAAAAGTTATAAAATGAACCCCCTTATAAATCGCCTTTTATTGTTGCATCTTGATCTTGATATTGTTGTGGATTGATCCAAGTCTCTTTGAGTTGCTGTTGAACAAACGGACTGTGCCACTGTGGGGTCTGCAGAACACGCCGAATGCCTTCACTCCACCGCACCAAAACAATAACATCATCCCTCCCCCTCCTTTACATCCGAGGCATAATAAGTGCTCTGCTTGAGTTAACTAGGTAGAATAGATAGTCATGATGTTGTTTTCATTTGAAATAAGCTGCTGATTCAACTGTTGATGGTTTAAGAGTTTAACTGAATGCTAATGCTTACTACAGACCGAACGAGACACGTGTTGCCTAAGCTAACTGCTACATCGTGAACTAACCCTGTCTTTGTTTCAGTTGAACCAGAACCCCTGGGGCCAGCTAAGCTAACGGGTCTTTCAGCCTCATAATAAGTAATGCATTCCTGAGTCATTATTCATTTTTTACTATAAACTGAATGAAACGTAACTGTTTTTTGACTGCAATTAACATTTCTGCGTCAGGGTTTATTCACCTTTTATCTGCTGCTTTTATAAAAGACTTTCAAATGCACCTTAAACTTCGAACATCCCTCAGACTTTGAACAGACTCTTAAACCCCTCTTCCCCTTTTATTTCTTTAATTTTGCTCATTCTCAGTAGTGTTTAGTGTTTGCTTAGTTATTAGGTATAATACTGTGTGATTTTAGTTAATAAAGGTACCATTGTATTTTAACCCGTGGTCTTTCGTGTTGGTTTTACACAGTGAACAATTTGTCACTCAGGCTGGATTCACTCTTCTTATAGTAGCATCCGAATGAATAGAGACATATTAATTTGGTTGGTGATTAATAACGTTGTTGATGGCCATGGCCTAAATTACTAAATTGGTGAAAGACAACAGCCGGATTCAGGAGTCAAACCCTTTAGGTCAGCGGTCCCCAAACATCTGAGTGATGTTTTATTTTGAAAAATATAAAAAAATGGTGGTATTCCCAATTACATCAGTCGGTGCAATGACACAGGTTAAGACTCATCCTATCTATAACATCCTATCTTTGGAAGCGGGATTTTCTGCGGTTACAGCAACCAAAACAAAGCTACGGAGCAGACTGGACATCAGGAGCACACTTCGTCTGTCATTTTCTCCGATTACGCCTCGATGGGACTGGCTTGTTTTATTTTTATGCTGTTTGTATTTGATTTTATGCCAGTCATATCATTTTACTGAATCAAATCCCCCCCCCCGGCCGGTCCGTGAAAATATTGTCTGCAATATAGCGGTCCGTGGTGCAAAAAAGGTTGGGGACCGCTGCTTTAGGTAAGAGGCTAAAACCCCTGGTCAGTAAGCAAATTACAGTTATAATCATTCAACTGATATTAAATAAATAGTTTTTTGAATTACCTATTAATTAACTATAACTCCTTATTCTAGTTTTTTAATATATTCATATTCGGACGGACAGTCGGACAGATAGATATTAAAAACAATAATATTGCCTATAAATATTTATCAATATCAATCATTATCTTTATTAATATTATATTTTATTACAGTCATTTAAATCATTCATTTAAAACTTACCTAAAGATTATAAGGTAATATATTCACCTTATGTTTAAATTAAATGTTGTTGGAGTACCTGAGCTTTGGTTGCATTCTGTTCTTCATCTATTGGGTCCATTTAATTGATTGACCCCCATTCCAAGAAAAAACCTGAATTATTCTGTAAACATCTTTTACCAGTCTGACTGAGGGTCAGTCAAGCCTTGGCTCTAATTCATCCTAAAGGTTTTGTTCTGTAAGGTTGAGGTCAGGGACTGTGAAACTCATTCAGTTTTCTCCATACCAAACTTTATAAACATGCAGCGAAAGAAGCAGTTTATAACATCAATTCATTTTTCAATCCATCATCTCAGTTAATTGGTTGGGTTATATAACCCAATACTTTTAGCATTACAGTTTATCAATTGCATTCCATTTAAGTCTTATACAATGTAATATTATTATAATCAGCAACATTTAATGAACCCTGAAAGTGTAAAAGCAAAATTGATACAGTCGACAACAAAAAGTAAGAACCTTGACAGACTGGCAGAGTCTCAATCTGATGAGTCCAGATTGTTCTTTAAATGTTTCCTCAGGTATGTCTCAATCTACGTAGACATGTACAGTTTTAGCATGAGCTCATAAAACCCTGTGGGGCATCAAAACTCTTTGTCTTCATTGGACTTAAATTATTTCTAAACTTTAGTCCCCTAGGCAGTTTTCGATCCGCAAAAAAAAAAATGAATAAAAAAAATGTGGTATTGTAAAGATTCGAAAATCAAACCAGATTTAAAAAAGTATGGTGACAAAAATGTATTGATTTTGATCAATTTTTAAACGTAGTGTTATAAATTATGAGAACCAGTGGCAGCATTCTTACTGTGGTACATAACTCTAGCAGCCCTTAGCAGCTGTGAGTCCACAGCCTTATCTGTTGCTTTGTTTATGATGCATTACTGTGTGCAGTGCTAACAGATGGAAGAGTGCCGGTAAGCTGCTGTATTGAGACACAATGCAGAGACTGACCCGCTTGGGACCACAAGCTCTTTGTTCCAATTTTCTCTAGAGCAATTCAGGCCAGAGTTAAGGCGCTATACTTTTCTGATTTACCTAAGCACATGTGGTCACAGCTGAGAGGCTGCAGAACGGTCGGAGGAGACTGTCTGTGGTGCAGGTGATTTGTCATCAGATGAGGTTCATTAAGGCTGGCAGTGTGTTGTTGGGCCAAGCACTGATGTGGAAAAGGGTCATGAATCAGGCATCGACCAAGGATGGGTTTGGTAATACTGTTGATATTGCATATTGATTTCATAGAAGGGTTAAGGATGCTTTTATTAAATTCACAGCAATTACAAATATTCACACATTTCTTTTTCTCACTAGATGAGAGTCAAAAAACAAGATTTAATGCATCTGTGGGTTTCTTTACTATTGTGCATCAATGACTATCTATTAGTTATGAAACCCCCACTCCTAAAGTCCAGCTTATCCAAAATATAATCTGGTTGACCTAATTTCTACCGTTGCTGTCACACTCTGATATGGACAAAATGAGATTACAGTGAGCTTATACAATTATATTGCAGTATCTGGGAACAGCTTTGGATAGGAAAAAAAAAATGGAAACCATCTTTTTTCTTCAGATCAAGTATACTTCAATGAACCAAAATGTTTTATGGTGCTGATTGTTGAATTGATAATGGGTCAAATAAGACCATGGCCATGAATTAATGTGTTCAACCTCCAGTGTCCTTCTAGAGTTCATTGGCATGTGTGCTGTATGAGTCTCTGACTCCAAATTGCCTTAAAGTGTGAAAGTAGGTGTGAAGGTGTTTGTCTGTCTGTACATATCAGCTCTGTGACAGACTGGAAACATGTCTACACTGTAACTCACCTCTCACCTGGTGTGTTCTGGGACATATTCCAGAACACACCATCCTTAACAGCACAGTTAAGGAAAAATTGCATTTGCACAGAAAGGACTATTAAGTATGAGCAGAAATTATGAAAAAAAAAACTACTAGATTGGAGGTGTGAAAACATGTCTGAACAGTTGCAGCTAGTTTAAGTGTATAATACTTGTGTAATAAAAGTGTTAAATAACACTTAAAACAACAGTTTTATGTTATTTGTACAAAGCAAAATGAGAAAATTTTACATAGATTTCACAGACTGTCGCTTTAAATCACCCACAGGTGAGATAGATGCTGCTCCTTTAAGGCTCAGGTATATATTTGCAGAGACCCTTTTCCAAGCTAGTTTTGTAATTAATATGAATAACGTTCCTATTTAAACTACTGCTTAAGTTGTACAGCATCAAATAAGATTTCATTTTAGACACGAGATCTCAATACAGAGAGAAAAAAAATTGCCTGCATCAATAATTAGCTGTATAAGAAAAAAGTTTCTAGAAAATAGTCCATCATCATCAAAAATCCTTTAGAAAAGTTTTCCCATTTAGAAAAGTGAAAGTAATAAAAAAGATGTTAGAGATAATTGCTATGCACAAGTCTGAAGATAAGTATTTTCAGACAGTACCAACACCACTTGTGGACTATGCAGAAAGGATGCGCGTGACCAGCCTGACTGTGACCCCCCCTGGCTGGGTCTGTGTCATCATTTCTATTGCCAAATCCAGTCCAGCAGGCTAAAGATGAAAGGCTTACATTCTTTAGTAGCTTTAACGCTGTGAGGGTTTCTATTTTTAGCTGGGAAAGGGTTTGTCTCTTATCGTAAGAAAACTGTAAAAGTCATATTTTACTAAGCTCACCAAGAATGCACAGCAACAGGTGGTGGAGGGGGGATGTAGAACTCCTTTCTGTTTTAAAAAGTTGGAAAAAAGCTCCATTCATTTCTGCATTTTCTTTAGCATCTCATTTAGAGGGCTGGAAATATGAAGTTGTTAACTGTTACATACTCTTTATTTATCTGTTGACCTTTCACATACAGCTCTGTCTTGTTAAACCAAAGTGTAATTTTAAATGGGAGGAGAAAAAGCAGGGAAATTGTGATAAACAAGAAAGTACTACTGTTACTATTTAAAAAAAAAATACATGTTTGATTTGAACTTGAACACTAACTAACCTTTTCTTTTTTTCTCCTATCAATGACGTTGAGGCTTGCTTCTTTATTATTTACCGTTAACCTTTCTTTCATTTTATGTACTTTAACCCTATTTAATAACCGTCTCTTTCCCTTTGTCTCTCCATGCCTTCCCTCTTCTCTAATCTTCTTTAACCCTTTCCTTCGCGACCAACATTTCTATAATCGTTTTTTGTTTTGTCTATGTTACAATGTCTTCACTGAGAGCAAAGTGGAACCAAAGTCAAATGTCTTGTTTGTATGCATGAACCAGGCAAATGAAGCTGATTCTAATCTGATTCTGATCTTGAAACACCTCTCCTCTCCAGCTGGGTTTGTGAAGTCGCCACTGTCTGAGACTAAGCTTACTGGGGACACCTTTGAGCTGTACTGCGAGGTGGTCGGTAACCCCACTCCGGAGATCCAGTGGTGGTACTCAGAAGTCAACCGAGCCGAGTCCTTCAAACAGCTGTGGGACGGAGCTCGCAAACGCCGGGTGTCCATCAACACGGCCTACGGCACCAATGGGGTCAGTGTGCTCGGCATCACTCGTCTCACATTGGAGGACTCGGGGACCTATGAGTGTCGAGCGAGCAACGACCCCAGGCGCAATGACCTCCGACAAAATCCTGCCATTACCTGGATCCGCGCCCAGGCCACCATATCAGTGCTACAGAGTGAGTGGTCTATTTGCTGTAAACATTTACAAATCCTACCCAACCGTATAAGATCCCTACCAACACCCAGAAGCCACTGTTCTAGAGTAATGTTATGCCAGTGGTTTCATTTAATCTTTGGCTACATCCTAATGTTTTGCCTGTGATTTCCCTAAATCCCCCTGAAAATGACATAGATGACCACAAACCCAGGAATCCTTCTCTAGTTTTTATCTGGTTTCTGTTCCCTCTCTTACCAAATCTATGTGTCCTTTTACGTTCTTGTTATCAGATTTTTTTTCCTCTGTATCTCAATTTCATCCTGTTTACTGTTCCTAGATTCATTTGTGATCCTGCTTTCTCATCATGCTGTGCCTCTTTTGTTGTGTTGATTGTTTTATTTACTTCAAAGCCCTGCCTGCTAGCTAAATGCTGTGGAAACCTAGTGGTGCTTTGAAGTAATAGTGCTTTTGATTTAGCTTTTTCACTTTGGGCATGGTGTAAATGGGACTATAAGAAGACACAAGGAGGGGATCTATTCGGGTGTGAAACAGTGATTCCTGCTGTCAACTTCTTCCTGATAAAAGCAGACACTTACTGCTTTCAAATTTATGTGTGGTAATCCAATAAAGGATAAAACCACATGGGTGCCTGGAGCGTCTGAAGATTAAATTTTTACTTCAACGTAACACCCTCTTTGGAGCTGTCGGTGCAGTTTGTTACCTTGTGCCTTCTCAGCCATTAAGTGTGTGAGTGTGAATCAGTAATGACATTATATCCCCTAACCTTTAGCTCTACATACACACACATATTCAACTGGACCCTTCTAATCTGTGCATGCTCCAGTGCTCTGCCCACTGGAGCACAGGGAAATGTGGAATGTTGTTAGTCATAGTAAAGCTTTGAGAAATTTAGAGAACTCTGGTCCTTGCTGAATTTGGTGATTGGGCAACATTTATTTTATTTTATTTTTTGTGAGTGCTGTGCAATTAACTGTCTGGCCAATGCAACTCCAACGGTCTCATTTACATATTATATAATCCCTCTCTATTCCGAATGTACTCCCTCACAGGGTTTTGTCATTACTGAAAAAAAAATGTTTGAATATACATGCAATATGCAACATATTGCATGTGTATTACAGGCTATACATAATAGTTCTATATATGTATAGTTTGCAGCTTGGAAGACTTGATTAACACAGGATGTCTCTTTTGTATATGTATTTTCATCATATTGCTGTGTGAATATGAACAGCTCTGTAGAAGAATTCAATTAAGGATACATACAGTATATAAACCCCATAAATGTTAGTAATGACTAAAAGTGTACCTTTAATTTTCAAGTAAATTATATTTCTTCTTTATGCATGCATGAATTATATCTGCAAAAATTACTCTCTTCATGTTTTTATCTGCATGGTTTGCTTTCAAAATATTTTTAGTGAGAAAATATGACAAATATGACATAAAATTCGCATAAAATTATAAAGCACAACCCTGAAACTTTGAGAAACATACATACAGTGCTGTTAACACAACATGTGTAAAACAAAATATTATTTTATTCAACAAAACAGGAAATTACGTGGGCATTAAAAATGTAAAACAGTATAAAAAAGTATTAATATTATTAGAGTTCAATGCAACAGAAAAATGTACAATAATGCATGTGGCCCCAAAGTGAAGGTAGGCTAAATGTAATCAGTGCCCCACTCCCACAGACTGCCACTCTGGTTCTCTGAGCAAGGACCCTTAACCCCATACTGCTCCCCGGGGATGGGTTAAATGTAGAGGTAAATTTCTCCAATGTGAGGTCAACAAAGTTCAAAAAAAAAAAAAAAAAACAACAACAAAAAATGTGCTTCTGTTTCTTAAGTACCTGCAGAATTAAGCCACTTGGTTACTGGCTGTTAGTTGGCATATTTAATACAAACTACAATATTCAAAATATTTCTAGTTTACTTGCAAAATAAGGAACCAAAATGTTGCTATTAACTTTCATTTTATCGCTTTAATAAGTGATTCCAAATTTGCATGTGTTTAACAGAGGCCTTCTGGCTTATTTAGCTTCTCTTCATTGTTGATTGTTACAACAGACACCTGAGAAACACCAGATCAAAAAGGGGTAGGGTCCAAATTCTGCCTTCAGGACAGTCTTTTTTATAGCATTCATCAAAGATTCTGGTCTATAGTGACATATTAGCAACAAACAGTTGCTTAAACTCATTATTATTTGTTAAATGATTTGAGCTTTGTGACATTGTGTAGTATCTTTTTAGATGTAGTCATTTAGAGATGGGTCAAGTATTTTCATAAACAGTAGGCTTGGTTAGCAATAATTTGGAACTAGGTTGTGGTATTTAAATAATCCCCAAATCAGTGAAATTGTAAAATAAAAATACCCTGTACACCATTAAGTAAACATGTTAAACTATTGATACAACCAGGGTGGATCCTTCTTTCATGCCATTTTCACCAAAAACCTTACATTTTTTAATTTCACGGTTGAAATCTATATTAAACGGATCAGGCCACTTTGTTCTTCTTGTTATTTCCAAACTTTAATGAATTTGTATGAAACCTGTCCTGATTTAATGTTTGTTGCTGACCGGAGAAGGGGTCAGTTTGGCTTCTGCAGCCCATCTGCTGAGGTCCAGCATGTGTGTAGAGTTAGTATTATAAAATATCTTGACTGAAATGACGGGGTTATAGTAGCTTCTTTTCTGATGCCTTTCTATCTTTTCGAACCAGTCAGACAATTCCTCCTTTGACACTGCCCAAGCATTTTTTAACCATTCTCGATATACTTGATCAACAGGGATCTTCCCAACTTTGCTACCATGCCATTGGCAGATTTGCAGTTTGTGCAACTAACTGCTGAGAGGTATACAATAAACTGGCTGGTGAGCGTATGAGAAAATTACTGGAATTTATTTTCCAGTGCATTGGAAAATTATCACACTTTTTGCTCCAACAATGTAACCTTCCATCCAAATTGCCAGTGGACCGCTGTGCCATGTTGCTAAATGTTAATTTATGTACCTCACGTTGTGTTTGTACCCATGTCTCAAAGATGCTATTAATAGCAAATGTTGCTCTGCTTTGTAAAGGAGAGTGATGGGAGGGGGGCACATATCCCCTTAGCTACTTAAAATCCAAATCTATAGGAAGAGGGTGAGGTGATTGCTAAAAGAAGTCAATTGTCAGTCAGCTAGTTCCTGCTGTAGCCTCCCATTAGTTCCCTTTTGCTTTGCTTGTGGCTCTGCAGCAGCAGGCAGTAGTAGGATTATGATGCTTCTCCTCTCTGCTCCTCCCCTCGGGAGCTCCGTTGTTGCCATGGTTGGCCCGCCCTAAAGAAAGGGGGAGGGGCAATGCGGAGGAGGCCTCCTGCTCACAACTCAAGGCAGAGCAAAGGGCACCTTGCTGTCAGATGACACCCTTTACGTATGTGATGGTTATGTTTCATAAGCAGCCTGAATAGCAGTGCTGTTATTTCATCTTTATTTTAAAATTAAAATCTCTCATGAACCAAAAGACCTTGTTTACATAACCCCATGTAAATTATATTCAGCCAAAAAAATCAGATTTAGTTAGTCACCATCCACATCATAACAGTCAGTATCTATAAGTGGCCAATGCAAAACCTAATGAAACATTTTTAGGTGGATGCAACATAAAAAAAGCTGCAGCAGCTCTTGATGCATCACAGATGCTAATGTTCAGCTGTGCAGATGAGCTCAGCTGCATTTCCTAAAAAAGGCACAGTGGCGCTCAGACTTATGTTTTTCAAAGAAGGTAAAAGCACACAGTTGCAAACTAAAATGAAATTGGACATGTGGCTAAAAAGAAAAGTTCTAGCTCTTGAAAGGCCACCTATTATTTAACTTTAAAATTACAAGTGGTGCTTAATCACTAAACAGATTATCAAACTGTTCTTTAACAAGTAATCTTTGAAATGAACCACTTTACTGTATTTAAAGCAGAATATCAATTAATATCACTGCTTTCACTTCAGAAGAGTGTGCTTTCAGCTGCTTATTTAAAAAATTTTTACTTCCTCGTAAGAAACATAAATTTATCCTAGCCTTTTGTTAGCCAGCTGACCAGCAGTGTGAAGCAATAGCAGAAGCAGGGGCCACCACGGTATAGACTTTACTCTGGAGAAGACTCCGTTCACTCCTGCTCTTTCTATAGCCAATCCAATTTCAAACACTCTTTATAAAAGAATATTATAAAAGAATCTCTTAAACAACCCATCCATTTAAATTATTAGAAGAGCAGACATCTCTTTTATCTGCCAAAAAGTCCTGTTCTAATAAATATGCATTATTCAAGGTACCGCATTTCTGTTTTAAAAAGTAAATGTAAATCTGAAGAATACATGCACTTAACTATGCCTTTTGTTTATTTGTAGGTTTGACTTCACTTCATAGTCTCCCTCCTACACAGATCATTTAAAAACAGCACACAGCCTACAGCTACCACACCACAGCATGGGAGGAAGAATTAGAACATCTTCAAGCCTGAGTTCTGGTATAAGATTTGACTTTTTCTCTGTTTTCCAGAACCAAAGATCAATGCCTCTGATCAGATCATCCTGCCACTGGATGCAACAATCAAACCTGTTACTCTTCATTGTAATCTTACTGCTGCTCATACCCAACACAAGGACAGCTTCTGGATGAAGAATGGGAACGAGATCCCAAACACACGGGCAGACCAAGGGACATCGTTTACATCGTTCAAGTAACCATAATCCTTTGAACGCACTTTTTACTGTTCCCAAATCCCCCACAGTTACTGCAGCACTTTCAGATCAAATAAGACCACTGTGCAAGCAATGAAGGAGCAGAGGTAATCTCTGTCTCAGCAGGGTGGGAAGGCATTCTTTGGGATCAAGACCTTGCATAGAAACATTACAGTATACTGATTAGTTCTCAGCTGGAGGTGAGAGAGGTGAACACAGCTGCATGCATGCTAACTTGGGTTTGTTTTTCTGCTTGGTTAATAGAAGGTATGAACTTTTAATAAGTGGGACACAAACCTCTTTTTAACCTATTATAGGGACCACAGTGATGGGTTGTTGGTTTGAACTAGAAGCTACATGGAAATTACTATGCACAAGCACAACTAAAATCTACATTTAATTAACTGTTTTGTAAGGAAGATGTTTTTAAAATCAGTTCCTACTCAAAGGTATAGGTGGTTTACATTAAATTTAAAATCACAACACAATTCTCAAAATACATTGAGGCTTCATAATACCTGTAGATCTATCTTAAAATAAAGATAAACAACCCCACACTGTCATTTGCGTGAAGTAATAGTTCCCGCTGTCACATTCTATAATCATTGTAGCATAGAGCTACTGTCGGCCCCCATAGACATACCACAGATTCTGTCTACCCAGAAGATAAGACCAATTGGTCACTTCCTTGTCACACCACATCAGTGACTCTGAACATTACAGCTAAAACGCCTGTAGCTCCCTTCCCTGCAGAATAGAGGGCTGCTGTTTTGTAATATCCAAGTAAAAGGCCAAGATTTTTGCTCTTGTGGCCTTGTGAGTCCTTTAGGTTTTCAATGATTTAGTCAGAGCTAATATAAATGCTGTAAAGTTGAATTTAGATGTCTCAATTTTAGTGGACCGCTTGCAGTGCAAATAAAAATTCTGAAGTCATTCTTTTATTTTTTTTTTCTTGCAGAATCTCTAAACCTCGAGCCGATGATTCAGGGGAATACATGTGTGTTTATACATTCGAGAAAGCGCCGAATGCAAATGCAACAATTGAAGTTAAAGGTAAGTTCTTTCCCAAGCTAAACAGCCAATGTGTTAAAAAAATGCCCTGTTATTTACTCCCCAGAGTGCTGAACTGTATGCAAAATATGCCAACATGTAGTTAGATTCAAGTCATAAAGAAAGCTGCCAACCTAAACCTGTGTGAAGAGAGTCCTGGTTGACAAAGATGTTTTGAATCCAGTGCAGTGATGACAGAGAGATCACCTGAGGCTGTTGTCACTCTTGGCTTATGTGAGACAACATGCAAGCAAAATGGACAGGGAGTGCACATGCTCTATAAAATATGCAAAGAACAAGATCTACAAGGAGAATTTCATAGGAGCTGTGACCCAAAAATCAAGTGTTATGGTTTAAAGAGGACAGGAAATACAAATGGTTGTGGCTTGTAGAACAGGTAACTTTCATGATACATCCATTTGCTGTTGCTGTTTGAACAAACTGTAGCAATGCAACACATGACTTGGACGGAACTGAAAGAAATGTGTAAGCATTCCTTGTCAAGGTGCAGAAGAAGAATTATGCTTGTGTTTTAGAAGAAACCAAACTCAACTAGCAATTTTAGGGCTGCAACTAACGATTATTTTGCAAATCGACTAATCTGTTGATTATTTTTTTCAATAAAAGAAGATATTTTACTAAATTAAGCCAGGTAAAACTACAACTTTTCCACTTGAGGAGTCCTGGATAGAACTGGAAACGGACAAAAACATTTTTTTTATTTTAAATGCAAAATGTACATACATTTTTTTGTTGTTGACAATTTTGATATACATGCTGCTCTAACTGGATTGCTCTGTCAGCTAACTATCAGCTCTGCACTCTCCATACTCCAGTTAATGATTAATCGATTACTAAATTAATTAATGATTATTTCAATAATCAAATAATTATGATCAATCCGATTAGTTATTTTAGCCCAAATCAGTTTGTTAAATTATTATCACTTCTGTGAACTGCTAAGTTTGAAGTTCTTGATACATACGTTTATATAAAGTGTGGTTTGCTTTTGTACGAGGCTTGTAAAATTACCTTCTGCTACAATTACGGTCTTTTTTATCATCTAGCTACTAGAGGACATCTGCTTTTTGTCCAGTCTTCTTACCATACAGCTTAAGCTTATTCAGACTGGATGAACAGTGTTTGAACGCTGAAGTAAGCATTCCCTACCTTGGTGTGGTGTGTTAGGGGAACAGAGAAATGTTTTTTTCCTTTAGACACGATTTTCTGCATTTTGCATGAAAAGTTTAGAATTTTTTTTAACCTCATCTGCTTGGAGCACCTTCTTTATATTATTACTGATCCCCCTACATTTTTTGTGGAGTACTTTCAAAAATGGGCCTTTCTAAAACTTTTATAAAATATTTTTGGAGTGACAGTTTTCCCATTGAGATTCTTCCAATTTAATTGTAGGTCTCTGTTGCCAGAGAGTGAGCACTGGCACTTCCTCTACTACTGTGATTAATGTTCTTGTAAATTTATGTGGATAGCTACTTATTGCTCCATGAGATGTTGGGATATTTTCAATTAACAAGTCAGCTGTTGTGGGCCTATACAACTACCTACCTTGACAAGGACATAAGAAAGTTCTGGCTGTATTGATCATTTAACAAAACACATGAAAATATTTAATTAAAAAGTGACCTTTAACCTCTTTAAAATCTTCTATAAAATAGTTTTTCTTGCACAGTTGTGCTGCTCAGTGCTGCTTCTCAGGGATGAGCAGAGCTCCTTGGGATGTTTAAAGCCTCAAATCTTGTTTTATAACAGTATTTATTTAAAATATTTCCACAATTTAATCTCTAATCAATCTGCACTGTTACTCTACAAAAATAATGTTTATTGCTTAATGTCCTTTAAAAGACTTTAAGGACCTTTAAAGGTATAGAGGACGATCTTTTATTTCCGGGTGGATCATCTAAATAAGTGGACTTCCTAATTGTCAATCATTCTGGTGATATGTTTATGTAAGGCTATCCTGCATGCTCATCCAGTTAGCTGTGTTTTTCTGCGCATGCGCACTTTCAGCCGCATATGTGTGGTGATCTACAGTTTCAGACAGTCATTGAAACTCACCTTCTTCACCACGGTTCTTTAAAAATGGCTGAGGGGCGTAAGAAAAAAAGTGTATAAGAAAGCAAAGCAAAGCATTACTGGATTTGCTGTCACAGTGGCCCACTGTCACCATAGGATGTTGCTACCTAACAGAGGCAACTACTAACAAAGATGGTGTAGCATGGTGAAACAGGGGGTTACGTGACCAACGGAAGAAAAAGCAGTGATCATCTGTCCGAACGGTCAGTTAACTGAGTTTGCTATAAAGTCCACTATATACTCACCGCTGTATGTGGATACAGTAAGCTTGTATGAGCTATGAGAACAGCACATTTTAAACAGGGTGTGCACTTGGAGAAATGGGCTCGTTCATGCTCTTGCACGAGCATTTTTTTTAAAGTTAAAAGGGCAGGTCTTATAAAACATCCTCCACAATACCTTTATGTGTGTTAAGGTAAAATGGCCTCCATATGAATACAGCAAAAAGAATAAAATATAAATAAATCGTTTATGAATTTCCTTTAACTTTATATTATTTGTTTTGATTTATCAAGTATAATTAGGATAAATTACAAGCTTCTGTGGTTGTAATGAGACAAAATATAAAAAATGCTCACAAGGTCTCTTTAATTTTTGCATATATCTCCTTTAAAATATTACATGTCAGGTTATAATATCCATGATTAAACTAGCAGGATTTGAACCTGCGCACTCTGTTTAACAAGGACTAAAACACGTCACCTCAAGCCATGTTTTCATTCAAGCTGACACTGATGCCTTCAACCTAAATAAGGAGTCCTCTGTGAGAAAAGGCAGGTCAAACTCTCTTCAAGAGAGGATTGCCTGGGTAGTGCTTAAGCCAATTTGCAGCGGCATGGCTGTAGTGCATACTGAGCCCGGCCCTGCTTTCTTCTTCACGGCTGTCTTGTAGCGATGCCTGATTGCGTAACATGGATGATGGCTGTGCATGTTGCTTTCACTGTATTGTCAGATGACAGTACCAGTCACCATTCTGTTGTTTCTGCTGTGGTTTGACCGTTGAGTCTTGCTATCTGTACCCAGTGGGAAGTTTTAGTATTTGAAGTGTCAGTGAAGGACTTTCTAATGACATTGACAGAAAAGAAACAAACTAAAACAGACTAATGTTGCCATAAGCAGGTACAACTGCTGGAACTAATGAAAATCCTTTTTTCGTCTGTCGCTAAACTCTTGTAATTTTGTAGTTGTGGTTTAGATCCTATATGACCCAGGTAAGCAAGCCCACTTTTAAGCAAGCCAGCTTTCCGCAGCCCTCCTGGCAGCAGTTCACTGAGATCCCTCGCCTACAGTGTCCTTGGCACACTCATCCTTGCAGGACACAGCTCAGAGGCAACAGATGGAGGGTTCTGTGATGTTGTAGGATTAAGGCTCTGAATACGGTCCCAACCTTCTCTGTGGCATGAGTGGACTTGATTGTCTTTGATAGGAAGCTTACTGCTGATACATAGTTGGTCCTGTCATGCGAATCAAGTCTTATTTTACGGCAAAATACCTATCCATGGCAATACAAAATATGAAAAAGATAAATCATGTTTTGCTGAACTTATTTAAAGTAGCATCTTTTTTAATATGTGGTAAGTAAAACAGGCTTCCTGACACATTTCACCTTGCTTCCTCTCACTCACCCCGCTCAGATTTATCCCACTTTCCCACAGTGAGGATTATGGAAATTAAAAATCAGTCAGGAGTGTGAAATGGAGGTTTCTGCCTGTTTTAGCACCACTCAGAAGGCTGTCTGTGGGCTGTCAGTCACAGAGATGTCACAGCGAGGATAATGCATGAATACTCGTGGCCACTCCCCTGCCCAGGGAGCACGTGTGCACCATAATTAGAGAAGAGTGATGTCACCAAAGTGCACAGAGCCCTCCTTACCTCCATGCACTGTTAAAACCTTCTCCCCCGGTTATGGTGATGTCAAACATTAGAGAGTTATTTTTATTCTATTCCTTCAATAAGGTGTATCAATGTTGGCACAGAATGTTCTACTGAGAGATTATTACGGCTTTTCTCTAGATAAGTTATTATCCTCATAAGCAGTCTATTGTTTTTACTAGGAGCCAATTTATGTTTTTTTTTTGTAAAAAAAAAAATCTATTTGTGAGAATGATACTCTGAAAGTGAACATCTGGAACACATGTCATCTCAAGGCACTTTGCAGTTCACCAGATCATACAGTCAAATTGATTTAAAGATTTCTATCTAAGGAAAACCAGTCGACTCATTGACTCGAATGCAATCCCTCACACTAAGCGTGCTTGTAGCAACAGTGGAGAGGAAAAACTCAATTTTAACAGGAAGAAACCTCCAGCAGAACCAGGCTCAGTGTGAGCAGCCATCGGCCGAGGCCGACTGAGGCTCAAGGAGACAGAACCAGACATAGAAAAAGCAACTATAAAAGGTGTCCAGGAAACACACAGCCAGGCAGGCGAGCTCCAAGCCAGCTCCCATGTCAGAGGATGAAGAGAGCACATCCAGCCAGTCACAGTCAGAGAAACAGGACTACACTGGAAAACAGGCAGATCTCCAACATCTATAAACAAAGGTGTTGGTGGCAGCAGCACAGCTGATATTTCTCTCCAGGATGGAGTCACAGCCAAACAGGAACAGACCAGATGAAGCTACTATGAGAAAAACAGAGAGAGCAGAACGTTAGAGATTGAACTAACAGATTCTGCAGAGTGGGAGAATAGAGATAGAATGAAGCAGAATGCTAAAATAAGGGTCCCTGTGTCCTCCAGAAGTCTAAGCCTATAGCAGCATAACTATAGAGATAGCTCAGGATAACCTGAGCCATTCTAACTATAAGCGTTATCAAAAAGGAAAGTTTTAAGCCTAGCCTTAAAAGTAGACAGGGTGTCTGCCTCACGGACTAAAACTGGTAGTTGGTTCCACAGGAGAGGAGCCTGATTACTAAAAGATCTGCCTTCCGTTCTATTTTTAGAAATTCTAGGAACCACTAGTAAACCTGCAGATTGTGAGCTAAGTGCTCTTACAAATGGAGGATTTTAGATTATATTCTTGATTTAACAGGAAGCCAATAAAAAGCAGTTAGAATAGGAGAGATATGATCTATCTTTCAAATTTTCATCAGAACTCTGGCTGCAGCATTTTTTATCAGCTGAAGACTTTTAACTACAGTTTGTGGACTTCCTGATTTGTAATTTTTTACTATCAGGAAGTCCACAAACTGTAGTTAAAAGTCCAGCCTTGAAGTAACAAATGCATGGACTATTTACTCAGCATCACCCCTGGACAGGAGATTTCTAAATATTGCAACATTCCGCAGATGAAAGAAGGACATTCTAGAAACCTCTTTGATATGGGATTTAAATGTCAGGTCCTGATCAAAAACAACACCAAGATTTTTTTACTTTATTATCTGAAATCAGTTTAATCCCATCCAAATGAAATGAATGACAAATCAGCTTCTTTTTCAAAGACTCTGGTCCAAAGACTATAACTTCTGTTTTGTCTGCATTCAGAAGCAGAAAGTTAAGAGTCATCCAGGTTTTTATGTCTTCAAGACATACCTGTGATCTATGTAATGGGCTAGATTCTTCTGGATTTATAGACAGATGTAACAGGGTATCATTTGCAGAAATATTTCTGCTTTTTTTTCGGTAGGGAATCAGTGGTATAGGCATATGAAAAATTAAAGTTGTTGTATTACAACTACAGTTTACAGCATATTTTAATGAGATTTTAAAGAAAATGTTAACACAAAATGTGCTTGGTAGTGGATTGAAACAAAAAGCATTTTTTTCTTTTTACATTTTCTTGACTCTTACTTGTTTTGCACATTTAGAAACTGACCATTTTTACCCATCGTTCTATCCTGAAAGGCTAAAGCCTATTCACTTTGGATGGGCAGTAAATCCAAGCCACAGGTTATTAAGTAGATATAGGGCTAGAATTTGACTTGGCTTTTAGTATTAAACTGTAGAGATGCACCGATCCAATACCTGAACTGGAAATCTGCTCAAAAAGTTGCTAATTAGCCAGATCAGATATCGCCAATATCGGATATCAGAGGTCCAATCCAGTGCACTTTACATGGAACAGTTATTTATTTCTGCTGCTTATTTGTTAATAAATAATATAACGTAAATTTAGATCTGTGTTAAAGTTACCTTTTTGAACAATGTTTATATGAAGGCTAAAGCCTTCACTGACATGGCATGTTATATTTTGAATTCATTCAACAGCTGAATCGGATCGTATCAGATATCTGCCAATCTGGTCAGCACAGGTATCAGTATAGGATCAGAAAAAAACAGGATCGATGCATGTCTGGTAAATTGCAGCTCTGGCTGCATGATTTGGGTTTTCTGACCTGACAAAATGTGTACCTCTACATTGGCTCTGCAACCTTCTGGTTTTCTGCAACCTTCAAAAGCTTTTTTCCAGTATTTAACTATATCTAACTTCCTTGGTATTTTTCCAGCATCACATTTCACCAATTGTATGGTGCGTTAAAAGTGTCCATTACTGAAAGTTTTTATTTTTGATCAGACATTTTTCCCATTTGAGCTGCAGATCTCTGAGCTTCTATGGTTAATGTTGCCCTTGTGGTTGTAACATAACATGTAAAAATGTTTGGGGGTGTAAATATGTTTTTTAAGGCAGCACACATTACTGGCAAAGAAATATGGGAAAGTGATCACAAGGATTCACCTTGCAAAGCTGTTGCTGCAGCAGCTGAGGGAGATACAGAGCCTGAAAAGAACTGAGTGCATCTGAAGTCTGAAAGCTGAGCAGAGGCAGCCATGTTATAGTGAAACACATTATACTGCTTTCCCATTCATACTGGCTCCTTCGTCAGAGCTCTGTCTCCACATCCTCAGGAGCCTCACATTTTCCAAGAGGACTAAGAAAGGATGTGCTTTATAATTCCTCTTCCACTATTGCTTTTGAACTGTGACCTGTCCTCCTTTGTTGAGAGCTTGAAAGCTTAATTAGTATTCCTTCATCAAAACAACTCGCTATGTTTTTGTAGGACATTCATTTTAGCAGACTTTTTTATTAACAGACAAGAGATAACGGATACATCTGCAGTATTCACTTAACCTGTGCTGCATCCACATCTTAAAGTAAAATAAAAAATTGAAAGAGAAACAAAGTACAAAGGCATTTTATGGGGATATTTTAACCTATGGCTGGAATTAAAATCTTTCTCCCTATGGCTTTTTCTCTAGATAATAGTTTATCTCACTCCTGTTTTCCTTTCCTAGCAAAGCCCCACATCACCGGCCACAAGCGAAGTGAAAATAAAAACGAGGGGGAAAATGCAATGATGTACTGCAAATCTGTCGGTTACCCACATCCAACTTGGACATGGCGAAAGGTCGACGGAAATTCCTACAAGGTTAACTTTGAATGATTATGACACTAAACATGCATACAGATTCTTAAACTCAAGGAATGTGACTTTGTAAATGGTCACTATTTTTCAGGACATTGACAACTCCACAGGACGCTTTTTTATCACAAGCAGAACCAACTATACTGAGATCAACATACTGGACCTGGATATAACTACTGATCCTGGAATATATGAATGCAACGCATCCAACGCCATTGGGAACACTGCAGAAACCACGATACTACGAGTGCGCAGCCATCTTGCACCACTTTGGCCTTTTCTGGGGGTGCTTGCGGAAATTATCATCCTTGTAGTTATCATTGTCGTGTATGAGAAACGCAAGAGGCCAGATGACATTATTGATGGTAAGAAAATCTCTTCTGTTGCAAGGCATTCTGAAGTGTTAAATAATAACCTGAAAAGGGAGTTTTCAAATCGAATCAGTTATTATTTTAGGTTATTTTAGCTGGTGAAAAACTCTTTGTTTTTTTCCAGTAGACTCTGTTAGATGTGCCGTAGAAACCGGCTTAGAGGTGCGGACTCTGGAGATCTGGAGAGATCAGATGACTTTCAATTGATATTCCTCCTCTGTTTTCTTTTTTCATTTAGAAGTAACAAAGCAGACCCAATGGACTGTTCATTTAGGTCACATCTTAAATGCATGCAAATGTGACCAATATCATTTAGAGTTGGGAATGAGGCCAAGCTCGCCCTGGATTGAGTTGCTGTTTGTGTAGAGAACTAGCAGCAGTTAGAAGACAGACGGAATAATTGTCAGCACATGTAGTCCCAATATGTAACTTAATTGGTCACTATTCTTCTCCCCTTTCCCCTTCCTTTCATATGGAACCATATACTAAATGGGTGGTAAGTGAGAGATCCTGCATGGTTATGAAGATCTGTTTTCAGTTTGTATGTTTTTCCTTATCAGCCTCCAGCCCATTTAAGATCTTTATTATCTCTGATGAGAAAAAGCTTTGAATTTAAACTGACATTTCCATTTCTGTGACGATGACCAGATGACAATCTTATCCATTTATTCACTGTAAATGTAATGTAATAGGTCAATATTTTGAAAGCTGTTCTTTGACTGTGATATAATCCAGATATGATTTTAACCAGACACTATACTATTGAAGGAATTTCCTTAAAGTGAAAAAATTCAAAGATTTCCAAGATTTTAAACGTGAATTTTAGCACTGCAACTAACGATTATATTGCAAATCGATTAATCTGTCGATTCTTTTTTCAATTAATTGAATAATAATCGGATCGCAAAAATGTTCCACAAAGAAGACTATTTACAAAACTAAACCAAGTAAAAATAAAAATGTTTCCACTTGAGGAGTTTTGTATCGACAATATTGACAGATGAAAAAAATAGTTTTCTTAAATGCAAAGTGTTACTTTTTTTTTTTTTTTTTACAATGTTGGTATAATTGCTGCTCTAAGTTTTCAGCTAAAGGGATGTTTTAGAACTTCTCTACTCCAGTTAACAATTAATCGATTAAAAAATTAATTGAGGATTATTTCAATTATCGACAGATCACGATAAATTGTTTAAGCTGTAGTGAATTTATCTCCAAACTAAGTTGAATTTGTAACAGTTAAGACAGATGTTACCTCCCGTTGTCCAAGCACAATTCGTAAATGGTTAATCTAGATTAG
Source organism: Cyprinodon tularosa (assembly GCF_016077235.1). Taxonomy (NCBI): domain Eukaryota; kingdom Metazoa; phylum Chordata; class Actinopteri; order Cyprinodontiformes; family Cyprinodontidae; genus Cyprinodon; species Cyprinodon tularosa. The sequence goes on along the minus strand of NW_024039344.1, from coordinate 26,420 downwards.
TAGATTTTGGATAAGTAAATCTAATAAGGCAGAACTATTTAAAATGTCAAACCTCTGTGAAATTAACAGGATTATCTGCCTTGATAAGAGTTAACCTATTATCTGTACTTTTTTGGTAACCTTAATCAAAATATTGATCAAGTGGGATAACTAAGTAGGACAAAAAAGCTTAATCCATTCCATAGTTTAACCTGAAAGTAAGTACAACTGTCTAATTAAAATAATTTGCCTTCATATGCCTATAAGTTGTGACAACTGTGCTTGTATCTGGAAGCAGAAACCTAAACCTGGTACCTGTTTTCCACCAAAGCTGTAAAACCAATATTTTCTACACCTAACTAGCTCACTTTTTCTGAATGTTGCTGACACTGCTATTAAACTTTTTTTAGAGTATGCAGAAAGCCCGAAATACATTTTTAAGCAAACTGTAGCTGCAGCACACTGTTGAGATTCCCTAAAAAAATCTCTCTAGGGAAACAATCCACTGGAAGTTAGATGCATCTTGGAGCATCGAACCACACCACTACCATCTTGTTTAACAATCGTTTTCTGGAATGTCATGATACTTTTAGGTGAAAAGTATACACCTTCCATTTTCATCTTGTCAATCCGTTAAATATTTTACCAAAAACCTTGGTAATTTTCAAGATGGCTTTCCTTTCAAAATTGCACACGAGCCTTTGTGATCTTTGATCCAGCTGTTTTTAGCTTCAAATCATCCAATATATTTTGTACTTGAAAGTATCTATAAGCTTGTTCAAATGGTTCACAGACATCACATAAAGTAAATGTTATAAATCTTTGGGTTAACATTTTAGACATTTATAAGAACTCTAAACATTGAACTGCTTAGTGGAGACTATTTTATCCAATAAAAACTAAAGAAAAACAAGCTCCAGCCCATCTTAAACTAATATCCTCTCAGATACTAAGTCTGTGCTCCAGTTATAACTCTCGTTGTCACAAATATAATTTGCAACACAGATAGAGTATAAAGTCAAGATTATTTGTGTTCTACATTGAAAAAAAACAAACATTTTCTATTATATAATATTTTCTTTACACAAATTCAACTCCTATTTATCTTCCTAACAATTTCTCTCCCACTGGTAGAAACTAATCCGTTCCTCCAGTAAGCGCCTTGGTGTCAGCGTGCAGTGCAGCTGATTGTTTAACAACACTTTAGACTGAAATGGCTTTTTCTAAACATTTCAGCACAGTGTAAAAGGGTGATTCTCAAGCTACAGTCATATTTGCTCATGGCTTTTTTTCAGAAAAACCGAAGCATATTATTAGAAATATTTTGATTCGTTCTAATTCATCAAAATGCATAGAAACAGTAACTGACAGCGGTTGCAATGTAATTACATGAATATTATATAATGTATATTATGTACGAATATTATATAAATAGATATGTTAATGACTGTTGTGGAAATTACAATGTTTAGAATTTTCTTTAAAATCTCATGACGTATTAGCATGCTAATCTCTGTTTTACAGTTAAAATACACTCAAAATACTCTAAATTAAATGGTATCTTTGTCATTTGTACATTTAAAGGAATATGAGCAAATAGGGAAAAAGAATATGCAATGCTTGGTATTGATGACCAATAAACCTACTCTTGGTTTTGCAAAACTTTCCTTAATTTTGTTTCTTATTCCCCTTCTCTACATGGAGCTAATGCTGCTTTCCTGCTATTAGCTTTCCTCTCATAAGACAACTATTGTGGTTGCAAGTACGCAAAGGTTAAAAAAAAATTAAAAGGTACAGTTTCATGGTACAAATGACAGTGATCCCGAGGGTCATGGGTTCTTTTTATGAAAAATATAGAAAATACCAATATATCTTTAAAACACTTTATATTTATTCATTAAAATAAGGAATTTCTGTGCTATTGTCAATAAAGGTCACGCTGAATCAAATTTCATTTCAGTCTTATAAGGGACAGAGATTCCAAAACCCACCCAATGGGCAAATAGCAAAAACACTCAATATAAAACAACTTTTTATATAATACAAATAGTATTACATCTTTCATAATTTTTTGTAAGTTTGTCTGTGTTTCCAGGACAGGTCCGGCAGAATGGATAAAAAAATGACAAACATGTTTTTTCTTATTTCTGTCTGGGACACAAATAGTTTAATAGTTAGAGAATAACCCAAATACAGAAATTCATTTTCATATTTACCATACATGTTTACATTTTTTTAACATAGTATATGAACCTAAATCAAATGAAGCATCGTTTTTTTGCTGACCTTTTGAATTTAAAATTCAAAGCTTAGACAATTTTTAGAGCGGCAAATGTTACGTGGCAAACTAAATATGTAGGTTTAAACCCCTCTTTTTCTCCTAATAAATAAAAGCTTTTTTTTATTTATTTGTTATCCTAACCACTATCCTATAGTTTTTGTATGTATAAATATATTTACAAAGAGTCAGCCTTCATGAGCTCCACAAGGTTTTCAGTCAACTGAAAACTTGAAGTGATTAAGGTAGGTTATATTTGCCATGTTTAAGTCATTCAAATCAGGCTGAATCCCAGCTCACAGCCTTCCTCAAATCTCCTTTTAGCGTGCACTGTTCCCAGCGGTTTTTGCCCATCTGGGTGCGTTATAATTTCAGGTCTCTTGATGGCTTAGCTGTGTTGGAACAATTTTTTTTTAAACTCCAGTCTAAGGCAGGCATCTCCAAAGTCGGTACTCGAGAGCCGCTGTCCTGCAGGTTTTAGAGGTTTCCTTGCTCCGGCATAGCTGATTTTAATTGAAAGTTGATTAACAGGCTTTTGCTCAACTGCAATCATCATAATCAGCTGTGCTAAAGCAGGGAACCCTCTAAAACCTGCAGGACAGCGGCCCTCGAGGACCGACTTTGGGGATGCCTGGCTTTGATGCAGAGGCTGATGTTTCTGTATCAGCTGTTAAAATAAAAAATTTTGCTGTGTGATGAATCTACTATTTAGTAGGACACCAAAATATGTTATTTGATAAAGTGAAATCACAATTGATGTTTTACATATCTGTAGTTGGACTAATATCACACAGTAAACGCTGTTGTTAGTGCGCTTGCAAAGGCATAACAGTGAATTTGTGTCGTATACTACACATCCAAAGTGTGATAAAGCTGCTAAGCCGACAGATTTTCCTCCTCTTGACAGAACCATATTTTCTTGTTTTGGTCTAACATTATAACAGCCATAATCTGCTCCATTTTAATACCATGGAATGCTGCTAATGCTGCTTATCCCTGACTAATAACTGCATGGAAAATAGTTAACCTGCTGACACATTTCATTTGTTTGCAAAACACCAACAACCCTACATAACCCAAGACTGAAGGGGTGTGAAACCATTTTATTTCTTCTTTTTGAAAACCACCAACAACTTCCAGCATCTTTTTGTTTTTTGTTTTCCTGAAACACTGTATGAATATCACTTATTTCCCTATTTTAGTACACAGTTATAGGTTAGGTCTTTGACAACTTAGATTGTTGCTTTATACAGATAAATGTTAAATATCAACATGGTAATAAGTCCCAAGTCTATTTAAATATACTTAATGTAATTGAAAGATGGCTTTAAGTGAGCCATCTGTAGCACTCCTACACAATGTTTCTATTTGAAATAAACAAGAATCCCATGAGATTTAGATGTTATGTAAGGTTAAGATTATAATGTTTGGCATGCAAGATAGTTTTTTTTTTTATTTCTAGTCCTGGTTCTGTAGAAAATGCAAAATACTGAATGCACAAAAGTTTTATTTACATCCTTTTTCCAGCCTTCGAAAACTTGACTAAAAAAAAAACACATTTGAAGTCATTTTCTGCAGGTATTGTATTTCTGTTCTATTTTTTTCTCCCATTATGACATTGTGTTTCTGTCTCGTTTCTTCCCATGTCACAGACGATGAACCAGTCGGACCAGCGTAAGTAAATAATAGCTATACTGTGAATTAGATTTGTCTTAACCTACTGCATGATCTTTGATTTAGTACGGTTAAGTTACTAATAAAACTGCTTTTATCCAAGGAAAACAAACTCAACAAACAACCACAAGGACAAAAACATACGCCAGAGGAATACAAAATAAGCAATTTACCCAAGTAAGACTGTGTTGAAAGGGATTTTTAGTAGGGTCTAAGTGTACGATATGCAGAGGATAAACCCCTAACCATGATTTTCTCCCCACAGATGAGACGGCTTAACTGCATTTTTTGACGACATGCAAGTATCAGAGGTTGACAAAACTCCAGGCAGTGTGGAAAAATAACCCATATCCTGTCTCATTCTATGAGCAACAATATCAGCGTAACACTGGCAACAATAAGAACTTACAGTAATGGCTGTCTTAAGCATGCCTTATCCAGTCTTAGATGGCAATTTCAGGATGATGAATATTGACTAATGCGCCACAAAGGTGTACGCATTTCCAATGTGCTGTTGATGTCTCCTTTATTAATTTGAACATGTCCTCAACCGAGGTGATCCCTTTTGTATTACATATCATGTACACTGCATGCAAGATTATAACGCAATAGGATACTCAGAATAGACTTTTTCTGTTGTTATCCCTCGTGTGGCTTTTTTTGCATCCAAACCACATGTTTTTTATGGAGTCATCCTCATATATATATATATATATATATATATATATATATATATATATATATATATATATATATATATATATATATATATATATATATATATATATATATATATATGTTTTTATTGAGATTTGTACAGCATATCATTGTCATTAAATTATATGATTTGTGAAAAGAAGTCTACTTTTAACAGAACTTTTATTGTGAAGCAAGGGCTTCAACGTCAGGCAGTATTTAAATTTAATTGAGAGTGCTTACAGAAAATGACTACTGTGTGTTTAACTATCTTAACAAAAAGGATATATGTATTATTTCTATTTTCTTTCCAGAGTAACTTAGGTGTCTTGTATATGTTGAAGTATGAGTGTTCAAATGATAGGAAATCTGTAAAAAAAGATATTTTTTTTATAATTCCCAATTTCAACTCATTGATTTTTACTTTCTATTTTTTTTTCTCTCTTTAACTGTATAGCATGGCTATAATCCTATGCAATATGTATTCTTAAATAGATATATGGAGGGCAGTTTGTTTTACTCAGTGAAGCTTTAATCTTGTGGGATCACTTGAAAGCTGGCATAGATTCACTGCTGTAGCTGCATGACTCCTCTTTCAATACGATGTATCCATGTGTGTTGCGGTGGAAAAGGACCTGGATTATGGGATGTGAACTGAGGGACCAGAGCATATAGCCACGATCAAACATATGAGTGACCAATATTTTTTTTCTTAATAAAAACAATATAAAACAAAAACTGTCTTCTATTTTAATTTCGAAAAACCCAAAGGGAAATGTATTATCTGTGCTAAAAAACATAAACTTGGAATGATAGCTTTGGAATTATATTTTAATTTCACAAGTAGAACGGTCAAGAGGATCGAACTGACGACACGGACTAACTAGAAAAAGTTTAGAACATCAAACATTGGAACTTGCTTTAACTTCCTGCCATCAGCTGGTGGTAAGATATTTCTCAGTCTTCCAGCAGTTTTTCCAGTTCCTCCTGCACCTTCTCTACAAACGCAGGGAAGCTGGGATCCAGCAGACACACACGCAGGAAGGCCTCCATATCACCTAATGCAGATGAATTGTGCCTATATATGTTGGGGAGAGCCAGAGGAGCTTCTCCCATGAAGTGCTGTGGGATGCAAGGAGAGATATTTAAGTCAATCCAAATGTCAGAATCTACGGCTGCATCTAAAAATTATTTCCAAAAATTCTGTAATTCCATTAATAAAGTGAAGCCCATTTAAAGATTAAATAAACAATTGTGGAGTACAGGCAATGCTGATAATCCAGAAATGTTTACTATCGCAATCATCAGGAAGACTTTTGATATTGTCCATATTTGCTCCACAAAAGCCTTATAGGAGTCTGCTAAAAAAGACTATTTACAGAGAGCTGTATCCAATCATCATGAGAATGCAAAGTGGAAAAATGTTTGGCTGATCGTGACACAGTCTGTTAAAGGTTTGGAGGAGCAAGACCATGTGCACAACTGCTGCATTCCCAGGGTTACTCCACTCCAAACCAGGGAAATTTAATGCATTGCATCATAGCTAGACTAAAAAGAAAAGTAACTAAACAGTCACGCCATGAACCAAACTCCTCCTTTTCAAGTGACTACAACTGTTATACTTCATCTGCAACAGAGAAAAGGTAAAGAAAGTTATTAAATCAAACACCTGTTCAGAATGACAGACCAAAGCCTCCATGTCATTTAAGTGCTGCTGTGGTATTTTTTTTCTTTTAAGATAAGCAGCTTTCATTCCCAGTATTCAGATAGGTGAGCACCTGATTCACTGCAGTGATTACTTGGTTGTGTTTATGTACAATTTAAATGTTCTGAGAAACTGAATTATGTATTTCATTAATATAATCTGAAGGTTAAATATGTAGAATGGTGAACATGAGATGGTTAAAGATTAATGTGCCGGAGTTTTAAGATTTCACACCTGGGTTAGACGCCTGATGGACACAGCACCTTGGGCAGCTCCAGCCTTTCCCTGCCCAGTTTCTTCTTGACGTGACTGCTGCCAGAAGATAACAGAAAGAACATTAAAGAAAAAAAGATTTGACAGACAGTGCAACAGCACAGAGTAGGGAGACCAATCAATGACCTCATTACTAATTGAAAATTTTCCACCCAGTGGAACCAAGTCCTTTCATCCTCTCCACAAACTTCTGCACTGTCTACCCATAAAGGTCAATTGTAGCACCATGGCCGAGTCCGTTTCTCTCTTAATCCTTCATGTTTAATGACTCAGAGCAAAGAAAAGCTTGGTGTTTTCATTTGAAGCCAAATTGTTCTTAATCAAATTTTTAATGCCACTTAAAAATATATTGTTGAGCACAAGCATTTCCTTTTACAATGAATATGCTGAATGAAATTCAGGGGTTTAAATATACGGCTGATATTTTCATAATCGAAAATACATTTTATAGTCATGTTCAGTCAAATAACTCCATTAAAAGCAGTTTTCCTACCGTCGGTGTTGGGTGGGTTTTAACTTAATCTCCTGCAAAATCTGGGATTATTCAGTAATTTTTGCACATATACTGTCCCACTGAATGTCATCCCTAAATTTAAGACAATGTAGTAAACAGCTCCTCCTAGTGAATACATTCTGCTACTGTTTATTGGGAAAAATCTTCCACCTCTAATGTAGTGAGCATCTATAGTTAAGAGTTTACAAAAGGGAAGTTTTCCCAAATAAAAGAAAAATAAAAGGGAACATATCATGTTAGTAGTGTGAGCATGCCAGCAGTGTTTTTTTTTCTTATCTTCAACCTTGTGGTCAACATCACTGCGTTTCCCTTGGTTTTGGAATTTGAATGGCCCTACAAAACTAAATGTCAGAGTAGCGTTTATTTAGATTTACTGACAGGTAAGGTTAGTAACCTGTGCAGCTGGTGGGTCCTCAGTGGGGGGCTGATTTGGATGTGTAGCAGAAACTTCCACAGCGGTGACAGGAACATACTCCATCAACTTTTCCATAGCCCGTGAAGACTGATTTAGGGCCTCTGCTGTGCTGCTCCCAGCAAACTGCATCCTCATCATGCAGTTCTCCCCCTGCAGAAGACCACATATTTGCCCAGTGTGTCTCCATCAATCAGTCATCGAAGGAAAACATCTAAGGTTTGCATAATTTATTTTCTTAACCTCTAGCTTTGCAAAAAATAAAAACAAAATATTCTAAAGTTGGTGCATACAGACAAAAAAATACATGTATAAACAACAGTAATAATAATGATCCAATTTTGATTGTCTACTGATTATTAATACTTTTTTTTGCTCACCTTCACTGTAAATCGAAACATCAGGGTATCATTTTTGTGCTGCACCTTAAGAGAATTTGAGCCCTCATTCAAAGAGATTGTACCCTGAAAAGTAAAGTAATAAAAATATATTTACAAACAGAATTAAATATATTTTTTTTTATTTGGATAGGTTATTATTTTTCAGTGAGATATTGTGGACAAATTAAAATGTTTATTTGTCTTAATGTTAGTACAAAAAGAGACAAAGAAGGATGTTTCCCAAAACTGTCTGCAGGGGTCTCTGTTTACTCAGTAACATCAAAGCTCCATAGTTGGATTTAATCATTAAACCCCTGAGTTAAAATGAAAAACATTAACTTTACAGTATGCTATTTTGAGGTAGATCCAATGAGTTTTTTCCTTTTTAATTCATTATCCTGAATTACAAAACTAGAAACTATCCAATCAGACTGTGGTGATATTTGATTACAGAAGTATTCAAATTTAACGTAAAAATTCAAATCCCCTGTTATTCTGTTTTCCAGCTAAATATCACATTTCCTTTAAGATCTTTTCAGAGCCAAAGGTTTAACTTCTCTGTATGTAATATCCCTAAGGATTAACTGCAGGAGTCTATAATAGAGCACTCTATCATCCTCAATGAATGCTCTCTGCAGCCTGACCTGAAAATATGTATGACTTGTCAACCTAGCACAGCAAGATAGCTGTGTCTCCTGCCAGAACATTATAAATCAGACTGAGTTGTACCTCAACTGTTATCTGTAGGTCAGAGGAAATGTTCTCCCCCAAGGCGAGACAAAACTCGTCCAAAAATAGTGGAGAGATTGTTTATAGAAACAAAGAATCACTCATAGCTCGGAGGGATTTTTCAATCTGGAAGACATCAAGTACAAAATCCTCCAAATATTAAAGTCGATAAAGTTACATGCATTTATGCAAAAAAATGTGCCTAGAATGATACCTTTTGTTTAAAAATGACATATTTCTCTGTACTGTTCTTGAACCCAAACAGAATATTTGGCTTTGCCCATCTGAAACAGTCAAATCCCAACAGATTTGAGCAGAAATGTCACACTCTTCAGCAGAATATTTCATAAAAAAAACTAATTAATATTTATATCCAGTGCAAGGGGACGAGAGGAGCAGAATTTGGAACTTTGCTTCCAAGCTTTACTTAAAACACGAAATCAGAGACGGGTATGTGGTTCACAGCTGGAGCCTTCAATAAATTCCCTGCAGCTTTTGTCTAATGTGATGCAAAGAGGAAATTCAATGTCTGCAGTTTTAACTGCTTTGTGCCAAAGTGTAAAAATGCATGTGATTTCTCTTTAGAGAAATTCTACACACTAAAGCATACAAAAGCATTTTAAAAAAAATATTTCATTACACCAAAGAAATCTACTTAAGATTGAAGCAATAATATCATAAATGACCCCTCACACCCCCACTATGGACTGTTCTCCTTGCCGCCCTCTCAGAAGAGACTTTGAAGCATCCGATTCGGTCCAGCAGATTCCAGAACTGTTTCTTGCCCACTGCCATTAGACTGCTGAATGTTATGTAAATGGGTTGTTTTATTGTATTTTATTATATTTATTAATAAAAAACAAACAAACAAATAAAAAAAAAAACCCTGAAATGTTAGAACTGTAAATATAGAGTCATATGTTTATATTACTGTTTTGATGTATTTTTTACTGTTTTCAAGGCTGCACTAAAAAGAAATGCAACTGTCTTTTTGTTTACATTTGTGTACACAAAATGACAAAATAAATCTGTCTAAGTCTAAAGTCTAAGTCTAGTCAGAGAAATTAGCAGAGTTAGATCGATGGCTATTTCTGATGTGAGCTTTAATGCAATAAATTAAATTACTTAATCTTTTCTTAAAGTTCAAGAGGCTATTTTAAAGAATCATAATTTAAAACACAAGCTAACCATAATTAAAAAGACAATTAAGCACTAAGGGCCGGATCTATCAAAGGTTTGTGTGTATAAAAACGTGAGCTATTTCACTGCGCACACTAAAAAATGTACAAACTGATCTATCAACAGCGTTCTAAAAGGATTTGGTCTTTAAAACGTGCTAAATAGCGCCTCTTATCTATCCATTTAGTACTTTTTCTGCAATGAATATGCAATATGGGGCGTTTACACGCAAAAGTGCGTCTTGTGGGAGGAGAACATGTAAATATATTAATTTAGCACTCGCAAAGTGATTTATCAAACCTGAAAGCAATTTTGCTAACGGTATCTGACTCTATATTTAACACGTTTCAAAAGAAGGTGCAAATGGTCTGTATGCGTAATTGCGCACACATGGCAGCGGTTATTGTCGCAAGAAGGGGACATCGAAATGAAGCAAGGAGACGCAGAGAACGCATTTTTTCACTCCGTGTGAATATTTTTGGAATGAACGAGGAAACGATCATCAAAACATATCGTTTATCCAGCAATGCCATTTTGGAACTGTTGGGGGAACTCCGAATGGATTTGTAGCCAGCCACAAGGAGGACCCACGCAATACCAGATATCACAAAACTCCTTGCAACATTGCACTTTTTTGCATCTGGGATCTCCCAATCTCGTTTTTCAGAAGTGCTGTCCGACGTTCTAAATGCCATGTCGCCCCGACGCCCTACCGGAGAACCCCGACCTCTGCGCCTGTGGAGCAACATGCCAATGCTGCGGGGATGCGTACGCGCAGTCATCTCATCCACAGTCACTTCTTGTGAGCATTTGGTATGTGCATTTTTCTACAGGCCAACACAAAACACCTGTTTTTGTTTTGTTTTGTTTTTTACTGCAGTGAAGTAGAAATTCAGCCACATACCACCTTAGGGAATAAAGGTTGCCAAAGTTTTATATATATATATAATTATTTTATTTTTTTGGAGGGGGTGGGGGTGTCACTGTAAGATTTAAATTTCTTAATGCACTAGTTTGTACAAACTACAAACTACTTTGCCGCAAACCACAAAACGTGCAAAACCATAATTTAAACAGGGCGTCTCCAACAGTTTTGCACCTGCCACCAGTTACGCAATCGCTCTTGTTAAATAACACGCAAACCATGGTCCAGCCCCTCGCGCAAAATTCCAGTTTGCGAGCGCATATTACTGCACGCAAAATTAGATCTTGATAAATCCGGCCCTAAATCTTAGAAAGAGGAAGTTTTTTTTTCAGCTTTGGTAGCAGTCGCAATACACTGTTTTGATGCACTGCCTAGAAGGCCATTGAGTTTCCAAGTACTATGAGTTTAGATACTTTGGCGATGATGTCTTTGGTCAGAATGATGCACTCTGATTGGCCTTAATGCAGCCACCTTATAGAGATTTTATAAAACAATTAAAGGCACACTATGCAACATTTTTCAGTTAATTAATGTGTTCCATAACGTTTTGGATGATTAAATGAGTCATTTCAGGTTGAACAAAGGTATTCTCGGCCGCCCTGGTGGTCTGTGGGGGAAATACTGCACTTGCAATTGCAGGAGCACCGACCCGCACCCACAGGCTCAGAAGTCTCGTGAGAGTCAGTCTTGCTTTACGGCCGAGAACTGCTACACCCCCCAGTTAAAAGCATTCTCGTTGCTAGCACAGTGGCGATCCTTGTGCAGTTATGCTACGTTCACGCAGCAAAAGCAGCAAAATCGTGTCTCCCCCACATACCAGCGGTGCGCCGACAGAAGGAACCCCTTCATCAGCAGCCGCTGGCCAGGTCACGTCCTCGCGGTTCACCGCGGCAGCTGGTAGGTGTTTTTCATCTAAATAATCTAAACTGCATATTCTGCCGGCAGATTTCTGCATTTTAAGTTAATTTAGGCGTCAATAAACTGTTTAAGAGGAGAGATCATAGCCTCTGATCATCAGCGCTGTGTCTCTCTCCCTGCTTCAGCTGCTCAGACGCGCTGGGCCTGCTGCTCCTTTGCTGCGCCTTGACGCGCGTCAACCATTGACTTTGCATGTAAACTCGCTGCTTCTGTCGCGCCAGCTGCGGTGTGAACGCAGCATTAGTCATTCGTTGCGTTCGCCTGTCTGCTAAGCTCAAAACAACCGCGCCTGGCTTGACGGAGAAACCAGGAGACCAGCTGTGCATATTTACGACAGTGCACTTTTACTTTCGCCCTCTGGGGGGAGTCTCGCTGGAAAATCAACACCGGTTGCATAGTGTACCTTTAAAGTTCAAGGAGAGCTGTTCTGAACAACTTTCCTGAGCTTTCAATGGGAGAGGATTGAAAGAAGATGAGTGCAAACAATGTGGATTAATTCTTGTATTCATATTACCGCTGCATGTTTTCTTCACATTTTGAACTGGGACTGTTAGTGATTACAACTTTACTTACCAAGGTCTCTTGCCCTCGCAGCACCAGCAGATGACCAGATTCAAACATGGTCATGATAATTGGAGGTCCACTGGGTTCTTGCTCAAAAACCTGCACAAGAAAAAAACAACAGGTAAATAAATTATAAATTTTTAAATTGCCTGCCCCTTCTTTATCTCTACAAGTGGCCAGAGTTGCTCTTCTCTGTATTTTCTGCTTTTCTCAGACTGCGAAACTGGATCTTCATTTCTGCAGATTTTTCTAGCATTACAATGCTTCAGATATCCTGGATATCAGAAAGTACTTCAACCATATTTGGGTATAAATATGAACAAAAAATGTATCTACATTTTTGTCAGTAAACAGAAGCAAAATACTTTCTTTTTTCTCCATATGTAGTTTTACGGATAAAAACCAGCTCTTATATCATCAAAGATGATCATCATAAAACAGCTTATACATGCTTTTATATAGGTATTTTTGTGAAGTATTTGATACATTTTGTATGAGTTGAAATTAATTAGACCACATGTGAATTGATCCAGGTCCGGGCTAAATGACTAGACTGTATCTGCTTAAGCCAAAGTTGATTCTACTTCTATCATCAATACATATAAATTAATCAGAATAACACAGAAAAAAGGAATTTTATTACTTGTATAATGTTATATTTTATACAGAACCTTATATATTGTATGGATTCAATAGGGCTTTTGATACATTGTTTGTTACTTCTGTTTTATTTATTATCATTATGACGTACAGCTAATGAAAACTACTCTAATGGAATTCATTTCGCAATGTTTCTTTTCCTCAATACGCACCAGAATTTAAATTGTGTGTATAAACCTTCATGTGGATGTAGCGTTAGCAACATTAGCAGTTTGTCTGAATTTGTTTAAGGTCGGTTTCCTGATCTTTCACACAATATGTAAAAATGCCCACAGGAAGCAACATTTCAGGTATGCAGGTGAGTCCCTGACTGATGCAGTCACTCACTCTTGGTGGAATAAAAACAGGAGTGGTGATACTAATGCAGACTAATGTTAGCATCCTTCCATGATGACGTAAATATTTAAACCTAGACATAGACAAACTTTATTGTCCTTTTGTATGCACAGACTGCATAAAGAAGGAAATTCCGTTGCATACAGCTTACATGAATGAGACTGTAGCTGAAATAAATAATATTACAATATGAAGTGCAGTGGTGTTATGATGTTTCATCGCAAGGAGAAAAAAAATTGTGCTCTCTTCATCATAAGAAAAAGGTAACAGATTTTTAATTTTTTCAGTATAATATGGGAAAAAATATATTGAAATAAAATTAAAAAATCAGTTAACTTTTTTTTTTTTCCAGTGGTCCTAATCCTCTTCCATATGATCCTTACTACACTAACAAGAAAAAAGTCTGATTTCCAGGTGATACTTTATTTAAGTCACTATTTATTTCCTTATGATCTTTCCTTATGAAATTTCATTCTAATCTAATCAGTTTTTCCAGTCATGTTTCATGTATTTTTGTTCATGAGCCCCCTATTTTCTTGCAGGATTTGTATCTTCACATATATAACAACTAATGATTTTTTTGCAAATTGATTAATTTGTCGATTCTTTTTTTCTTTTAATGGATTTATCATTGGATAGCCAAAGGTTCCTTAAAGATTTTCATGGAAATAAACCAGGTGAAACTAAAGCTTTTCCACTAGAGAAGTTCTGGATAGAGCATATTGACAGACAGAAAGGTTTTTAGTTTTTTTATCATAAATGTGAAATTTTATGTTTTTTTTTTAACTCCAGTTAACGATTGATAACTAAATTAGGTTACAATTATTTCAATAATTGATTCAACACAATTAATCCAATTAATTATTACAACCCTAAAGTTTATTATCATGTATATACTGTAGAGGGAAAAAAGGTGTATGGGGGATCAGTTGGACTGATGCAAAAAAAAAAATTATAATCTGTTTGGGTATCGGACTAGAAAAACAAAATAAAAAACAAAAAAAGAATCAGTCCATCTTTAAAGTGTCAAAAATTTGCTAGACTGATTTTGTAGAAAAAGTAAAATATGAATATATAGAAAAGATACAAAAAATGAATATTTTACAGTCAAAGTTTTAAACTATGACCAAAAAATATTCATATATTTCTTTAAATAATTACATCCGCAGTTATTTTATCAGCTCTTCATAAAAATCCAAATTAAACATATAATATGAAAAACTTCCACATTTCTTAAGATTTGCTTTAACATTTAAGTAAGCTTTATCTTGACCAAAAATATACTTCTCTAAAGTCTAAAATGTTGAGTGGTCCTATCAATAGATTATTATTCTAGGTTAACCTACAGTACACCAAGAATAATAAATTAAAGATATTAAATGTTAGCATCTGCAGCTGTTAGCATAGTAAGCATATAATGCTAACTCAACTTTAGCTAGCTTGAAACTAAAGTTTTTTCCTTTTAGCCAGCATACTGCTAAGTTTAAATTAAACAGAATTTGGTTACCTTCCATGATTTTGGTCCTTTATTAGGTACAAAGCACCCAAAGCGTCTTAAAGTCGAGGTTAGACTAGGTGCCATTCTTCAGAAGAGAGTACTTTGGGGGGCGTGTCTTCTCCCACACTTTTTGGCGCTTAAATGACATAAAATTCAAAGGACCAATATAAAATAAAAGATACATTGACAAATATTATTAAAAGAATGTTGAAAATAGTTTATATATATTCATTTTTATATATGTATTTATATATTATTATATATCTTCATTACAGACATATTTTTTTCATTTTAACTGCATTTTTCCTGTTTTTATCCGTTGACATTTGTCATGTTCCTTGACTTTAATTCAGCATTACGTCTTATGTTTTTTCCTTCACATATATAGAACTTTATCTCTTAATTTAACATTTTGCTCATTACAAACCTTGTAGGTATATTTTTGTGTTAATTTAGCAAAATATACAATATATATTCATGGCTATAATTCTTTTTTTTTAGTCATTCATTTGTGCACTCAGTTAAACTAAAATGACTTAAAAAAAAATCTGGGGATAAAGTATTATATATAATCAAAATCACAAACAGCACATTTTTGGGGGAAGTTTTATGTGCTGTATAAAATCAACACAGAGAGGAACTCATAGGCAAGGGGAAAACCGTGGGTAAAATATGTTCAATCTGAAAAACTCACACGGAGAGAAAAGACAAATAGAAGAAATTTATTGATGCAATTACTTTAGACTTTGGCGCTCAGACCTCGGCAGGAAAACATAGCGCTGAATTTTGATTTATTTGCATGAACAGGAGGAAAGAATAGGGCTGTTTCCCCCCCAGGCCTGAAACTGGTGGTAGATAGATAGATGAAGTTGGTCAGTCTGTAGACTGCTGGTTAGCGAGACGGTATGCTGAGCTTTATGGGGAGATCCAGTGGACTGTATCAGCTGATGCTAGAGCTTCACTCAGGGACCTCGAAGATGGAAGTCCAGCTTGGATAACACAGGTTGAGAGAACCTGTCAATGATGACCAAGCATGAAGCGACAGTGGAGAGGAAAAACTCCCCGCTGGGAAGGAACCTCTGGAAGAACCAGGCTCAACATGGCAGTCTTCTGCCAGACCGGCTGAAATGAGATGCGGAATGCAGTAAGAGTCTGTGAGGAATGAAACTCTGAAGAAGTTTTAGCTACGATGGTGGACGAGGGGCTGGAGGTGGATTGAAATGGGGTCTTCTGAATAAAGTCAGACACAGCGCAACCACCTCCTGCCCACTAGGTAGCAGAAAAGTTACGGATCGGAGGCCTTTTAAGATGAACTTTGGATGACGATTGGCTGTGCCGTAGGCGGATGAAGGCGAGTAATCAGTTTATTCAGTTGAACTTCTCACAAGGCTCCATTTCTCCACCATGAAACATAGTGGTGGCGGCATCATTCTTAGGTTATCATTTAGGGTTAAGGGTCTTGCTCAGGGACCCAGAGTGCAGGCTGTGGAAGTGGGGCTCAGGACGTCTGGATTCCAAGCGCAATGCCCTAACCACTATGCCGCCGCTCCTCCTAATGAGAATACATTTAAATAATTCTAAAAAAAAAAGTGCATATATATATATATATATATATATATATATATATATATATATATATATATATATATGTATTTATGTATATATATATATATATATATATATATGTATTTATGTATATATATATATAGAGAGAAAGAGAGATAGTGGGATATTAGGGCTGAAACAAAGATCAGGTCAACTAATTTAATAATCGATTAATCGTTAACTGGAGTAGAGAGAGAGAGAGAGAGAAAGAGAGAGAGAGAGAGAGAGAGAGAGAGGAGAGGCTAAAAACCTAAAAATTGTCCTACAATCAGTATATTTTGGACATTTTTTGATATTTAAATATAATCAGCCACCAATTCAAAGAGTCTTAATCATTACCTTGTATTTTGTCCTACTGAAGCTCCTTGATATATTGCAATGGGTTGTTGTTCTATCTAAAGATGTATTTCGGGGCAGTTGTTGCCATTCAACCCTTTATGCAGAGTATAGCTGTCAGGTTCCAAAACATCTTTTCCACAGCATCACCGATCTTGACAGCAGTAATTGTGTGTTGCAGATAGTAAACGGTGTGTTCCTCCAAAGGACTGTCAAAATGTTGCATTCTGGTTTAATTAAAACAAATACTTTGGGTTGGACAGTATTTAAAAAGCATTTTTTGTGAAATTGAATTGACTAACCCTAACCCTGATAGGTGACTTCTGTCTGCATGGCCACTCAACCTAAAGGGCTTATATACACTTTTGATGATTTTCGTGGGGGGTGTGTATCATATAATGTAGATCTAGTTGGGCACCCATATTGATGTTAATTTGATTTTCCCACTTCATAATAACAAAGCCACAACAAATTTCAGAATATTCAAAGCTCTTAATGTTTGTCAGGCACTCTTCTCCAAATTTGTCTTTAATAATAAGAAGAAGGAGAAATAATTAAAATGTATTAAGCCTATTCACAAAAAAAAACTTTTAGAAATGATTTGGCTTTTAACTTAGGAGTAAAGCAGTTTTAAAAAAAGACTAATCAAGTGGGAATGCTTATGCATTCCCACTTATTGTTTTTCTGTTTCTCTTTATTATTATCAAACGGGAATGCTTATGCATTCCCACTTATTGTTTTTCTGTTTCTCTTTATTATTATTATCAAGTGGGAATGCTTATGCATTCCCACTTATTGTTTTTCACTTTTAATTTTTCTGACTCTAACTAGTCCCGCAGTTTTCAACTGATTTCAACAATTTTGGTATCAAAACGTTCAACTTGTTCAGGAGAATTCGGCTATGTCTTTTGGTAAAGATATTTTTTGTAGTTTTCGCGATATTCAGCTTTTTCTGCGTTTTTTTTGTCCCATTGAAATGCATGTAGAATTCTTAGATTTCAGCAAAATTCAGCTAAACCTTCAGCATCTTTGACCTTTAACTACTTCAGCATACTTTCAGCTAGAAACACCATTCAACTTTTAAAATGTTTCCGTATCTTTCTGCTATTACTGTTTAACTCGGCTTTCTGCTAACTTTTACAGTTTTGCTTCAGTGAAGCTTCAAACTTTAAAAGAAAATTTAAAGATTTTCAAATTTATAATGGAAGTCTATGGACGGAATGTTCAGCTGCTAGAGTGTGCCACTCTAGCGTTTTCAAACATTTCACTCATGCCGAACAGCTTCAACTCACTCGCTCATTTTTTACCCTATCTGGATAAATTTTACATCAAAACGTAGGGATTTTTGTCAGGATTCAGGAAATGTAACCCTCATCTGTGTGGCATTTACGGTTTTCCGACAGTTTGGCCCAGAGCACGAAGAAGTCCACACTTCTCCAATAGAAATCCAATGAGAGCTCTCTGAAAATCCGAACTGAAAATAAAAAAAAACAGACTTTTTCGTATCGCTCCCATTTGGGAACCGTTTGACATAGCAACACGAGCCTTGTGGAAGTTGTTCCTCAGACCTTCCTAGCACTCACATTGAAGGAAGTGTGTCGATATCTTTTATCGTTTAGCTAGGAAAAAGGTTTGTTTGGGGGTAACAAATCTGTCCAAACCCCAAAATCAAGATTTTGACAATTATACACTTTTTTACATCGTCACCACGCCTAGACGAAATATTGTAGAAATATGAAAGTTGCACCAGTTGTAGTCCAAAGATGGCTGACGCTCACGGTGAAAGAATTTTTTGAATACCTAATACGGTTTTGGCTCACCGCTCGTTTGTTCGGAGGGAAAGTTTTGCTTTTGAGAGTTCTGCTCTACCATTGTGCTGCATGTTATTTAATGAGACCAGCAAGATTTCTCAAACCTTTTTATTCCTCCTTCCCATTAAGGTTGTGAATGAGCTACATCCATGACAGTTACCACAATTGGAGACAAAGGATAGCTCTCGCTTAGACTGAAAGAATTTTTTAGATACCATTTACGGTTTGTCTTCAGCACTCGTTTGTTCGGAGCTGCTATTCCCATTCAAAAAAGCCTGAGAGGAAAGGAACAAAAGTGAAGCGCATGTCTCTCTGTCACTGACAGGCTCGTTAAGCGTTGTCAAGGTAACCGTGCTTCAAAGAGATTTTACCTCCACCACTTTAAACAGCACATTTTAATCTAATGCAGGGAGACAACACTGATTTAACATTAGGAAGTGGATACAATATGACTACTGGCAATGACCCTTCCCTTCAGACGCAACCCTGATAGACTTTCAAAATAAGACTCCGAGGACCCTTCAAAATAAAAGCCCCTAAATTAAACTCATTTTTTTTTTCCCAGCATATGGCTCAACATTATGACCCAAACTCAACCACTTTTTTAAAAATGAGACTCTAGGGGGTTTTCAAAACACAACCCATGGAAAATTTCAAAATAAAAGCCTCCCATTGCCACTTTATCTACTGCCCTAATAACAAGGGAAAAGAGTAATTTAACGATTGGAAAGTCATCAAGTATCACTGCTGGGTCTGACCCTTTTCTCAACACACAACCCTGCTAGACTTTCAAAATAAGACTCCAGTGACCCTACAAAATAAAAGCCTCTGTATTATACTCGCCTATTAATTGATGCAAATGGCTCAGCATTATGACCCAAACTCTACCAACTTGTTTCTATTAGACTCTAGGGACCTTTTCAAAACATACCCCAGAGCAAATTTCACAATAAAAGTCTCCCATTTACGCTCTAATACAGCATCTATTCACCCAATAACATGGAAAACCAGTGATTTCATATTTGGAAATGGATTCTATATCACTGCTGGGCATGACCCTTCCCTTGACACACATCCATGATAGACTTTCAAAATAAGACTAAAGGGAACCTACAAAATAAAAGCCTCTTCCTTACGCACACTCATTCATTGTGCCGTATGGCTTGTAGCTATGACCCAAAGTCAACCAATTTCTTAATATTACACTACCAAGGCCTGTGGACCACACACCTCAGTGCATATTTCTTAATCAGGTTCTAAGATTTATACTGTAATAAGGCATCTGCTAACCTTGTAATATGCAGCCTACGCCTGCCAATGGTGCTTTCATTACCACAGCGGCTCGTAACATGCAGGTTCAATTTTTTTTATAAATTCAGCTCCTTAAGTGGTATTAGCTCTCTTTCTATAAGCTTCTCTCTCTGTCCTTCCTCTGCTTCTCATGGTCAGTCTTGCACATAGGTTTGTAGATTTTCAATCCTCCAAGGATGACACTGTTTTTTTATGCTGATCAACCGACACATTTTAAATAATTTTCCAATTGTTTTGCCAAGTCTTGACATTTCCACATATGATTTCAAAATGTTAATACTTATTCAATACCATCGTCCTCAACATTTTACTTCCCATCCTTAAGCTACTAATTTTTTCTTCAACCAGATAAGATTAAAGTTTTTCTTTGTAATTTCTTTTCTACTTCAGCTAATTTCATACTTTTCAGCCTATGTTGTGAACTTTGGCTTCATTCTGCTCTGTTTCTGGACAGGAATTAAGCTTTTCTGTTTGCTGCTATTCATAACACACCTCACATCTTTCTGGGCAGTAGGTGGCCCCCCTTCAAAATTTCTTTAGAAATTTTTCTAGAAATTTGGGAGACATTATATTAAGAACCTTGTAGTAAACACATTCAAGACATTTTTTGATATTATGTAGCTCATTCACAGCCTTAATGGGAAGGAGGAATAAAAAGGTTTGAGAAATCCTGCTGGTCTCATTGAATAACATGCAGCACAATGGTAGAGCAGAACTCTCAAAAGCAAAACTTTCCCTCCGAACAAACGAGCGGTGAGCCAAAACCGTATTAGGTATTCAAAAAATTCTTTCACCGTGAGCGTCAGCCATCTTTGGACTACAACTGGTGTAACTTTCATATTTCTACAATATTTCGTCTAGGCGTGGTGACGATGTAAAAAAGTGTATAATTGTCAAAATCTTGATTTTGGGGTTCGGACAGATTTGTTACCCCCGAACAAACCTTGTTCCTAGCTAAACGATAAAAGATATCGACACACTTCCTTCAATGTGAGTGCTAGGAAGGTCTGAGGAACAACTTCCACAAGGCTCATGTTGCTACGTCGAACGGTTCCCGAATGGGAGCGATACGAAAAAGTCTGTTTTTTTGAATTTTCAGTTCGGATTTTCAGAGAGCTCTCATTGGCTTTCTATTGGGGAAGTGTGGACTTCTTCGTGGTCTGGGCCAAACTGTCGGAAAACCGTAAATGCCACACAAATGAGGGTTAGATTTCCTGAATCCTGACAAAAATCCCTACGTTTTGATGTATAATTTATTTCAATTGAGTGAAAAATGACAGAGTGAGAACAATTTGTTCGGAAAAACCAGAACAGCTCAAAAGCTAGAGCACGCACTCTGACAGTTGAAGAATTCCGTCCATAGACTTCCATTATAAATCTGAAAATCGTTAAAATTTCTTTTAAAGTTTGAAGCTTCACTAAAGCAAAACTATAAAAGTCAGAAAAAAACTGAGTTAAACAGTAACAGTAGAAAGATACGGAAACATTTTAAAAGTTGAATGGTGTTTCTAGCTGAAAGTATGCTGAAGTAGTTAAAGCTCAAAGTAGTTGAAGTTTTAGCTGAATTTTGCTGAAATCTGAGAATTCTACATGCATTTCAATGGGGCCAAAAATCGCACAAAAAGCTGAATATCGCGAAAACTACAAGAAATATCTTTACCAAAAGATATAGCATCATTCTCCTGAAGAAGCTGAACGTTTTGATACCAAATTTGTTGAAGTGGGCTGAAAACTGTTGAAGTAGTTTAACGACCAAAAACGTACGGAATAATAATAATAATAATAATAACTAGAAAAAGCTGTTTCGCAGAAACAGCAAAGTGGGAATGCTTTTTTTGCTGAATGAAAAGAGAAAAATTAGCTAAAGCAACTGTGAGAAGGAAAAGAAGCACAAATTAGCCGAGGAACATATGAAAATGTGAAAGGAAGTCATCAGAAACTTCAAAGTGCAGAAAACAATTGAATCATCTGAAGATTTTGTAGGGTAGAATCATCTGGCAGTAAAATGGCAGAAACAGACTCATCTTAAAAGCTGCACATCCAAACCATACATGATATCAAAAAATGTGTTCAACGTGGACACTAGAAGGGTCTAAATGTAATGTCTCCCAAGTTTCTAGAAAAAGTTCTCAAGAAATTTTGAAGGGGGGCCACCTACTTTCCAGAAACATGTCAGGCGTGTTATGAATTAGCAGCAAACAGAAAAGCTTAATTCCTGTCCAGAAAGAGAGCAGAATGAAACCAAAGTTCTCAGCATAGGCTGAAAAGTATTAAATTAGCTGAATCAGAAAATAAATTACAAAGAAAAACTTGAATCTTATTTGGTTGAAGAAAAAATGAGTAGCTCAAGGATGGGAAGTAAAATGTTGAGGAAGATGGTATTGAATAAGTATCAAAATTTAGAAATTGTGGAAATGTCAAGACTTGGCAGAACAATTTGAAATGATTTAAAATGTGTTGGTTGATCAGCATAAAGAAAACAGTGTCATCCTTAGAGGATTGAAAATCTACAAACCTATGTGCAAGACTGACCATGACAAGCAGAGGAAGGACAAAGAGAGAAGCTTATAGAAAGAGAGCTAATTTCACTTAAGGAGCTGAATTTGTCAAAAACTTTAACCTGCATGTTACGAGCCGCTGTGTTGATGACAGCACCGTTGGCAGGCTAAGGCTGCTTGTTACGAGGTTAGCAGATGCTTTATTACAGTGTAAATCTTAGAACCTGATTAAGAAATATGCACTGAGGTGTGTGGTCAACAGGCCTTGGTAGTGTAATTTGAAGAAATTGGTTGAGTTTGGGTCATAGCTACGAGCCATATGGCACAATGAATGAGTGTGTGTAAGGAAGAGGCTTTTATTTTGTAGAGTCCCTTTAGTCTTATTTTGAAAGTCTAACATGGATGTGTGTCAAGGGAAGGGTCATGCCCAGCAGTTATATAGAATCCATTTCTAAATATGAAATCACTCGTTTTCCATGTTATTGGGTGAATAGATGCTGTATTAGAGCGTAAATGGGAGACTTTTATTGTGAAATTCGCCCCGGGGTATGTTTTGAAAAGGTCCCTAAAGTCTAATAGAAACAAGCTGGTAGAGTTTGGGTTATAATGCTGAGCCATTTGCATCAATTAATACGTGAGCATAATATAGAGGCTTTTATTGTGTAGGGTCACTGGAGTCTTATTTTGAAAGTCTAGCAGGGTTGTGTGTTGAGAAAAGGGTCAGACCCAGAAGTGATACTTGATGACTTTCCAATCGTTAAATCACTCTTTTCCCTTGTTATTAGGGCAGTAGATAAAGTGGCAATGGGGGGCTTTTATTTTGAAATTTTCTGTGGGGTGTGTTGAGAAAACCCCCTAGAGTCTCATTTTTAAAAAAGTGGTTGATTTTGGGTCATAATGTTTAGCCATATTCTGGGAAAAAATATGAGTTTAATGTAGGGGCTTTTATTTTGAAGGGTCCCCGGAGTCTTATTTTGAAAGTCTATCAGGGTTGCGTGTGAAGAGAAGGGTCATGGCCAGTAGTCATATTGTATCCACTTCCTAATGGTAAATCAGTGTTTTCTCCCTCCATTAGATTAAAATGTGCTGTTTAAAGTGGTGGAGGTAAAATCTCTTTGAAGCACGGTTACCTTGACAACGCTTAACGAGCCTGTCAGTGACAGAGAGACATGCGCATCACTTTCGTTCCTTTGTTCTCAGGCTTTTTTGAATGGGAATATTAGCTCCGAACAAACAAGTGCTGAAGACAAACCGTAAATGGTATCTTAAAAATTCTTTCAGTCTAAGCGACAGCTATCCTTTGTCTCCAATTGGGGTAACATTCATGGCTGTAGCTCATTCACAGCCTTAATGGGAAGGAGGAATATAAAGGTTTGAGAAATCCTGCTGGTCTCATTGAATAACATGCAGCACAATGGTAGAGCAGAACTCTCAAAAGCAAAACTTTCCCTCCGAACAAACGAGCGGTGAGCCCAAACCGTATTAGGTATTCAAAAAATTCTTTCACCGTGAGTGTCGGCAATCTTTGGACTACAACTGTTGTAACATACATATTTCTACAATATTTGGTCTAGGCGTGGTGACGATGTAAAAAAGTGTATAATTGTCAAAATCTTGATTTTGGGGTTCGGACAGATTTGTTACCCCCGAACAAACCTTTTTCCTAGCTAAACGATAAAAGATATCGACACACTTCCTTCAATGTGAGTGCTAGGAAGGTCTGAGGAACAACTTCACCAAGGCTCATGTTGCTACGTCGAACGGTTCCTGAATGGGAGCGATACGAAAAAGTCTGTTTTTTTGAATTTTCAGTTCGGATTTTCAGAGAGCTCTCATTGGATTTCTATGGGGGAAGTGTGGACTTCGTCGTGGTCTGGGCCAAACTGTCGGAAAACCGTAAATGCCACACAAATGAGGTTTACATTTCCTGAATCCTGACAAAAATCCCTACCTTTTGTTGTAAAATTTATTTCAATTGAGTGAAAAATGAGGGAGTGAGAAGAATTTGTTCGGAAAAACCAGAACAGCTCAAAAGCTAGAGCACGCACTCTGACAGTTGAAGAATTCCGTCCATAGACTTCCATTATAAATCTGAAAATCTTAAAATTTTCTTTTAAAGTTTGAAGCTTCACTGAAACAAAACTGTGAAAGTTAGCAAAAAGTTGAGTTAAACAGTAATAGCAGAAAGATACAGAAACATTTTAAAAGTTGAATGGTGTTTCTAGCTCAAAGTATGCTGAAGTAGTTAAAGGTCAAAGATGCTGCAGTTTTTGCTGAATTTTGCTGAAATCTGAGAATTCTACATGCATTTCAATGGGGCCAAAAATCGCAGAAAAAGCTGAATATCGCGAAAACTACAAGAAATATCTTTACCAAAAGATATAGCATCATTCTCCTGAAGAAGCTGAACGTTTTGATACCAAATTTGTTGAAGTGGGCTGAAAACTGTTGAAGTAGTTTAACGACCAAAAACGTACGGAATAATAATAATAATAATAATAATAATAAAGAAAAACAGAAAAACAATAAGTGGGAATGCTTAAGCATTCCCACTTGATAAAGAAAAACAGAAAAACAATAAGTGGGAATGCTTAAGCAAAACTAAACGAAAATATTTTCGTCAACGCACATTTTTCACCCAACGAAAACTAGACGAGACGAGATGAAAATCCCCACTAATAAACAATAACTGGGAGTAAATCAGAAATATTTTTCGTTGACTAATAAAGACGAGACGAAAATGCAGTTTGGTAAATAAAGACTGGACTAAAATCTATGGACATTTTAGTTCACGAACAAAGACGAGACGAAAATTACATATTATTATTTTATGGTTTTTTCAAATCCTATCTCCTGCTCCGCCTCCTCCTTGTCAGCTCCCACACACCCACTTTCAAACCAGGAGCGGGCGGCACAGAGTAGCCTACTCTGGGGCTCGGGAGAAAGAGGAGACGTAATCTATGGACACATTTTCACTTCATTGAAGTGGAGAACAAAACCAAATGCTTGATTTTAGTCGAAGGGAAGGAATATGGCCACATTATAGCTGGAAAAAACACAACCTGAAGAGACACGTCGCTGTTCAACACAAAGACATTACGGTAAGTTAACAGAAATATTGGTGGTGGTTGTTTATAATGTAACATTAATCAACAGCTATAATGAGTTTTATAAGCTTCTCTCTCTGTCCTTCCTGTGCTTCTTATGGTCAGTCTTGTACTTTGGTTTGTGGATTTTCAAGCCTCTAAGTATGACACTGTTTTCTTTATGCTGATCAACCGACACATTTTAAATCATTTCAAATTGTTTTGCTAAGTCTTGACATTTTGACAATTTCTAAATTTTGATTCTTATTCAATACCATCTTCCTCAACATTTTACTTCCCATCCTTGAGCTACTCATTTTTTTCTTCAACCAGATAAGATTCAAGTTTTTCTTTGTAATTTCTTTTCTGATTCAGCTAATTTAATACTTTTCAGCCTATGCTGAGAACTTTGGCTTCATTCTGCTCTCTTTCTGGACAGGAATAAAGCTTTTCTGGTTGCTGCTATTCATAACACACCTCACATGTTTCTGGGCAGTAGGTGGCCCCCCTTCAAAATTTCTTTAGAAATTTTTCTAGAAATTTGGGAGACATTATATTAAGACCCTTCTAGTGCACACATTCAAGACATTTTTTGATATTATGTATGGTTTGGCTGTGCAGCTTTTAAGATGAGTTTGTATCTGCCATTTTACTGCCAAATGATTCTACCCTACAAAATCTTCAGATGATTCAATTGTTTTCTGCAGTTTGAACTTTCTGATGACTTCCTATCACATTTTCATATTTTCTGCAGTTAATTTCAGCTTTTTTTCATTCAGCAAAAAAGCATTCCCACTTTGCTGTTTCTGCGAAACAGCTTTTTCTAGTCAAGTGGGAATGCTTCTGCATTCCCACTTATTGTTGTTCACTTTAAATTTTTCTGACTCTAACTAGTCCCGCAGTTTTCCACCGATTTCAACAATTTTGGTATCAAAACATTCAGCTTGTTCGGGAGAATTATGCTATGTCTTTTGGTAAAGACATTTTTTGTAGTTTTCGCGATATTCAACTTTTTCTGCGATTTTTTTGTCCCATTGAAATGCATGTAGAATT